>NC_068431.1:20297327-20897327 GCF_023373465.1 Oncorhynchus keta
GACTGAAATAAAAAAAAAATTAACAACTGCATGGACAGTTTACTTGTGTCCACTCAAATCCCATCCCTCCCTATTGTAGAAGCTTTGATGTACTGTATGTTGTGAATATCATGTTCATTGTCTGTCTGCATTAATTTCTGTTTGATCCAGTCCTTTAAAAATGTATTCAAAGTCATAGCCTGGGTAATGTTCATTGGGGCTCACCATAGCAAAACCTTGAAACATTTTGCAGTGGAAAATTATCTTATTGGAGAAGTTTAGATGGTCACTCCATTTTGGAGCATTTTCTTCTGTGGCTATTTGAACTTAACCGTGCTCTCTTCTCCACAGGCCCCTGTACGAACGAAGGAAGTTCCTCCATGACAACATGGTGGAGGTTCCCAACAGGATCCTGTTCTCCGAGATGAAGCACGTCACTGTATGTAGACCCACGTCACGTCTGAAACTTCTCTCCTTTATGGCTGTCCCTGACGACGACAAAAAAAATCTTGGTTGACCGAGATTTGTTTGTTCTTTCGACCAATTGATTGGTCTACATTTTTTTTAACATGTATTTTTCCCTATATAGACACACTCTGTTTTTAATAAAATCAACTATATGTAGGCTACTGGTGCTTTAAGCACACTGATGAAAATAATTAACACACACAAATGACTTGAGGGAGCCAAGATCAAGATAACCCCCTCCTCCAGCTGCTGCTGGCCTTTGCAGATTCTGCTGTTAAGCTCCTGAAGTTGCTGGTAATAGGCTACACCAGGGGTCGGCAACCTTTTCCATTTGGCGTGCCAATTTATCTTACCATTTCTACCGATCTGCGTGCCAGTTTTCATGGAACAGTTTCATTATGTGATTCATCAAAATTCTAGAAGTAACTTCCATTTCCAAATATGTAAAAAATCACTTACATAAAGCCAAACAAATAAAAACATTGCAACCTGCAGGTAGACAATAACCTGATTTAAAAATAAATATTATATTGCCTGTGCAAGGAACTTTAAACATTGTATCAACTTGGTCCCACCTGAAGCTCCTGCTAGCAAACTTGCTACCTGCACCAGTGAGCTCTGGCCAGACACAGCTGTAGGCTATATCGGGTCGGCCTATTTTTATGTTCCCACTGGATCAGAGCATGATGATATTTTTGTGTGATTATCAAAAGAGTGCTGGAAAGATTTTTCAAATAGGCTACTATGAGGAACTTTTTCAATGGATGTAAAAACAGACTTTGCTTACTTGCTGTTTTGAGGCAAAGAAACAATTAATTTAAGAAGCTCCACAATCAGAAATACTATCAGATCCCCAAATGTGCACATTTAGCCTACATTTGAGCACAGGCCAGGTAGCCTAGGCCTACTTCTATGCGTAATCGGGTGTGCATTCCTACTCAACATTGATGGGAGCGCTCCAAACAAAAGACAATTAATAAATTGCCAACTCCTAAATGGAATGAATAAAATCAAAACTTGTTCCTCACATGTGTAGCCTAGGTTGTGCGCTCCGCAAATAGTGTCCACTCCAACAATGAGAACGGTTAAAGACTAATAATATATTGAATGCATTAACAGAAATGACCGAAACCAAACACACTTTGTAGATTAGAAATTATGAGAATTAACGGTAAATGTACCACTGGTGATACTGGTGTACTAAGCCCGCAGCCTCCGCAATGGATTAGTCCACTGAGACGGGTGTGAATCAGACAGGTGTCTCTTGTGCAAGATTAAAATATATTTGCAACTACTCTCCTTCAAACATGTCTTTCGAACTTATAATTAACCAAGCCAATGGATTCTCCCATGTAGCAGAGTGAAACTGGTCACGTTCATTAGGGGACACCGTAGCAAAACATTTTGCAACGGAGAAGTAAGACAAATGTTTCAGTTCACATAATACCTCTGTTTCATAACGTTTTTGTACCGACTGAACATGACCCTGATGTTCTGGTTGTTTGCGTTTACTGTCTTGTCTCACAGAGGGCGGCTGACCTGGCCGAGATGATCACACGGGTCATCAGAGAGGGACTGGAGGGGCTGGTCCTCAAAGACCTCAAGGTGAGACAGAAATAACTTCTAACCCGGCCCAGGAATAACCTCTAGCGCCTACCACCTAGGTAGGTACTTAATGTACATCTGAAAGATATATGCAATTAAGGCAGTAGCGCAAATTTTGCCCTTCGATTGGCTAGGTGTAATGTTTGCTGTTTTTGCTTATACCTATCCAATCCTCTTAAATCTATTTAAGTGTCGGGGTTGTTTTTGGACTAGGCCCCTGACTCTACTGTACACATCTTTCCTACCTATAGCCTGTACATCTGGGGGCTTGGGAATGAGCAATTGATGTTATAAGGAACGATGTGAAACAATAAGCCAAGTCTATTTTTTTCTACAGAATTTTTATCTGTGGAAATGGCAAACATGTATTTATTTCTCCTGAATAGAGGGTTGATATGTTTAAAAAAAACACTATGTAACAATACACAGATGTGAATGGATCATAATCTGTGTGAATTCAAAGGGCACCTATGAGCCAGGGAAGCGCCACTGGCTGAAGGTAAAAAAGGACTACCTGAACGAGGGAGCAATGGCCGACACAGCAGACCTGGTGGTGCTGGGAGCTTTCTATGGCAAAGGCTCAAACGGTCAGTATACCAGGGTCATATTCATTAGTAAACACCGTAGCACACTGCTTTGCAAAATGAACTGTTTGCCCTAAAGACAACAATGTGATACAAACGGTTTCCGTTGTAAAACATTTAGGTATGTTTAGCACTAATTAATACGACGTAATGCTATAGTAGGCAGTGTTTCCCAACCCTCTCAGGACAATCACAACGGACCACATTTTCATTTTAGCCCTACACTGACACCTGACCTGACTGAGCTAATCAACTTTATTTTATTGTCTGGCAAAAGTGGGTTGCTGTAGGAAAATGACTCGGATCAACCATGATTCTCATTTAATATATACAGTTGAAATAGAAAGTTAACATACACCTTAGCCAAATACATTTAAACTCTGTTTTTCACAATTACTGTCTTAGGTCAGTTAGGATCACCACTTTATTTTAAGAATGTGAAATGTCAGAATAATAGTAGAGTGATTGATTTATTTCAGCTTTTATTTCTTCACATTCCCAGTGGGTCAGAAGTTCACATACATTCACATACATGCCTTAGCCACTTTAAACTTGGGTCAAACGTTTTGGGTATCCTTCCACAAGCTATCCACAATAAGTTGCATACCATTGTTTGTACAGATGAACGTGGTACCTTCAGGCATCTGGAAACCAGACTTGTGTCTGTCCACAATTGTTTTCTGAGGTCTTGGCTGATTTTCTTTTGATTTTCCCATGATGTCAAGCAATGAGGCACTAAGTTTGAAGGTAGGCCTTGAAATACATCCACAGGTACACCTCCAGTAACTCAAATTGTCAATTAGCTTAGCAGAAGCTTCTAAAGCCATGACATACTTTTCTGGAATTTTCCAGTATGTAAACTTCTGATCCACTGGAAATGAGATACAGTGAAATAATCTGTCTGTAAACAATTGTTGGAAAAATTACTTGGGTCATGCACAAAGTAGACGTCCTAACCGATTTGCCAAAACTATAGTTTAACAAGAAATTTGTGGAGGGGTTGAAAAACAAGTTTTAAATGACTCCAACCTAAGTGTATGTAAACTTCTGACTTCAACTGTAAATTGAAAAAAAAATAACACAACATGCAACAATTTCAAAGGTTTTACAGAATTACAGTTCATATAAGGAAATCAGTCCTAATCTAATGGATTTCACGACTGGGCAGGGGTGCAGCCATGGGTGGGCCTGGGAGGGCATTGGCCCAAATATTTGGCAGCCATCCCCACCTACTGGGCAGCCAGGCCCTGACAATCAGGATGAGTTTTTCACCACAAAAGGGCTTTATTCCAGACAGAAGTACTCCTCAACAATCCCGCAGGTGAAGAAGCCTGACGTGGAGGTCCTGGACTGGTGTGGTCTGCGGTTGTGAGGCCGGTTAGACAGTGTAAAAATCTCTAAAAACGACGTTTGAGGATGCTTATGGTAGGGAAACTAACTTTCAATTCTCAGGCAATAGACGTGTTGTGACAACTACATAAACTCAGCAAAAAAAGAAACGTCCCTTTTTTGGGACCCAGAATCAAAGATGATTTGTAAAAATCCAATTAACTTCACATATCTTCACTGTAAAGGGTTTAAACACTGTTTGAGTGAACCATAAACAATTAATGAACATGCAACAGCTTACAGACGGGAGGCAATTAAGATGTCCATTTATGTCCATTTAGGACAATAAAGAGGCCTTTCTACTGACTCTTAAAAACACCAAAAGAAAGATGCCATGCTGCAAGGAGGCATGAGGACTGCAGATGTGGCCAGGGCAATAAATTGCAATGGCTGTACTGTGAGACGCCTAAGACAACGCTACAGGGAGACAGGACGGACAGCTGATCATCCTCACAGTGGCAGACCACGTGTAACAACACCTGCACAGGGTCGGTACATCCGAACACCACACCTGTGGGACAGGTACAGGATGGCAACATCTGTCCAAGTTACCCCAGGAATGCACAATCCCTCCATCAGTGCTCAGACTGTCCGCAATAGGCTGAGAGAGGCTGGACTGAGGGCTTTTAGGCCTGTTGTAAGGCAGGTCCACCAGATATCACTGTCAACAACGTCGCCTATGGGAACAAACCCACCGTCGCTGGATCAGACAGGACTGGCAAAAAGTTATCTTCACTGTCGAGCCGCCGTTTTGTCGGATTCACGTTTATCGTCGAAGGAATGAGCGTTACACACTGAGACCTGTACTCTGGAGCGGGGTCGATTTTGGAGGTGGAGGGTCCGTCATGGTCTGGGGCGGTGTATCACAGCACCATCGGACTGCGCTTGTTGTCATTGCAGGCAATTAACGCTGTGTGTTAAAGGTGGTACCTTTCCTGCAGGCTCATCCTGACATGACCCTCCAGCATGACAATGCCACCAGACATATATATCATTATTGTGTGTGATTTTCTGCAAGACAGGAATGTCAGTGTTCTGCCATGGCCAGTGAAGATCCTGGATCCCAATCCCATTGAGCACGTCTGGGACCTGTTGGATCTGAGGGTTAGGGCTAGGGCCACACCCCCAGAAATGTCCGGAAACTTGCGGGTGCCTTGGTGGAAGAGTGGGGTAACATCTCACACCTGTCAGGTGGATGGATTATCTTGGGAAAGGATAAATGCTGACCAATAGGGATGTAAACAAATTTGTGCACAACATTTGAGAGAAATAACCTTTTAAATCTAGTTTTATTTGTCACGTGCCGAATATAACAGGTGTAGTAGACCTTACAGTGAAATGCTTACTTACAAGCCCTTAAACAACAATTCCGTTTCAAGAAAGTGTTTACTAAAATAAACTATTTTAAGGAAATAGAAAAATAACTAATTAAAGAGCTAAAATAACAGTAAAGAGGCTATATACAATGGGGTACCAGTACAGAGTCAATGTGCGGGGGCACAGGTTAGTTGAGATATTGAGGTAATATGTAGGTAGAGGTAAAATGACTAAGCATAGATGGAGTAGCAGCAGTGTAAAAATGGGGTGGGTTGTCAATGCAAATAGTCAGTGTAGCCATTTTGATTAGCTGTTCAGGAGTCATATGGCTTGGGTTTAGAAGCTTTTAAGCCTTTTGGACCTAGACTTGGCACTCCTGTATCGCTTAGGGTAGGGTGGCTGGAGTCTGACCATTTTTAGGAGTTTCCTTTAACACTGCCTGGTATATAGGCCCTGGATGGCCGGAAGCTTGGCCCCGGTGATGTACTGGGCCATACGCACGACCCTCTGTAGTGCCTTGCCATCGAAGTCAGAGCAGTTGCCATACCAGGCAGTGATGCAACCAGTGCTCTCGACGGTGCAGCTGTATAACTTTTTTGAGGATCTGAGGACCCATGCCAAATCTTTTCAGTCTCCTGAGGGGGAATAGGTGTTGTTGTGCCCTCTTCGCAACCTTCTTGGTGTGTTTGGACCATGTTAGTTTGTTGATGTTGATACCAAGGAACTTGAAGCTCTCAACCTGCTCCACTACGATGAGAATGGGGGCGTGCTCAGCCCTCTCTGTCCTCTAGTCCACAACCAATCTCCTTTTATCTTGATCATGTTGAGGGAGATGTTATCCTGGCACCAGACTGCCAGGTCTTTGACAACCTCCCTATAGGCTGTCTCATCGTTGTTGGTGATCATGCCTACCACTGTTTTGTCGTCGACAAACTTAATGATGGTGTTTGGCCATGCAGTCATGGGTGAATGGGGAGTACAGGAGGGGACTGAGCACGCACCCCTGAGGGGCCTCCGTGTTTGGGATTACCGTGGCAGATGTGTTGTTACCTGCCCTTACCCCCTGGTGGCAGCCCGTCAGGAAGTCCAGGATCCAGTTGCAGTTGTTTAGTACCAGGGTCGTTAGCTTATTGATGAGCTGTGAGGCCACTATGGTGTTGAACGCAGAGCTGTAGTCAATGAATAGCATTCTCACATAGGTATTCCTTTTGTCCAGGTGGGAAAGGGCATTGTGAAGTGCAATAGAGATTGCATCACCTGTTGGGGCGGTATGCAAATTGGAGTGGGTTTAGGGTTTCTGGAATAATGGTGTTTATGTGAGCCATGACCAGCATTTCAAAGCACTTCATGGTAACAGACGTGAGTGCTACGGGTTGGTAGTCATTTAGGCAGGGTACCTTGGTGTTCTTGGGCACAGTGACTATGGTGGTCTGTTTGAAACATGTTGGTATTCGACTTGGGTCAGGGAGAGTTTGAAAATGTCAGTGAAGACACTTGCCAGTTGGTCACCGCATGCTCAGAGTACACATCCTGGTAATCCACCTGGCCCTGCGGCCTTGGGAATGTTGACCTGTTTTAAAGGTCTTACTCACATCAGCTACGAAGAGCGCAATCACACAGTCGTCCTGGAACAGCTGGTGCTCTCATACATGCTTCCGTGTTGCTTGCCTCAAAGCGAGCATAGAAGTAATTTAGCTCGGCTGGTGTCACTGGGCAGCTCGCGGCTGTGCATCCCTTCGTAGTCCGTAATAGTTTGCAAGCCCTGTCACATCTGTCACGCATCAGAGCCGGTGTAGTTCGATTTAAACTTTGTCTTGTGTTGACGCTTTGCCTGTTTGATGGTTCGTTGGAGGGCATCCCGCTCCTTGAAAGCAACAACTCAAGCCTTTAGCTCAGTGCGGATGTTGCCTGTAATACATGGCTTCTGGTTGGGGTTTGTACGTACGGTCACTGTGGGGACATCATCAATACACTTATTTATGAAGCCAGTGACTGATTTGGTGTACTCCTCAATGCCATAGGAAGAATCCCGGAACATATTCCAGTCTGTGCTAGCAAGACAGTCCTGTAGCTTAACATCTGATTCATCTGACCTTCCGTATTGAGCTTTAGTTTTTGCTTATAAGCAGGAATCCAGAGGATAGAGTAATGGTCAGATTTGCCAAATGTAGGGCGAAGGAGAGTTTTGTCTGTGTGTGGAGTAAATTTTTCTCCCCTCTGGTTGCACATGTAACATGCTGGTAGAAATTAGGTAAAACGTATTTAAATTCCTTGCATTAAAGTCCCTGGCCACTAGCAATGCAGACTCTGGATGAGCATTTTGTTGTTTGCTTATGGTCTTATACAGTTCATTGAGTATGGTCTTAGTGCCAGCATCGATTTGTGGTGGTAAATAGACAGCTCCGAAAAATATAGATGAAAACGCTCTTGGTAAATAGTGCGGTCTACAGCTTGTCATTAGATACTCTACCTCAGGTGAAAAAACATTGAGACGTCTTTAATATTAGATTTTGTGCAACAGCTGTTATTTACAAATAGACACAAACCGCCACCCCTTGTCTTACCGGAGGCAGCTGTTCTATCTTGCCGATGCACGGAAAACCCAGCTAGCTGTATGTTATCCATGTCCTGTGAAACGCAATATATTTGTTTTTAATATCCCATTGGTAGGTTAGTCTTGATCTGAGATCATCCATTTTATTATCCAATGATTGCACTTTGGCTAATAGGACTGATGGTAGAGGCGGATTACCCACTCGCCGTCGGATCTGTACAAGGCACCCCGATTTTCTCTCTCTTCATGCGAATGACGGGGATTTGGGCCTTGTCCGGTGTCTGAAGTATATCCTTTGTGTCCGACTTATTGAAAAAACACACACAATAGCACATTTGGTTAGGAGCCCATAAAACGGCAGCCATCTCCTCCGGCGCCATTGTTCAGCTTTATATGCGTATTGAACATTTTGGTTTAGTTTTTTTATCTCATGAAACAGGACCGCCATTTTGTGTTTTAGATTTTTGTTCAGTGTACATCCACTCTAACATTCATTTCACTTATGGCAACTCATGGCTTAGTATAGTCTGTACATCCCAAATGGCATCTTTCCCTTTTCCCTATTTAGTGCACTACTTTTAACCAGAGCCCTATAACTAGTGCACTATATAGAGAATAGGGTGCCATTTGGGATGTAGTCTATATATCCAGCATCTACAGAATCTGACCATTTTGGGCTGTGGTGATAGAAAAATACCTCACTTGAATGTGTTTTTATAATGTGGTGTATTTCTCCAACAGGCGGGATAATGTCCAGTTTCTTAATGGGCTGCTATGACCCGAACTCTAAGAAGTGGTGCACCGTGACCAAGTGCTCCGGAGGCTACGATGACGCCATGTTGACCCGACTCCAGAAGGAGCTGGACATGATCAAAATCAGCAAGGTGACTCAAGCAGCTTGGGTGGGGACTGCCCGACCGTTCACTCTTGAGTGGCCTGTTGGAGAAATAGGGTTTTCTGAATTCCAACTTGGGCCCTCAAATTCAAATCTGGACCTTGAAGCCACTTCCACTGCTTTTTTTCCCATTCTTCCCCTCAAATCAGGAACTAATTTAGACCTGGGACATGAGGTGGGTGCAGTTGATTATCCGGTAGAACAGAAAACCAGCAGTAGTCCGGACCTCGTAGGGTAAGATTTGAATACCCCTGACCTAGGGACTAGGCACGCCTGAATAGCAGTATGGTGCAAATTTCACCAAGTCTATCAGAAGTCAAGATGGAGCGATTACCATACTGTTTAAACCTATTCACTCATTTCAGATATACAGGAGTGCCTAGGGGCTAGGAGGGTATTTACAATTCACGAAGTATGAGGACTGTTCTTTAATGTTTATGTGTACATCTCATTTCTGTCTCCAGGAACCCAGTAAAATCCCTGGCTGGTTGAAAATCATCAAGAACTATTACCCTGATTTTATTATCCGTGATCCTGAGGTGAGATTTAATATTGTTTAATGCATTTTATTCAGGGACAAAAAATTTGAATCTCCAGACTTCTTTAGGCTTTTCAGTTAAGTTAGGCTCACCATAGTGGAGTGGCAGGTAGCCGAAAGGTTGCTGGTTTGAATTCCTGAGCTGACTAGGTGAAAAATCTGTCTGTGCTCTTGAGCAAGGCACTTCACCCTAATTGCTCCTGTAAGTCGCTCTAGATAAGAGCGTCTGCTAAATGACAAAAATGTGACATTTATACAGTGGCATGTGAAAGTATTCACCCCCTTGACATTTTTCCTTGCTTAGTGGTGTTGCAGACTCTGGGGCCTTTCAGAACAGGTGTGTGTATATATAATGAGATCATGTGGCACTTAGATTGCACAAAGGTGGACTTTATTTAACTAATTATGTAACTTCTGAAGGTAATTGGTTGCGCCAGATCTTATTTAGGGGCTTCATAGCAAAGGGAGTGAAAACATATGCGCACACCACTTTTCCATTTAACCAGTTTGTACTATTTTCTGTATGTCCATTACATGAAATCCAAATAATAAATTTAAATTACAGGTTGTAATGCAAACAAAATAGGAAAAATGCCACGGGGGTGAATACATTTGCACGGCACTGTACAATGAAGCTATAAAGTCTCAGCTTTCTAAAGAAGTATATCACTGACTTATTTATACTGTTATCATCAGCATTTCTATAATTACACATAAATGTAACTATTCATCGCAAGGCTGATCTGATCTTTATCAACTTCCATACGTGGCATGAACAGCTCCATATGTTATCAAGATTGACCAATCTGTGCAGCACCTATAGCACCTACAGCACCTAAGTAATTGTGTATATTTAGACCATCCTCCACCAACGTTTCTACTGTTATCACATTTTATGTAACTATTCAGACCCTGACTCAGTACTTTGTTGAAGCACCTTTGGCAGCAATTACATCCTCGAGTCTTCTTGGGTATGACGCTACAAGCTTGGCACACCTATATTTGGGGAGTTTTTCCCATTATTCTTGCAGAACCTCTCAATCTCTTTCCGGTTTGATTGGGGAGCCTCACCTCAAAGCTATTTGCAGGTCTCTCCAGAGATGTTCAAGTCTCTAACTGGGCCCCTCAAGGACATTCAGAGACTTGTCCCGAAGCCACTCCTGCGTTGTCTTGCTGTGTGCTTAAGGTCGTTGTCCTGTTGGACGGTGAACCTTCGCCCCAGTCTGAGGTCCTGACCGCTCTGGAGCAGGTTTTCATCAAGGATCTCTCTGTACTTTGCTACGTTTATCTTTCCCTCGATCCTGACTAGTCTCCCAGTCCCTGCAGCATGATGCTGCCACCACCATGCTTCACCGTAGGGACAGTGCCAGGTTTTCTCCAGACGTGATGCTTGGCATTCAGGCCAAAGAGTTCAATCTTGGTTTCATCTGACCAGATAGTCTTGCTTCTCATGGTCTGAGTCCTTTAGGCTGCCATGTGCCTTTTACTGAGGAGTGGCTTCCGTCTGGCCACTCTACCATAAAGGCCTTATTGGTGGAGTGCTGCAGAGATGGTTGTCCTTCTGGAAGGTTCTCCGATCTCCACCGAGGAACTCTGGAGCTCTGTCAGTGACCATCAGTTTCTTGGTCACCTCCCCGACCAAGTCCCTTCTCCACCGATTTCTCAGTTTGGCTGGACGGACAGATCTAGGATGTGTCTTGGTGGTTCCAATCTTCTCCCATTTAAGAATGATGGAGGCCACTGTGTTCTTGGACCACCATGCTGCAGAAATGTTTTGGTAACCTTCCCCAGATCTGTGCCTCAACGCAATCCTGTCTCGGCGCTCTACTGACAATTCCTTAGACCTCGGACTCCACTCCAGTTGTAGAAACATCTCAAGGGTGATCAATGAAAACAGGATTCACCGGAACTCAATTTCGAGCCTCATCGCAAAGGGTCTGAATACTTATGTAAATAAGGTAACCTGTTTTCACTTTGCCATTGTGTGTAGATTGAGGAATTTATTTGATCAATTTTAGAGGCTGTAACAATGTGGAAAAGTGGAATGGGTCTGAATACTTTTTGAATGCACTGTAGGTGATGGGGTACTAAACTTCTGGAGGACCTATTATCCTTTTCCTGCCTCTACCGTTTCCTCTATGTGCTGCTAAAACCACTTTCTGTCAATCTTCTGCCTCTAACTCTAGGAAACTATTTTAGTCTCCTCTGTCGTTAATCCTGCACTCTCTCCCTCTGCGGACGACTTCATCAACCACTTTGAAAAGGTTCACGACATCTCAAACACTTGACTAAACACCAGTATCCGTCGTTCTTTTCTTTCCAAAACACTTGTGTGATGTCTCTGATCAACTCCCTCGTTATCGCTTTCAGACAATCTTATTGACCCTAACCAGTCAAGACGGATCACTCAACCGAGACTGCTCTTCTATGTCACGTAGGTTCTCCGTACTGCCAAAGCTGACTCATCCTCCTCGATCTCGCCGCTGACTTCAACACCGTGAATCATCAGATCCTCCTCTCAGGGCTGGGTGTCTCAGGCTCTGCATTCTCTTGGATTGTATCCTACAAGGCAGATCGCTCCTACCAGGTGACGTGGAGAGGATCTGTCTGCACCATGTACTCACTCCTGGTGTCCCCAGGGCTTGGCTATAGGCCCTCTCCTCTTCATACAGCAAATCACTCCGCTCCGTCATATCCTCACATGGTCTCTCCTATCATTGCTATGCGGAATACACTCAACTACTTTTCTCCTTCCCCCTTCTGACACCCAGGTGGCGACACGCATCTCAGCGTGCCTGGCAGATATCTCAGCTTGGATGTTGGCACACCACCTCAAGCTCAACAAGACGGAGCTGCTCTTCCTCCCAGGGAAGGCCTGCCCGTCCAAGACCTCTCCATCAATGTTGACAACTCCACAATATTCCCATCCGAGTGCAAAAAACCTTGGTCAAGACCCTGTGGTTCTCTGCAAACATCAAGTTCTCCCATGTCACTCAGCATCTGCTACAAGACCATGGTACTTGTCTGTGGAGCAGCAAGAGGAACTGCCCCTCCCTTCCTTCAGACTATGCTCAAACCCTACACCCCAACCCGAGCACTCCGTTCTTTCATCTCTAGTCGCTTGGCCCTCCTACCCTTACGGCAGGTCAACTCCCGCTCAGCCCAGTCCAAGGTCTTCTCAAGCCTGGCACCCCAATGGTGGAACCAGCTTCCCCTGAAGCTAGGACAGCAGAGTCCCTGCCTATCTTCCAAAAACATCTGAAACACTACGTTGACGAGTATCTTAAATAATCCCACAGCACCCCCCACCCCAAACACATGTACACAATGGCTACTTTGAGGAAAAATGTACTTACTGTAATGTGTGGTTGTCTTACCTAGCTACCTTAAGATGAATAAACTAAACTGAAGTCTCTCTGGATAAGAGCATCTGCTAATTGACTAAAATGTGTTTTGGGACGCAGCCTGAGTTCTACTGACTTTTTCCTCCTTTGCCTCTCTCCCCGAGATAGAAAGCGCCGGTGTGGGAGATCACGGGGGCGGAGTTCTCCAAGTCGGAGATGCACACCGCCGACGGCATATCCATCCGCTTCCCCCGCATGACGCGTGTCCGTGACGACAAGGACTGGAAGAGCGCCACCAACCTGATGCAGCTCAAAGTAAGGAACACCCTGATCATGCAACTATGTAGGGCTTCTATTGGATTTTTTTTTTCAATCTGTAATATAAAACCATTGAATACTTATTTATAGGTGCTCTGTGCAACCAACTTAATATCCATGTAGAAGTAAAGGATAAAAGTGATCAACAATAAACGGTACCACTTGGTCAGCCGTTGTCTTTTAGTCAAACAGATACGAATACAGTGGAACTTGTACTATAATTGTGTATCGATATTCAAATGGCAACCAAAATGTGTTAAACACAGATGGCATTGAGTGGAGTCTTTTCATTTGGTTTGCTGCTGAGGTGGTTTTGGTGTGATAAGGTAGTCTTGAGCTGAATAGACCTTTATACGCAATAGCTCAAACTCTCATTGAGTATTTTTATGACATCTCTACTATAATACAAAACCTTTCCTGTCATAAATGGTTGTTGTCCGTTGGTGTACGCAGCACAACTATTCCTCAAAGATCATTTGCATATCCCCTAGTAACACTAACTTCACAACTTTTGTTTTTCTCCTGCAGGAGCTCTTCCGCATCTCCAAGGAGAGGTGTGACTTTGAGGTGACAGCAGGGCCCTCCAAAGGAGGTGAGGATGACAAGGGCTCTTCAGGAGACAGTGGGAGCAACTCTCCACCCTCCACCTCCCAGAGACCAGTCACTCCCAGAAAGACCAGTGAGTACCATAGACATGGGTCTGGTCTCAGGTATGTAGATGACGCTTTACTCACCAATAATGCAAACAAACACTATGAACATATGTCATAAGTATGTGTATATGCATGGGTGCGTCTGAAATGGCACCCATTTCCCTATGGGAAGCGGATATGTATATATTCATACTTATTACACATGTTCGTACTGTTAGAATTCATTACCAATTCATTATTGGTAAGTACTGCATCTGTATACCCAAATAATAATAAATAAAAAAACATGGTACTCCTTGGTTTGAGATTTCCATCCTTTTTGTTTGAAACTTTAGGGAAACTACACGATCTCCTCATGATAGTAATAATGTACTCTTAACAACTTGGAACCAAAATTATTCCATTCCGAACATTTTCTATTTTTTTCCGGTCCAGTGTTCCAAGCAGCATAAAATTCTGAACCGGTTCGAACCCCAAAGTCATATTCGTATAGTTCCTTTCTGTAAATGTTTTAACCCTTGAACTCTACATCATTTTTACATTTCTCATTATTTTACCTCAACAATTAGCACCGATTTTATAGAAGCTTGATATGGTTTGGGAAAGCTAGTTTACATGTTTTAATTGGTCAGTTAAGTGCAAATGTGAGAAAGGACAAAAATTTCATGGGTGGATGAGAGCGATGGGTGGACATTGAGGGGGGGGGGGGTTGGCTTGAAGTGCTGAACATCATGACATCAATTGGAATGGGTTTAGCAAAACTTCACTGAATTATATACCAGACATTAGAAATATTTTTGGGGAGCAAAAAATATTAACCGTTTTAAGATTTGAAAGTAACTGTTCTGTTCCGGAACACTATAAGAACTTTCGTTTCAGGTTCTGTTCCCTGAATCGGTTCCAACTCGACTCTAATATATTTTGATTCAATGTGATGTGTCCATTACCTTAGGCACAGGCAACAGCAATACCCCCAAAGCTAAGGCAGTAAAGACAGAGCCTCCCTCCCCTGTTCCAGCAACCAAGAGGAAAATTCACTCAGAAGAGCCCAGCGCAAAGAAGGTACCCTACACTCAACCATAGCAACTGGTGTTATCCTATTTGGCAGTAGGGTGCTGCATAGGTGAACCATGAAGTAGCATCAGTAGACTTTTTTTTTATTGGGTCATTACATTTCTCACATCCAGAATACATTTTGCAGGATGCAAGGCTGAAATATATCTGGGCTCCAATGTGTTCCAGGTAAAGACTGAAACTGTCCATCACAGTAATGGACAAAGCAAGAATGGACAAAGCAAGACTAAAATGGCCCCCTCCATGTTGGCAGAACCCAGGAATGACAAGGTGGGTGCTTCATTGTTTCTGTTCCATTTGTCACCAACTGTGATTTATGCTCAAATTCTTCTAAACAAAAAGTTCTAACAAGACATACTAGCAGATGAAATATTAGAACATGTTTTTATTATTGGATGATCTATCTGTAATACTGTATTTAGTTAAAGGTGCAATCTGTAATACTTACTGTCATTTTAATAAATTAAACTAAGGATTGTGTCTTAAAGACTTCCTGCTCTCCCCAGACTCTACTGGACATTTTCAGTGGTGTCAAGCTTGTCCTGCCAGACTCTGTGCAGGACCACACCAAGCTGCGGCGCTACTTTGTGGCCTACGACGGGGACCTGGTGCCGGAGTATGACGCCGCTTCGGCCACACACACCCTGACTGAGCCAGAGGAGGACAGCCATGCCCAGAGAGTCACCCCCGGCTGGATCTGGGAGTGTATCCGCAAGAGACGGGTGGTGCCTCCCTGCTGATGAACATTACACCCCCCCCCCTGAAACACTGGTGCGATTTTGAAGTGTGTTGGCTTAACAAACAATGGACCATTATACGCTGATCATGTTTTACAGCTGAGCTTGATCCAAGCTAAAAATCGATATAAACTTAGTTGAATGTTGCTATGAATGATATAACCACAAGGACACAGGACCAGATCGTGGGATATTGTGATGGTCATGGCAGAGTATGATTAGAGTTAAGAAAGATATATAGGCCTAACTATGTCGGCCTAGGAGTAGTATCTGTCTACTATGGGCTGAGTAATGTTTCCATCCATGGATCTTTCTATTTATTGTTTCCAGTATTTTTTTGTATCCGAGAAGCATTGGTTCAAATAAACCATAATTACTTAAGATAGTCTTTATCAGTTTGGTTTCTGCAATTGTGTGCCCATGCTGTGTGAACGGGTTAGGTCCAGCTGACCTACCTCAAAGCCAACGTTCTCACTTCAAACGGGGTTCCTTTGATCGAGTGTGTAGTGTAGATAACTACTATTAGGACGAGTTAAAGTAGTTTGGACATGTCCAATGATACAAATCATGAAAGTAGACTGTCATAGTATCTAGCAGAGGGCTTCTAATAACAATGCATGTTCTCCACATGAAATGCAAGATGGGGGGGGGAAAGACTAGCAGAATACTGTCACAATTTTTTTTTTATTTTTTTTTTTATGGCCAAGTGGAACACTAAATTGGAGTTTGTTAATTTTGTAAACCAGAGTGCAACCAGGTGACAAATCTATGATGTCAGAAATATCCTTTAATTCACACAATACCTTTGATGTGCTAATGTTTAAAATAAACTGGTTTGAATATCCTTTTCTCCGTTTGTCAGTTTTCTTCCATTTGATACCTAATGAGTACCAACATGGATGTTGAGGCCTAGCTGGGCTCAGTGTTCTCCAGCTTCCTCTTTCCTGATATTCCATACAGCTGTTCTTCAGACCTGCCCCAGCACTGCAAGTCAAACTCTTCTTTCAGATGACAAGGCTAAGAGACGGAACAGGTTAAATCTCCATTAAGTTTGATCCTATTTGAACACCTCCAGTGCAACAGCACTCATTCTGCAGGAAAGGATTCCATATGACATCACATTTTTGGGTTATACCACAGATTTCCATCTCACAGAATTGAGGCAGAAAATGTCATGAGGTCCATTATTTTCAATCTTATTTGGACAAAGAATGAATTACTAACATGGACAAGCCCATGTCAACACTTCACCTGTCTTGAGGACTTGGCCAAAGTGGCAGTGCGTACGCTAGAACAAGTAGATCCCGGCCTCTCGAGCCGTTGCAGTAGAATCCGAATTCTAGGTACGTGACTCCACGTTTGGCCCAGTCCGGCTTTCAGCTGCCCATTGCCGTCTCTGGTCACAGTGTTTGTCACCTGAGGGTACATGATTCTTATCACTGTGGCATTTGATTAGGCTCACAGGTCATAGCACACTAGTATTTATTATGGATCCCCATTAGTTGCTGCCAATTTGAAATATTACAACACATTGTGTGGCCTGTGTGAACCTCGCTACACACGTACAGCCTAGGCTACCAGTTAGCATGGTTTGAATCGGACTCTCTCCAACCTTTCATGTCTCAAAATAACTCCCCCTTAGTGTAGATATCCGAACAGGACCAAAAACAATAGTTCATCAGTTGCCCTCACCAGAACGGCTACATTGAAGTCTTTGGCGATTGTCTTCAACAGCCCTGCCACTTGCATCATCATGGACATGCCTAGAAATTCCAATCACCAAAGGTCATTATATAAATAGACAACTCTAAAATTGCCTTTAATATCAAAACCACAATGGTGACTCCCTTTGCAGAGAGTACAATTATGCCATTCTCTTCATTAAATCAATTATGTTCTACTGGCTGTCCTTTTATACAGTGTGTTATTTCAAAAGGGAATGTTATTAAGATATGTGATAAATGAACAGGTATAATCTACTTGACAATATCACATGAGAAACTTTATCATAGTACCTTCATTTTGTTTGCCTCCCAGTATGGGAGAAATAACTGCTGACACTGAATCCACAATTACAGCTTTGACTGAGCCACCTCCCGCAGATGCCTGTAAAATATGACAAGACGGATGCAAGAATGATTGAATTCAGTTATGAATGATCAAAATTTGTAAAAAAAAAAAAAAATCTGTCATCGTTATCTTAAAACTACCTCAATTTAATTCATATTTCAGCAACATCAAATACAGTCCCATCCCAAATGGCACCCTTTTCACTATATAGTGCACAACTTTTGACCAGAGCCCTTTGTGACCAGTCAAAATTACTGCACCAGTGAATAAGGTGCCATTTGGGGGACAACACATTCAAAGGACTACCTGCTGAAGTCCAACGCATCGAAAATGATGTAGACAGCCGAGTAACGAGAAAATGTCAAACACCGGAAAGACCTGGATTCTCTGAAGAGCCTCCATCTGCACAACAACGGGTAAGAACTGTGTGGTGAGAATTGTTTTGATGAAAATTCATGTTAATTCAACTAGATTTTCATTGTCACAGCCTCTTCCAGCTCACCTGTTCTTCTATATTGCACGACTTCGCTTGGAGCATCTGAAGCAAGCGACTTGCCGACAGTCCTCCTGTTGAGTCAACATATATGACTCTCTGCTTCAGTTGGTAAGATATATTCACTGCAACACCAAAACACACCTAAAAGAGAGGGAAATGTGGGCAGCATAAACATGTTGTATTCAATACACTAGAAAGTAGTGATACCAGCATCCATTGGGTCATTCTATGAAAACCAACCACACTAATAAGTAAGGTGTAAACTTTGCCAATGACATGATATACGATTGTGGGAAAAAGGTCACCTGGGTTTTTCCACTTCCAGGGCCTCCTGCCAACTCTGTGAGCTCTCCTGTGTACAAGCCAGAGTCTAGAAGCTTATCTAGACTGGAAGAAAACAAACACTATCATTCACCAAGGCTATGAAGTCCTGCCAGGTGCTAAAACCAACCCATCAAGTCATAGTACAATAATAAAAGGGCAATTCAGTGGGAAAGTTAACCTGAGCATGCAAAAGTTAGTCATTAACAAATGAAACCACTTTCATAATTATCCTTAAGGTCTTAATGTCGGAGTGCAGGCTTAATTTGACCAGGTAGCCCTTTCCACTCACAGCCAGTCATCCCGTATACCGGTTGAAAATAGGAAATTGTCATTAATAAGCGACTAATTTGTTCTCCGCTTCACAGCCTTTATGGGTTTTGACTCACAGCCATTAGAAATTTCAGCACCAAGAAGATGCCCCCACCTCTCCAGCTAGCTGGGCTTCTTTTGCACATGTTGTATGACACTGCTTTGATGTCATACAAGCAAACCACACACCCATGAGTCCAAATGCGCACTTCACATTTTCCAAATTTGAAAACTCATGTAATTAAAATTATCAACGTTCATGATCGCTATGTTTGATCCACAGTTACAAGGATGACATGCGTTATACCCTGGGTTGTCCTGAACAGAATGAGCCTGTTTGGCATATTGTGAAGAAAATCTACTGCAGAACATGCACTTGAATGCACTCATGACTCCATTCTATGTATACCAAAATTACAAATCGGTTTGTCTGAAGTGCCTTTTGAAAGCCTAACACTAAGATCGTATTTTATAACTTAGCTTCAAATTAAGCCCACCTGACCCAGGTTGCAAATGTATAATGGTACGCTTTTGGATTGCATAAAACAAGAACAGTAATTGTGTGATGTTGGGGACACAGGGCTGTATTTCAAACAAAAAAACTACAACTGTGCTTGCATCAGTTCCTCAATAGCAAAGCTAGGAGAGGTCAAAAAAGCACCTTATAGTTGAAGGCTCTTTCCTTGTCATAAAAGTGCATTGAAATTACTTTGGAACTGTACACAGTTTGGAGAGGTGTATGGTCACTTGGAGACAGCAGTTAGTCCTTTCACTAAAACCCTTGTACCTTTTTTCCCCCTTCTATCTTGCACGTACTCCAAAATGTCAATTAATATTCTTATTATGTTACTGAATGTATCCAGAGTATTTTCAGATTTCTTTTGAGACAAAATGCTGCTAAAAGGTACAGTAAATTTAAAATACACAATCAAAAGTGTAATATTTGGATTCAGTCTTGTTTCAGGTCCTTACCTTAGGTCTGATAATGTCCCCATAATCTCCAAAGTGTAAGGGGTTAACGTAGAAAATTGCATACATTCAGGCTATCCTGTAATTATATATTCCTAAATTACTATGCCTTCAATTGACATTTTAGAAATGTTTCAGACGACAACAAATGTGTTATGATTGATTTGAATGTCTAATTCAGACTTTGTGTGGTGTAACATCCATAACAGTATTTTTTCCTCCCTAAAGTATTAATGGGAATGACAATCTTTTTAAAATTATAATGTTTGTGTTCAGCCAAGCCTTACCTTCGAAATGGCTAACCATGTTTTGACCTAAGACAAACTCACAGACTTATGCTAATATGTTCATTCTTGTCAAAAAGCTTGTCCATTTCATGTAACATCCATAGCACCTCTTATTTGCAATATCTCTCCAACATGCTAATATTTATATGTCCGCTTTTTGGGATATACACTCCCCCCAAGGTGTACTATAGACACACACATCAACAGTTTCATATATATTTTGTTTGTTCATGCTGTAAGACATTAAAGTTGAGATTTTGCATGCAAATGTAACAGGAATCGGCCACAACCTTAAATTTGTTTTCTGCTGTCTGTTGTAATACCATCACATAACCGTGATTTACATTGTTGTGTATGTATCCGGTCTTCCCCTGTCATATGTACACATGTTTAGCCAAACTAATGCTTGTCGTAGCACTGTGTTTTATTTTACCTTTATTTAACTAGGCAAGTCAGTTAAGATCAAATTCTTATTTTCAATGAGAGCCTGGGTTAACTGCCTTGTTCAGAGGCAGAACAACAGATTTTTACCTTGTCAGCTCGGGATTCTATCTTGCAACCTTCCAGTTACTAGTCCAACGCTCTAACCACTAGGCTACCTGCCGTCCCAGGGGTTCAATTTGATAAGTAACAATCTTTTAACAGTGCTGCATTTTGATATGATTTGAGCACATACAGTTAGATGGGAGTCATTAAAACTAGTTTTTCAATCACTCCACAAATGTCTTGATAACAAACTGTAGTTTTGGCAAGTCGGTTAGGACATCTACTTTGTGCATGACACAAGTAATTTTTCCAACAATTGTTTACAGACAGACTATTTCACTGTATCACAATTCCAGTGGGTCAGACGTTTACATACACTAAGATGACTGTGCCTTTAAACAGCTTAGAAAATGCCAGAAATTGATGTCAAGGCTTTAGAAGCTTCTGATTGGCTAATTGACATCATTGGAGGCAATTGGAGGTGTACCTGTGGATGTATTTCAAGGCCTACCTTCAAACTCAGTGTCGCTTTGCTTGACCTCATGGGAAACTCAAAAGAAATCAGCCAAGACCTCATTAAAAAAAATATAGATCTCCACAAGTCTAGTTCATCCTTGGGAGCAATTTCCAAAGGCCTGGAGGAACCACGTTCATCTGCACAAACAATAGTACACAAGTATATATAAACACCATGGGACCACGCAGCCGTCATACCGCTCAGAAAGGAGACACGTTCTGTCTCCAAGAGACGAAGGTACTTTGGAGCGAAAAGTGAAAATCAATCCCAGAACAAAAGCAAAGAACCTTGTGAAGATACTGGAGGAAATGGGTACAAAAGTATCGATATCCACAGCAAAACAAGTCCTATATTGACATAACCTGAAAGGCCGCTCAGCAACGAAGAAGCCACGGCTCCAAAACCGCCATAAAAGAGTCAGACTATAGTTTGCAACTGTACAGTCGTGGCCAAAAGTTGAGACTGACACAAATATTAATTTCCACAAAGTTTGCTGCTTCACTATCTTTAGATATTTTTGTCAGATGTTACTATGGAATACTGAAGTATAATTACAAGCATTTCATAAGTGTCAAAAGCTTTTATTGACAGTTGATGCTAAGAGTCAATATTTGCAGTGTTGACGCTTCTTTTTCAAGATCTCTGCAATCTGCCCTGGCATGCTGTCAATTAACTTCTGGGCCACATCCTGACTGATGGCAGCCCATTCTTGCATAATGCTTGGAGTTTGTCAAAATTGATGGGTTTTTGTTTGTCCACCCGCCTCTTGAGGATTGACCACAAGTTCTCAATGGGATTAAGGTCTGGGGTGTTTCCTGGCCATGGACCCAAAATATTGATGTTTTGTTCCCCGAGCCACTTAGTTATTACTTTGCCTTTTGGCAAGTTGCTCCATCATGCTGGAAAAAGCATTGTTCGTCACCAAACTGTTCCTGGACGGTTGGGAGAAGTTGCTCTCGGAGGATGTATTGGTACCATTCTTTATTCATGACTGTGTTCTTAGGCAAAATTGTGAGTGAGCCCACTCCCTTGGCTGAGAAGCAATACCTGTTGGCATGACACAGGACTGATGGTAGCGCTCACCTTGTCTGCTCCGGACAAGCTGTTATCCGGATGCCCCAAACAATCGGAAAGGGAACTCATCAGAGAAAATGACTTTACCCCAGTCCTCAGCAGTCCAATCCCTGTACCTTTTGCAGAATATCAGTCTGTCCCTGATGTTTTTCCCAGAGAGAAGTGGCTTCTTTGCTGCCCTTCTTGACACCAGGCCATCCTCCAAAAGTCCTTGCCTCACTGTGCGTGCAGATGCACTCACACCTGCCTGCTGCCATTCCTGAGCAAGTTCTGTACTGGTGCTGCCCCAATCCTGCAGCTGAATCAACTTTGGGAGACGGTCCTGGCGCTTGCTGGACTTTCTTGGGCGCTCTGAAGCCTTCTTCACAACCATTGAACTGCTCTCCTTGTTCTTGATGATCCAATAAATGGTTGATTTAAGTGCAATCTTATGGGCAGCAATATCCTTGCCTCTGAAGCCCTTTTTGTGCAAAGCAATGATGACGGCACGTGTTTCCTTGCAACTAACCATGGTTGACAGAGGAAGAACAATGAGTCCCAGCACCACCCTCCTTTTGAAGCTTCCAGTCTGTTATCGAACTCAATCAGCATGACAGAGTGATCTCCAGCCTTGTCCTCGTCAACACTCACACCTGTGTTAACGAGAGAATCACTGACATGATGTCAGCTGGTCCTTTTGTGGCAAGGCTGAAATGCAGTGGAAATGTTTTTTTTTCAGTTCATTAACATGGCAAAGAGGGACTTTGCAATTCATTCGATTTTTTGGGGGACAAAGATCGTAATTTTGGGGCATTCTTGGGGACAAAGATCGTAATTTTTGGAGAAATGTCCTCTGGTCTGATGAGACACAAATATAACTGTTTGGTCATAATGACCATCATTATGTTTGGAGGAAAAAGGGGGAGGCTTGCAAGCCGAAGAACACCATCCCAACCGTGAAGCACGGGGGTGGCAGCATCATGTTAATGGGGTGCTTTGCTGTAGGAAGGACTGGTACACCTCACAAAATAGATAGCGTCATGAGGATGTAAAATTACGTGGATATATTTAAGCAACATCTCAAGACATCAGTCAGGAGGTTAAAGCTTGATCGTAAATGGGTCTTCCAAATGGAAAATGACCCCAAGCAAACTTCCAAAGTTGTGGCAAAATGGCTTAAGGACAACAAAATCAAGGTATTGGAGTGGCCATCACAAAGCCCTGTCGTCAATCCTATAGAAAATGTGTGGGCAGAACTGAAAAAGCGTGAAAAAGCGTGTGCGAGCAAGGAGGCCTACAAACCTGACTCAGTTACACCAGCTCTCTCAGGAGGAATGGGCTAAAAATTCACCCAACTTATTGTGGGAAGCTTGTGGAAGGCTACCAGAAACGTTTGACCCAAGTTAAACCATTTAAAGGCAATGCTACAAAATACTAATTGAGTGCATGTAAACTTCTGACCCACTGGGAATGTGATGAAAGAAATAAAAGCTGAAATAAATAATTGTCTCTACTATTATTCTCACATTTCACATTCTTAAAATAAAAGTGGGGATCCTAAATGACCCAAGACAGGAAATTTTAACTAGGATTAAATGTTATGAATTGTGAATAATTGGTTAATGTGAATGGTGAATGTAAAATTCTGACTTCAACTGTAATTATCGACACTCAAGACTTTATCCAATAGCTTTTGTCTCATGCTAGACTTCTTCTGTTTTTTTTATACTCATCAAGACTACAAGCACTTGACTGGTTTTGGCTGATAGAAAGTCCCTCAGACAGTTTCGATGTAGGGCCTTCAATGTGATGTGCAGATTCTCACCTAGGATTGCCTGTGGAGAGGATGGCTGTTGAACTCAGCAGGTCTTCATATAGATCAGCACCTGATACAGGGAATGCTGTGTGCTGGGCAAGGAGCACTCTGCGTATAGCCAGCAGGGCCTGAAATGCAAAGTTAGTCTGTGGCCAAAAGTGTTTGTAACATTGTCTCATTATAGAAACGGAGTGGTTGTGGATCCAACTTTATCAGGATCTTTTGTCTGCAGCAATAAAAGATCTGGAGCTTCCTGAGGCATCTGCGCATCACGTTAATTCTCTATGTGCAGAGAACCGGCTACTCAGGGGTTCTGACTAGGTGGAATACAGCTACAACCAGAAGTAACTTGTTCGTAGCAGGTTAGGAGAACTTACGCAACAGGTTAGTACCAGGTCAAACTCATTCCACGAAGGGCCGAGTGTCTGCTGGTATTCACTCCTTCCTTGTACTTGACTAATGAATTAAGTTGACTAATGAGTAAGGAACTCCCCTTACCTGGTTGTCTTGATCTCCATGGATTGAGTTTGACACCTCTGTATTAGGAGAATTAACGGAGCAGGTCAGGATAATTAGATTAAGATTAGGAAAAGGTTTAGGGTTACCTAAAATGTTCTCCTAACATGCCAAGAAATGTCACTTCCGGTCGTAGCACTACTCCATCTTGTCACAACCCTACTCAGGCGAATGGTCATGATGCTCGTGTAATAAAGTCAGATCAAAGTTGAATCAACGTCTGCAAGATCACATAATGATTATAGAAATGCATGTTTTACCTTATAGGACACGGAACATTTTTGAGCAAGGTCTTCTGTATCTGATGACACCAGATCTTCCACTTAAAAAAAGGATAATGCAACTTTGATTGTATTATTATTGTATTTCAATACTTTGTCATACCAACATTGCCACATCAACTAGCTAGATTAACCCGAGTAAACAAATTGATTAAAACCCACGTACCTGTTGTAATGTCTGCTGCTCGTAAAGCCACAACCAATTCTTCACTCAATCCAGGACACATGCCATCTCTGAGAACAACCATGGCACATAGCTAGCTAGGCAGCTAGCAGTAGCTATGTCCAGAAAGAAGCTAGCAAGCCGTCCACACTAATGTGAGATGTCTAAATGGTTACATGGTCTACGTGCAATTCAACTTTACAGTTTTGACAAACTATCCATGGTAGTTTGTTATGCTTTCAAGTTTTTGAAAATATATATAATGCCGCTATATTTTCGGAAGCTATTCCAGAGAAAATGGTCGTGACGTAATTCCGGATATGAAAACGTGCAAACACTCTGAACATGCTCTGTCATCGCTTACGCTAAATGTGTAGCCTGTGAACGCACTTATGGAGAAATTTGGCGTAAATTCTTCAGAATATTAAAATAGTACGTAAAACTAGCAACATATGTCCGCAGTGGGGGGGAAACGACCGAGTAAAACAAGGTTAATAAACAAACAGATGTGTAACATTTGAGCCTCGCTGGGATAGGCAAATAATGGAAAGGAGTAAGTGGTTATTTCAAAACTAAAATCCCGACTGTCCCCATTCTCCGGTCTTTACTTTTCCCGGGACTCTGCGACTAGACACTCCACTAGCAAGTATAGTAGCGCGCGCTAGTTAGCCCGTCAGCGAAGCCACATAATATCTGCTAACTTCGTGCGCGCTGAGAAAATGGTGAGTTTTTATTATATTTAACTATTATCTATTGTTAACATGTGTTCGATATAGCTAACGCCATGCACCCCACGTAAGTAAAGCCTTTTACTATAGTTCGGATGGCTAACTTTAATTAATACCGGTCTCTGTGTATTTGGCTAGCTAGATGGCTAACGACGTTAGCATAACTACGTTAGTTACAGTACACCATCTGCTTTAAATGTTGATTGTTTTGGCTAAAGTTAGCTAGTTTAGGTAGTTTACAAATAATCAACTCGGTTGCTTGCAATCCATATGTTAGCTAACTAACTAGCCAAAATAATTACCAGTGGCAGTATATTGCCATTCATGTATTGTATTTAACGCGTTAGCTAGCTAACGTTAACTAATTGCAGCCATAACGTTAGTTAGATAACTAACGTTAAAGCATACTCACATCGACACAATACATTGTGAATTAACTAACGTTAACAAGCTAACTACTAGCTAACGTTTGTGTATTATTTTCGTTTTTAATATGGCAACCAGCGCTAGCTAACGTTAGTCATGTAATTCTACTTTACTTGGTAGATAGGGAGCTAGCTAGTTAGCATTGTAAACCACCTCAACTAGAATTGTACTAACCAAGGTACATTGTTGTCATTCATGCCTTCTATATTCTGTCAAATTGGATCCCGAAGACCTTGCCAACAAGCAGCCTGTGATGAGGCTAAAATAGATCCTTAAGTAATAAACAACAACAATCAGAGTGTGTGCAGCATGTTTCAACAGGAATATCCCTTGTCTTTCAGGTCTTATGCAAGGTTGCATGGCACCCCATTTTAGTGTGAGCTAAGGACATTGACTTTCAGGCATCTATTTTTCGCTGTATACAAAGAAGGGGGAAGCAGCGCAGTAGTTTCTCTTTGGCAACGTGCGTAGTGGTTTGGCAGCCCTGTTGAGGGCCCAGGGATGTACTCACGCAATTCACTATGGAGTTATGTCAGATGTGTGTTCATGTCTTTGATGAAAAAGGTAAGTAGACATTCTCATTACCTCACGCCACCTAATTCGCTTGTTTTCTGGCAGGGATGCAAGCTCTGATACTGTTTCTTCCCTCTTTGCAGCAATACGTTTCTTGAACCTTGAAAACCACTTCGGTGTGGACTAAATGCCAATTAATGATTGTCATAAACAATCCCCCTCTGTGCCCCAGTTGAGTCAATCAACCATGCTGTTTTTTCATAAATGTTATGCCAGTATCTCAAGCTCATTATTTTCTCCAGTTAGCCACACAGCAAATGCCTTTGAGTATTTGTGTCCATTGTGTTTGTCTTTGACACTTTTCATCAAGCTTGATGAGTTGAGACCTGGCATTGTATGAGCCTGAGGCACAGTGAAACCAAATTAGGTGTGCATGCCTTGTCTGTCTGCAGGTGTACCTGTTAAATCCTCTGGAGAACCTGAGGAGCTACATCAATAATCGTCCACCACTGGTCATCTTTATGGTCAGCGTCAGCGCCGTGGCCATCGCCTTCCTCACCATCGGCTACTTCTTCAAAATCAAGGAGATCAAATCCCCAGAGATGACTGAGGTAGGAGGGACACGCCTCCCACTGGTACATCAATATGGATGCTGTCATAGGAACATGTACAAAACCCATGCAGCATGAGGTTTCTTGATATCTGAAGCTGAACAATACATGGCTGTCATACATCAAAGTTATTAGCTCATTTAGCTGAACTAATTTCTTGAAGTGTGACTTGATAGTCACAATTTAACCTAACCATATTATTGGTGATTTAAAAATAGTCAACAGCCATAAGCTGTGCTATTCAACAGCACAGCCACAGATGGATAGATGCATGACTCAGTCTCCTCCCCTTCTCCAGGACTGGAACATCTTCCTTCTGCGCTTCAACGAGATTGACTTCTGCGTATCAGAGAATGAGACGCTCAAGCACAGCTTGAACGAGTCAACCACGCCCGAAAGCACGGTGACCAGTGGCCAGGCGCGCTCCAGCACCCAGGCCCCGCTGCTTCTGGAGGACCCGGGCCCAATCAATATCTCTGTTCCCATCACCCTTACCCTGGACCCACTGAGGCCCTTCGGGGGCTACTCACGTAACATCACCCACCTCTACGCCACCGTGCTGGTGGGACAGGTCGGCCTGGCCGGTGAGTCCACTTGTGTCTTCAGTCCCTTCTTCCTCCATGTTACAGGGTCTATGTGCATTAATCCTTTTCACACTATTGTACCGAGCTGCTTAAATGTTTTCTTTCACATTGTCCTTTTCAGCACAGGTCCAGCAACTATGGTGGATGCAAAGTCTAAAAAAAAACCTCTGTGTTGAAGTGTGTTATTTGACTGTCCAAGCCAATACATTAATTATTTAGTTGTGAGTTCGATTCACCTGTAAGTGGATGCAGGAAAGTGGTGGCTTTATGACTGTAAGTAGCCATCCTTTATGTAAGCATTTGTTTTGTGTTTTTGTCACAACTCCTCAGGAGTCTGAGTGTTGTTAGCCAGTGCTTTGGTGGTTCAGTAAATCCTTTATCGATAGGTTTTGAGTTACCACAATTCACGGGGAGCTTAAAGAGTGGCTCAGTGGGAGTGAACAGTGAAGCATTGTATAGTCAATCAGAGGCTAGTAGTCCAGATACTACTCCGTCTGTCCCATGGTAGGGAGAGGAACAAAGTGCCTTTGGCCTCTTTTGCTATGGAGTGTGTTTCAGGCCCAGACTGAATAGGTATTGATGTGCCCCCCCCGTTTTTTTTTTTGTTGCAATTAGTATAACCCCGTCGATGTTAATGGGGGCTGTTCGGGACGCCTTTTCCTGTAGTCCACAATTAGCTCCTTTGTCTTTCTCACATTGAGGGAGAGGTTGTTGTCCTGCCACCACACTGCCAGGTCTCTGACCTCCCTATAGGCTGTCTCATCGTTGTCTGTAATCGGGCCTACCACTTGTGTCAACAGCAAACTTAATGATGGCGTTGGAGTTGCATTTGGCTACTCAGCCATGGCTGAACAGGGAGTACAGTAGGGGACTAAGCACGCACCCCTGAGGGGCACCAATGATGCAGCTCAGCGTGGCAGACGTGTTGTTGTATGATATCTGATTAAGTCGTTTACACTCTGTTTTTTCCTTCCCAATAGTTTTTTTGCCCTGCCCAAGGATTTCAATGGCAGAAAAAACCCTGCAGTCAGCGTTAGTTCCCCCCCCCCAAAATACAACTTTACATGTGAATTGAATTACATATATCGATGGAGGCTAAATGGGCTGTTGCAGGACATATGTCGTATTCCTTACAGTGGAGCTCTTGTCAACTGCACATTCTTTACATGTCCAGGGGCCAACTGTGATGCTGTTTTACCTGTCAGGAGTACTTACAAGCAACGTTTCCTCAATTTTGGCATTGAGCAAACTCTGCAACTTCCAGTGCAACTTCCAGTGCATGTTAACTGTGAACAGTGAGGCTGTACTAGCTTTACATTTTAAGTGGCCAAGTAGGCTACTGTGGCTATTTGATCATAATGTATGCCTACTAAGAAAAACAATGGAGAAAAACACATCCCCGTTCTATCATTCAGCCTACGGTAGCAGCCATTCTGTGGTGTTCAATGCTTACATTCCATGAGACTAAGAAAATCAAAAACATGCAGGGCTTGCCATTAACCTGTTTATCCACTTGTCCTTCAGACAAGGAGGTGACTGAACATGTTGTGTTTGATGCAAGAAACTACTTTACAGAATCAGACATTATGCTGCCTATTGGCTACTTACCTTATTGGCTGTCTCAAAATACAACACTGTCCCTTTTAACCTCTACTGGATCAATGCTCAACCCCCCCGCCCTCCCGCGGTACGACTGAGGTAACGTGCGCTAATGTGATTAGCATGACGTAGTAAGTAACCAGAACATTTCCCAGGACATAGGCATATCTGATATGGGCAGAAAGATTAACAAGAATTTAAGCTAACTGCACTGTCCAATTTACAGTACCTATTACAGTGAAATAATACCATGCTATTGTTTGAGGATAGTGCACAGTTATGAACTTGAAAATGTATCAATAAACCAATTAGGCACATTTGGGCAGACTTAATACAACATTTTGAACGGTAATGCAATGGTTCATTGGCTCAGTCTGACACTGCACATACACTGCTGCCATCTATTGGTCAAAATTGAAATTATGACGAGAGTCCTATGTCATATAATGGTTTTTCTCTTGCATATCAAAGATGAAAAAGAAACGCTTTAAAAAAAAGTTTTTTTAACAGATCTAATGTGTTATGTTCTCCTACATTAATTTTACATTTCCACACACTTCAAAGTGTTTACTTTCAAATGGTATCAAGAAAATGGGGCGGCGGCGTAGCCTAGTGGCTAGAGCGTTGGACTAGTAACCGGAAGGTTGCGAGTTCAAACCCCCGAGCTGACAAGGTACAAATCTGTCGTTCTGCCCCTGAACAGGCAGTTAACCCACTGTTCCCAGGCCGTCATTGAAAATAAGAATATGTTCTTAACTCACTTGCCTGGTTAAATAAAGGTAAAAAAATATATATTTAAAAAAAAATGCATATCCTTGCTTCAGATACTGGGCAATTAGATTTGGTATGTAATTTTAGGCCCAAAAAAAAAAACGTTTTTAAAAGGGTCCGATCCTTAAGTTAAGACATGGATAGAAATGTGCACATGTTGTGCTTTTGTTGAAAGCAACCACTCTCCATTGTTGACTAAAATGAGCTATAACTGGGCTAATAACTCACTAACTAGCAAAGAATATGAACAAATGTGTACACATGGCTACATGCAACTCTCACTTTGATCTCATAACAAGCGCGTCTACTCACGACCGCTCATGCTGTAGCCTAAACACAGTCCAGTTCAAAGTGAATGGCACAGATCCATTCAAGTTTTATCAAGCTGAGTACTAAGCATTGGTGCAGAACTTCATGGTCCAAACAGAATAGTCTTAACATAGAACCAAGAGATTTTTATGGCAATGCCTATTTGCATATAGGCCTACTGCAACTCTGATTGGTTATGGCGCATCGGTCTGTGTAGAGTACTGACTTGCATGTCAGTGTAATAGAATCCTATTCTAATGGCACTACCTATAAGAACGTCTCTTGCACAATTATTTTTGCATACTAAATCTTGCGTAGTTAGTTTTTGTTTCGGTATATTACATTGAGAGTGGCTATTGCGTTGATTCGTTCACAATTCCCAAAGTGGAGCGAAACGTTGACAGTGTTAACTAAAGGGGAGAACTGTAGAAAGTTGAGTGAAGTTCAATCTTATTCTGTGTGGCAGTTCGAGGGGAGCTGCACGCATCTTAGAGGGAACATTGCTTACGTGTGTGTGTCCTCAAAGGCAGGGATGCCCACGAGGAGATGAACATCACCTTCACACTGCCAGCGTCATGGAATTCTGATGAGTGCGTGCTGCACAGCCACTGTGAACAAGTGGTGTTTAGCACTTGTATGACCATCACTGCTGCCAGCAACGTCTTCCCTGTCACAGTGTGAGTGCCACTAAACCCCTGAATTGTGATGCATCCATATACTAAATGATCTTTGCATTTCATGACTAGACCTGTATTTGATAGTCAATGTTGGACTTTCATTTAGGCAATCTTGTAATACGTATAGTGAAATATAAAAATTACTTTTGACATTGGAATAAAACTGATGGAATCATCAGTCATTTGCTCATGACAGTGAATAACCTCACATTAGTAACACTGACAACTAAGTGCACACTGTTCGTAGAATATCAGTTGTACTACGGTACAAGGAGACTTTTGTATTAAATTCAAGTTTTATCAAGCTGAGTACTAAGCATTGGTGCAGAACTTCATGGTCCAAACAGAATAGTCTTAACATAGAACCAAGAGATTTTTCATGACCACGTCTCCTGACCATAATAAAATAGAATGGAACAGGGCAAGATATTCAAGTTTATTAAATGTTGCCTTCCAGGCAACCGCCCCACTGTGTCCCAGAGACCTACACAAACGCCACGTCCTGGTACAAGATCTTCACCACGGCCCGTGACTCGGACACCAAGTACACGCAGGACTACAACCCTTTCTGGTGTTACAAAGGAGCCATCGGCAAGGTGTACCACACCCTCAACCCCAAGCTGACTGTCATCGTGCCAGACGTGAGTCAGCAGCCACTGTCTGCAGCAGTGCTGTTTTATGTCCGAGTCCCAAATGGCACCGTATCCTCTAGTGCACAGCTTTTAACCAGTGCCCTATGGGTGCTATTTCAGACGCAGCCTGTGTTTGTGGATAACCTTGCTGAGGGTTTAGACTGAGAACGTTTGAGAGTAAAGCCTTTTACACTACATGGCCAAAAGTGCACGTCAAACATCTCATTCCAAAAACATGACGTTAATATGGAGTTGGTCCTTCCTTTGCTGCTATAACAGCCTCCATTCTTCTTGGAAGGGTGCGTGCAGTTGCTTCCATTCAGCCACAAGCATTAGTGAGGCTGGGCATGTATGTTGGTCGATTATGCTACCTGTTCCAATGAATAGTGCCAACCATAAAGTTTGCTAGAGGAGGAATAATGGTCTGGGGCTGGGTTTTTTTCATGATTCGGTCTAGTCCACTTAGTTCAATTGAAGGGAAATGTTAAAGCTACAGCATACAATGACATTCTAGGCGATTCTGTGCTTCCAACTTTGTAGCAACAGTTTGTGGAAGGACCTTTCCTGTTTCAACATGACAAAGCCCCCATGCAAAAAGCGAGGTCCATACAGAAATGGTTTGTTGAGATCGGTGTGGAAGAACATGACTGCCCTGCACAGAGCCCTGACCTCAACCCCATCGATCACCTTTGGGATGAGTTGGAACGCCGACTGCGAGCCAGGCCTAATTGCTCAACATCAGTGCCAGACCTCACTAATGCTCTTGTGGCTGAATGGAAGCAAGTCCCCGTGGCAATGTGGAAAGCCTTCCCAGAGGAGTGGAGGCTGTTATAGCAGCAAAAGGGCAGACCAACTCCATATTAATACCCATGATTTTGGAATTAAATGTTCAACAAGCCGGTGTCCACATACTTTTAGCCATGTAGTGTACGTAATCAAAATGAGTCCATTTAAGAAGATAAGTACTGTTTTTGGTATACAGCTTGGACATAGGCGCTTGTCTAGTTTAATTATGTGTAACTTCATATCATGAGTGATTTTTATTTTTATCATCCTTCTGTGTTCTCTCCAATTCAATTTTATAATGCATTCATAATGGAAACTGTAAATCTAAATCCCCAAGTGCACATTAGCTAATATGTTCTAACTGACTAAAGATAGAGCAATATTGCAGAAGCACAATTTGCAATTAAATTACATTTGACTTTAACCAGATTTATCCTAGGGGACCAATGGCATTATTCAATTACCAACCAGTTTTCCTAAAACATTATTTATATTTGAAATGACAGGAACAATACATGGGGGGGGTTGCTATTAGAGAAAATAGCCAGTTTCCAAGTACAGTATGCAGTATGTCGTCCTTCATGAGGTATTGTTTACCTGACACTGAGGCTATTTCTCTCTTTTTGCAGGACGACCGCTCACTCATCAACCTACACCTAATGCACACCAGCTACTTTCTCTTTGTGATGGTCATCACCATGTTCTGTTATGCTGTTATCAAGGGCCGGCCAGGGAAAGTACGGACAACCACCAACCCAGACTTTTGCGCTGAAAAGGTAGGTAGGTGTAGGGTGAAGTTGCCCTTAGACACTGATATTGGGTCAGTTTATAATTTTCCACCATTAATGGTAGAGGTTTGGGGGAGGCAAAGCTGATCCTAGATCTGTATCTAGGGGAAACTTCACCCGGAGTGAAAAGGTACAACAGAATGCAATACAGAGCAATAATACACAGCACAACACAGCTAGTCACCTTTTATATCGCATTCAACAGTGTGAAAAGATATTGCTGAGTCTCTGGGGTAAAACTGTCGTTTTGTTAATTAAACCAATAAATGCCGACCCTTCTACCTCCCGTGAGAGTTTTCAGCTGTTATCGTGACTGTATTCAGCTGTTATCGTGACTGTATACATTCCACCTCAGGATAAGAAAAATAGCAAGCTGGCACTTAGTGAACTGTACAAGGCTATAATCAAGCAAGAAAATCTATACCCAGAGGCCAGTTTTTCTAGTTGCCAGCTATTTTAATTCTGCTTCACTATGACAAGTGATGCCCACAAGCAAGCATACAAGGCCACCCTCATCCACCATTTGGCAAATCAGATCACGACTCTGTACTCCTGCTTCCAGAAACTCAAACATTAAGTACCTGTGACACTCTCCGTTGAGAAATGGTCACCAGAATCGGAGCTTATGCTGCTTTGCTAGCGCTGATTGGAATATGTTTAACATTGATGAGTTTATCACCCCCGTCACCGGTTTCATTGGAAAATGGATCAGCGACATTGTCGACACGGTGAGGGTTTGCTGCTTCCCCGAAGAAAAGCCCTGTATTAACACTGAGGTTGGTGCTACTGCACACAGAGCTATCGTAGACAATCTTGAAGCAACAGTGCAGGACCGGAATAAGGTGGAATCATACTACACAGGTTCCAACGCCCGCTGCATGTGGCAGGGGCTACAGTCCATTACGGATTACAAAGGAAGACTCAACCGTGATCTGCCCAACTATGCCTCTCTACCATACAAGGTTAATGCATTTTATGCACGCTTTGACAACAACGACATCGTGCCGGGTGTGAGGGACGTCCTACCCAGAGGATTGGGTGATCTCGCTCTCCGAGAACGATGTGAGAAAAGGTCTTTAACACCCGCAAGGCCACAGGACCCGACGGTATTCCAGAGCGTGTTCTCGGATCATGCGCAGGACAGCTGGCAGGCATATTCACGGTCATTTTCAACCTCTCCTTTTCCGTCTGTAATCCCCAAAGAACTCTTAAGGCTTCATACCACAATTACTACCGCCCTGTAGCGCTCACTTTTATAATCATGAAGTGCTTTGAGAGGCTGGTTATGGCACACATTAACTCTGTCCCAGACACCCTAGACCCACTTCAATTTGCATACCGCCCCAACAGATCCATAGATGAAGTAATCTCAATTGCTCTCCACACTCCTTACCCACCTAGATAAGAGGAATGCCTATGAGAATGCTGTTCATTGACTACAGCTTAGCGTTAAACACCTCCGCCACGCTGGCCCATAACACAGGGGTGTGCTTATTCCCCTCTTATACTCCCTGTTCACCCACGACTGCGTGACCACGCACGATTCCATCACCATCAAGTTTGCTGATGACATGACGGTGATAGGCCTGATCACTGGCGATGATGAGTCAGCCTACAGGGAGAAGGTCAGTGACCAGGCAGTGTGGTGCTAGAACAACAACCTCTCCATGAACATCATTAAGACCAAGGAGCTAATGAGGGGGCGAGAATGCCCACATTGACGGAGCGACAGCGCCTCCACCTCAGGAGGTTGAAAAAATTTGGCATGGTCCCTCATTCTCAAAGTTCTACATCTGTACCATTGTGAGTATTTTGACTGGCTGCATCACTGCCTGGTATGGCAATAGCACCTTGCTACAGAGGGTGGTGCAGACAGCTCAGTACATCACTGGGGCACAGTTCCCTGGCATCCAAGACATCCATATCAGGTGGTGTGGTAGGAAGGCCTGGAAAATCGGTAGACTCCAACCACCCAAGCCATGGACTAATCTCTCTGCTTCTGCACGGCAAGCAGTACCGGTGCATCAAGTCTGGCATCAACAGGCTCTCAGCTTCTATCCCCAAGCAATAAGACTGACGACATAGCTAGCAAAATAGCCACACATACGGAGTTATCCTTAATGACCTTTTCTTTTTACACTTGACTCTATGCACACTCACAGGCCCGACACACACACACACTCAGTCAATCTGCTCACTCACACACACACATATATATATATATATATATATATGCACATACATACTTGTGCCTGTGACATTAAAACTTGAAAATTAAACAGATTTCCAGGTGTCTGATTTACAGTATCTGACGGAGCATTCCCGACATGCCTGAGCACTACAACTTTGGTTGCTCCTGTTTTACAGTTGACTTGGCTCATTAGGAAGCTGTTATTCAGCATAACATCCCTTGGGTCCTCATTTGTACGCTGTGACAGACTGGTCGGTTAGAGGGATGATTCTGCAGCGGCATTAAATTATTTTTTCTCTCCTCAGGTGGCCTTGTCAGAGGGGTAAGAAGAACTCTAGGATCGCCATCAGAACTGAAATATAACCGAGGATGAAGTAAAATTAAAAAAGAACAGTTGCCTACTGAACCCTGAAAATAATACTGGGCTGTACAGCTCTGTGAATGCATTTTTCTGCAATGTTGGATCACTCCAACCAAAGACATATAAGTGCCTGTATCTACTGTGTAAATATTTGTAGGAACTCATGAATTCAGTACAGAAACAGTTTGCCTGAGCCCCCCCGTGCCATTGGTGACAAAATTCCAAAATGCAATATCAGCAAAGCTAGAAGTCCTAACGCAAAATTGACTGAATGGGAACTGCACTTCCACATTGTCACCAGTCTTTGTCCCATTTTCGTCACACACACATTTTGACCCTCACATAATCCAGTCCGGGTAATACAAGTTCCTACGTGTCTTCATGTGTGTATGGTGAAAAATCTTTGGTTTCCTCGTGACAACGGGCCTTTGTCACACTGAAATAAGATTTTGCTGCCTTTCTCTTCCCCTTTAGTTTCTTCATCATTCACTGTATTCTTGAGTGGTTTATCCTTGCTTGCATTCTGAAAGTCCTGCAATTGTGTCTCTGTGTGTGGAAGGCCAGCTTACCCGCCTCAGGAGTGTTTTAGGCCACACGCCTTTTATAGCACCTGGAAGTTACATTTTAACTGACAAGAGGCCTGTCTATGTCAAGTGGACTTCAAGAAAGATTGGTAGCAACAAAATGTCAACCTCCATCTCCTATGTTCTTCCAATAAGCTTGTTGCTTTAAATCAAGTGTTGTGATACTTCTGACATCTAAGCTTGTCATGCATAGCAGAAAGAACGCTCTTTTTCCTTGAATTTAGTGTATGCTGATGACTGGTAGGCCCTTGAGTAATTGAAAGTTGGAATGCATGTTAATAATTGTTTGTGCTCTATTTTAAGCACTTGTTTTTAGTGTGGGTTCTGGTAATGGAGAAGTGTGTAATTGTGGAATGATTTATTGTATATGACAAAGCTCTTCACTGGCAACGATTAATCAATTTTCATTCACCTCTTCTTTTTTTTATTATTTCAATTTGTTTCGTTATTGATATACTCAATGAATGTAAAAGCTACACAATCAATTTACAGCAGCGATCCAACATTACAACTATGATAACTAAATGTACAAACATTTATTCCAAACCATTTGGAATGTGATGTACCATTTTTTGATTAGATTTTAGTTTTGTCAGAGCCTTTACCCCAAACTTTAATTTCCAGTTTTGTTTTGACACAACAGTATTTTCATTATATTGTTTTTCTTGTTGCAATTACTTTTTTTAAATTGCATATTTTTCATCTGTCAATTTCTCAAACATTAGTCAGTATGATCCTAGCTTTTATTTGAGGATGATTGAATGGATTCCTTATCATTTTTAGAATTGGATTTCACTTGAAATGGGTTTTAAGGGTGCTGTCATATCAACTTGGTTTTCCTGCAGTAGCTAACCGAGTGTGGCATACAATACATGCCCCCCTCCATAGAACTGCATTAATTCCACTGATCTCTCCTCTCTTGTTAGTTCAGAAGTTCATGTTAAGGTTTAAACTATGCAGCTGTAGGTGGGTGCATCCAAATCCTTTTTGTCTAGTGCTTTCAGTCAGAGCTGAATATATTACATTGTAGTGTGTCATTTCATAAGTACATAGTAAAGACTGTGTCCTGGGTTGATGGGTGACAAACAAAGCATTTTTTTGTCAGCCCAGCAACCATTCATTGTAATGCCTATGATTTTGTCCTTTTCTTCCCTGTGAGAAATGCCTGCCCATTTGAAAGATTGCCTTAATATTACTTTGTTGTTTTTGTCCTCGATGTAGATGGCTGTAGGTCTGTCTGTTTTGCTTTCAGTTCATGCTCATCATCCCGTCATTCAGAATGATCTCCATAGGCATCACATCGGGCTTATCTTGCCAAATGTGTCCCTGGGTTTCGTCACACCCTGTATGTAGTATAGTTGACTATACGATCACCAACATTTTGTGTTATGGTACAGGAGGTATCTTAGATATGAATTTGACCTTACTCTCACAGCACAGGATATTAGTTATGTGTTCTCACCCGGACCTTAAATGTTACGACATCCATCCCCCAATACTGAGCATGGCAACCATTTGACCTGGTTTTCCTTCAATTCTTATAGCAGCACATTATGCCTTTTGCACTAACCTGCTGCACCATCCCAGTAAATAGCTCCTCTGTTTAAATGTGAATATAAGGGGTCAAAGGTAACGATGACCAAAACTTTTCTCCAGTGCAACTGTAAATTATTTGAGTTGAAATAAACTTGTCATCTGTTGAAGATATTTGTGTTCACATTTCTCCTCTCTATCCCAACATGTTCCATGTCTCCACCTTAGCATCCTACCTACAGTTAACTGACCATATATGCCATCTTAAACTGCAACTCAACAATTGGAACGGTATCTATGTAATAGGGTAAATAACATTCAGCTTGATTTTCAACCATGACAAATGGTCCAAACATGAAATTTGGTATGTCTTTGTTTTGAGATTCACATAGATTGACTTTTGCTTCAGTCATTACATATTTTGTCCTACAAAACATTCACCATCATCATCCTGTCTTTGAAGCCTTCTCTAACTTTTTTTTATCCATGGGCCCTCAACTCATTTGATTGAAAAAGTAAACAATGTAGGTAACCTATAGAAACTACTGAAAACCATACATTAGAAATGGCTGGTTCCATTCCAGTTTGCAACCTGCGTTTCTGTGAAGAAAGAATAATTTTGTTCCTGGCACTGAAATGGCAGTGATGGTGACGTCTATCTTATTAAACGGAAATTGACAGAAGACAGACAGCCTCCTGGGCTGTTGTTCAGATCATATTGATCTCCCCCTCTTTCGTGTGGCTCAGTAATTGTATTTGTGGATGGTTTTCTCCAACTCAAAACACAAGTATGATGCCATTGCAATTCTTTCACTTGTCTTGTTGCATGATTGAAATGTTAACAACCGCTGCTCCGTTTGTATGATGATTGACAATCCCTCTGTTTCTGTACTGTTCGTAAAATAGGCATATGCTTTGCTGAATAAAATCAAAGTTGGACTACTGATGAATATGTTCTACTGTCAAATTCAATTGATACTTGGAAACCATGGCACGCAACCTGTCTTTTTATGACCCTGGTGAAGGACTGTGACACTCTGGGACTTATTCAAGAGGGTCCGACGCTACAGAATGTTTAGAACTAATGCAGAAAAGTGGATAATATCAGTTCTACACACAATTTCTATATTCAACATTCAGGGTATTGCACCCCACTAAACAGGCCCCTGTTTTATGGATAGAATCTAACCCCACCTTGGCTACATTGGATATCATTCAAAAAGTTGTAGGTAATGATAAGACTTCCAATAAACTACACCAAGTTGTTTTAAGTATAGTAATTACATTTTCTACCACAAATTGCTTGATTTTTTTAGTATCTGGACTACAAGAGTTTGAGAAGGAAATGGGAGATTATCCTTAATAGCAAATCTAGGAGTTTTAAAATGGCAGAAGGGGAAAATAAATTACATGGGGCACTTTGAGCCTGGCCATCTGTGTTGCCAATTCTATTTGTTGTCAATAATTGATTCCCTGGCTGCCAGAGGCCCTTACCCTGGAGAATATGATTCTGACCTTTCAGATGGATTTTTGGGCCCTTTCACAGATAGGGGGGAGGGAAGTCAAGGAAACATCTAAGCATATCTCTCCATCAGGCCAGGTGTGAAGGCTACATAAACACAGCACAAAGCCCTAGTATCCCTTTCCAGAGATGGAGACTAGATGTCTTGGTTTTGAGACCACTTAAATGAGGTCTGGGTCTCGGACGGTGGCTTTCCGCTCCCTCCGTTCGCTACATTGGTGTCAGAAGTGGAATGGCGCAATGGTGGCCATCAGGAGAGGCATGTACACGTGAAGGACACGTGAAGGAAGTAAGTAACATAATAACCTTAACTCAATGAATTTTTGGGCCCTTCTCCCTGATTTTGCTACAATATTATATTTTCTGTGGTCCCTACATTTGTGACAAAATTGGTTTAGGCAGTTAGGTGATCCTGATGGAATTTACAGACTTGATCCAACAGTAGCACTAAAACACCTGATATCTGATTTAGAGAATTTATTTCAGAATTATTTTGATGATAGCATTTAATATATTTGACATTTGCTAATCCAAATACCTACAAATGCCCAGACAAGGAATTGTTGAACATTTTGACTTTAAATTTTGTATCGCAGCTGAGACTATTTTGGCCTCAAAAGATGATATGCGTTGCTGATGTAGGTTGATTCAATCAATCACGCTTTCCTTCAATTGCCTTTCTTCTCTTGCCCACATGGTAGATTACTTTTGGTTTTGCTAGTTTACATAATATACATTTTTAATTTTAATGATGTTTCCTAACATTTAAAATTAGTTCATTTGACTCTAATATGATATATTGGTGAGTTAATTTTTTAAAATCTTGAATAATCGTTCATGATTAATTCAGTTTGTTTACAAATGTTCATGAATGGTGTAGCCTAGCACTCGGAAAACGTTTGAACTTTTTAGGCCTACATGGAAAGTTATTCTATCCCAAAAGGCTAAAGAAATTGTCCTCATTCGCACAGTTAGTATTCTTGGTGTTTTATTAGGATCCCCATTAGCAGTTGTGAAAGCCATTGCTACTCTTTCTGGGGTCCACACTAAACATGAAACATGAAATAATACAGAACATTAATAGACAAGAACAGCTCAAGGACAAAACTACATGCATTTAAAAACGGCACACACAGCCTACATATCGATACATACAAACAATATCTCGGTCAAATAGGAGAGATGTGTTGTGCCATGAGGTGTTGCTTTATCTGTTTTTTATACCAGGTTTGCTGTTCATTTGAGCAGTATGAGATGGGAGTACCATGCAATAATGGCTCTATATAATACTGTACACTTATTTGTTCTGTATTTGGGGACTATGGTGGGATAAGTGTGTGTGTGGCAGAGCTGTGTTTAAGTTGACTATGCAAACAATTTGGAATTTTCAACGCGTTTCTTACAAAAATAAGTGATGCAGTCAGTCTCTCCTCAACTCTTAGCAAAGAGAGACTGGCATGCATAGTATTTACAGTTGAAGTCGGAAGTTGACATACACCTTTGCCAAATACATTTCAACTCAGTTTTTCACAATTCCTGACATTTAATCCTAGTAAAAATTCCCTGTCATAGGTCAGTTAGGATCTCCACTTTATCTTAAGAATGTTAAATGTTAATAATAGTAGAGAGAAAGATTTATTTCAGCTTTTATTTCTTTCATCAAATTCCCAGTGGGTCAGATGTTTACATACACTCAATTAGTATTTCGTAACATTGCCTTTAAATTCTTTAACTTGGTTCAAAATGTTTCAGGTAGCCTTCCACAAGCTTCCCAAAATAAGTTGGAGTGAGCCAAAATTCACCCTTCAGACAGAAATGGTGGAACTGAGTCATGCCTCATGATGCCATCTATTTTGTGAAGTGCACCAGTCCCTCCTGCAGCAAAGCATCCCCACAACATGATGCTGCCGCCCCGTGCTTCATGGTTGAGATGTTGTTCTTCAGCTTGCAAGCCTCCCCCTTTTTCCTCCAAACATAACAATGGTCATTATGGCCAAATATTTTTGTTTCATCAGACCAGAGGACATTTCTCCAAAAAGAACAGTCTTTGTCCCCATGTGCAGTTGCAAACCGTAGTCTGGCTTTTTTATGGCGGTTTTGGAGCAGTGGCTTTTTCCTTGCTGAGTGGCCTTTCAGGTTATGTCGATATAGGACTTGTTTTACTGTGAATATCGATACTTTTGTACCTGTTTCCTCCAGCATCTTCACAGGGTCCTTTGCTGTTGTTCTGGGATTGATTTGCACTGTTCGCACCAAAGTACATTCATCTCTATGAGACAGAACGTGTCTCCTTCCTGAGCGGTATGACGGCTGTGTGGTCCCATGGTGTTTATACTTGCATACCATTGTTTGTACAGATGAACGTGGTACCTTCAGGCATTTGGAAATTGCTCCCAATGATGTACCAAACTTGTGGAGGTCTACAAATGTTTTTTCTGATGTCTTGGTCCATTTCTTTTGATTTTTCGATGATGTCAAGCAAAGAGGCACTGTGTTTGAAGGTGGGCCTTGAAATACATCCACAGGTACACCTCCAATTGACTCAAATGATGTCAATTAGCCTATCTTAAGCTTCTAAAGCCATGACATAATTTTCTGGAATTTTCCAAGCTGTTTAAAGACACAGTCAAATTAGTGTATGTAAACTTATGACCCACTGGAATTGTGATACAGTGAGTTATAAGTGGAATAATCTGTTTGTAAACAATTGTTGGAAAAATGACTTGTGTCATGCACGAAGTAGATGTCCTAACTGACTTGCTAAAACTATAGTTTGTGAAAAAGAAATGTGTGGAGTGATTGAAAAACAAGTGTTAATGACTCCAAATTAAGTGTATGTAAACTTCCAACTTCAAATGTATATTAGCCCTCTGATTACAATGAAGAGCAAGACGTGCCGCTCTACTCTAGGCCAGCTGCAGGTTAACTAGGTCTTTCTTAGCAGCACCTGACCACATGGCTGCACAATAATCAAGATAAGACAAAACTAAAGTGTGTACAGGACTTGTTTTCTGGAGTATGGTGTCAAAAAAGCAGAACATCTCTTTATTATGGACAGACCTTTCCCCGTCTTTACAACCATTGAATCTATATGTTTTGACCATGACAGTTTACAGTATAAGGTAACACCAGTGGCATGTCATTGGTAAAAATATATTTAAAAAAATAGAGGGCCTAGAGAACTACCCTGCTGTACACCACACCCTACATGTTTGACATTAGAGAAGCTAACATTAAATAAAACCCTCTGGGTTGTATTAGATAGCTCTGAATCCATGATATTACAGAGGTTAAAAAGCCATAAAACATACTTTTCTCAACAAAAGGTTATGGTCAATAATATAGCTCCCACAATCTTCTTACCGATTTCTTTCAACCAATCATCAGTCATTTGTGTCAGTGCATCACATGTTTAGTGCCCTTCTCTATAAGCTTGCTGAAAGTCTGTTGTCAATTTGTTTACAGAGAAAATAGCATTGTATTTGGTCACAATTTGTTCTAACAGTTTGATAAGAGCTGGCAGCAAGCTGATTGGTCTGCTGTTAGAACCAGTAAAGGCCACTTTACCACTCTTGGGTAGCGGAATGACTTTGGCTTCCCTTCAGGCCTGAGGACAAAGATATAGATATGACAGATAGGAGTGGCCATATAGTCAGCTACCATCCTCAGCAGCCTTCCATCTAAGTTGGCAATGCCAGGAGGTTTGTCATTATTGATTGATAACAATTATTTTTTTTACCTGTCCTACACTTTACAAAATTCAAACTTACAATGCTTTTCCTTCATTATTATTTTTTTTATGTATTATATATGATTGTTCACTGTTCATTGTTGGTATTACCTGCTTAGGTTTGCCACTTTGCCAATAAAGTAATCATTCAAATAATTGACAACATCAAATGGTTTTGTGATGAATAAACCATCTGATTTCATGAAAGATGCAGTTGAAGTTGTCTTTCTGTCCATAATTTCATTTAAAGGACGCCAACATTTTTTTCCATAATTCATTATGTCATTGATCTTGGCTTCATAATACAGTTTCTAGTCACATAATTTCTCATTTTGCAATAAGTCAGCCAGTTAGATGTGCAGCCAGGCTTATTAGCCATGTCTCTTTCTTATTAGCCACGTCTTTTTCATACAGTTGTTCAATTCCTCATCAATCCATGGAGCCTTAACAGTTCTAACAGTCAGTTTCTTAACAGGTGCACGTGTATCAATAATTGGAATCATCCACACAAGGGTCACAGCAAAAACCTTTCTATGATCTCTTATACAATATTTTAGGCCCATCTTTTGGAACCTTGGTTCTCATAGATATAGCCACTATTTTATGATCACTACGTCCAGTGTAAATCTTTTGACTGTGCGTTACTTAGTAAACAACATTTAATGGATAGGCTATATTGCTACATTTCCAGGTAGCATGTGTGGTAGGCGTACGTTTATAATGTCTGCTGAAACCTATCCACAGTAAGCCCACACTCCAGACATCATGCCTTCTGAAACAGATCCACAGTAAACCTACCTACCCCTCTGATCTGAGTGGTTGCTGGAGATGTAAAGACATAATGCAACTGACTTGGCCAATGTTTTTCCAGAGAGGTGAATGAGTGAGAGTGTGTGACAGATGTGCTCTGTTGTCATTAGAGATGCTTGCCCTTTAGTTGCTTCGAGACTTTTGAGGGGCATGCTCATTGGTCCCGTATAATGAAGTTGACCAGCATGTCCAGAGATACAACCTCTCTCATCATCACCCAGTGCCTGGGCTTACCTCCGCTGTACCCGCACCCCACCATACCCCTGTCTGCGCATTATGCCCTGAATATATTCTACCATGCCCAGAAACCTGCTCCTCTTATCCTCTGCCCCCAACGCTCTAGGCGACCAGTTTTGATAGCCTTTAGCCGCACCCTCATACTACTCCTTCTCTGTTCCGTGGGTGATGTGGAGGTAAACCCAGGCCCTGCATGTCCCCAGGTACCCTCATTTGTTGACTTCTGTGATCGAAAAAGCCTTGGTTTTATGCATGTCAACATCAGAAGCCTCATCCCTAAGTTTGTTTTACTCACTGCTTTAGCACCTTTAGCTAACCCTGATGTCCTTGCCGTGTCTGAATCCTGGCTCAGGAAGGCCACCAAAAATTCAGAGATTTCCATACCCAACTATAACATCTTCCGTCAAGATAGAACTGCCAAAGGGGGCGGAGTCGCAGTCTACTGCAGAGATAGCCTGCAAAGTAATGTCATACTTTCCAGGTCCATACCCAAACAGTTTGAACTACTAATTTTGAAAATTACTCTCTCCAGAAATAAGTCTCTCACTGTTGCCGCCTGCTACCGACCACCCTCAGCTCCCAGCTGTGCCCTGGACACTATTTGTGAATTGATCGCCCCCCCATCTAGCTTCAGAGTTTGTTCTGTTAGGTGACCTAAACTGGGATATGCTTAACACCCCGGCAGTCCTACAATGTAAGCTAGATGCCCTCAATCTCACTCAAATCATCAAGGAACCCACCAGGTACAACCCTAACTCTGTAAACAAGGGCACCCTCATAGACGTCATCCTGACCAACTGGCCCTCCAAATATACCTCCGCTGTCTTCAACCAGGATCTCAGCGATCACAGCCTCATTGCCTGTATCCGCCACGGAGCCGCAGTCAAACGACCACCCCTCATCACTGTCAAACGCTCCCTAAAACACTTCTGTGAGCAGGCCTTTCTAATCGACCTGGCCCGGGTATCCTGGAAGGACATTGACCTCATCCCGTCAGTTGAGCATGCCTGGTCATTCTTTAAAAAAGTAACTTCCTCACCATTTTAGATAAGCATGCTCCGTTCAAAAAATGCAGAACCAAGAACAGATACAGCCCTTGGTTCACTCCAGACCTGACTGCCCTCGACCAGCACAAAAACATCCTGTGGCGGACTGCAATAGCATCGAATAGCCCCCGTGATATGCAACTGTTCAGGGAAGTCAGGAACCAATACACGCAGTCAGTCAGGAAAGCTAAGGCCAGCTTCTTCAGGCAGAAGTTTGCATCCTGTAGCTCCAACTCCAAAAAGTTCTGGGACACTGTGAAGTCCATGGAGAACAAGAGCACCTCCTCCCAGCTGCCCACTGCACTGAGGCTAGGTAACACGGTCTCCACCGATAAATCCATGATTATCGAAAACTTCAATAAGCACTTCTCAACGGCTGGCCATGCCTTCCGCCTGGCTACTCCAACCTCGGCCAACAGCTCCGCCCACCCCGCAGCTCCTCGCCCAAGCCTCTCCAGGTTCTCCTTTACCCAAATCCAGATAGCAGATGTTCTGAAAGAGCTGCAAAACCTGGACCCGTACAAATCAGCTGGGCTTGACAATCTGGACCCTCTATTTCTGAAACTATCTGCCGCCATTGTCGCAACCCCTATTACCAGCCTGTTCAACCTCTCTTTCATATCGTCTGAGATCCCCAAGGATTGAAAGCTGCCGCAGTCATCCCCCTCTTCAAAGGGGAGACACCCTGGACCCAAACTGTTATAGACCTATATCCATCCTGCCCTGCCTATCTAAGGTCTTCGAAAGCCAAGTCAACAAACAGGTCACTGACCATCTCGAATCCCACCGTACCTTCTCCGCTGTGCAATCTGGTTTCCGAGCCGGTCACGGGTGCACCTCAGCAACACTCAAGGTACTAAACGATATCATAACCGCCATCGATAAAAGACAGTACTGTGCAGCCGTCTTCATCGACCTCGCCAAGGCTTTCGACTCTGTCAATCACCATATTCTTATCGGCAGACTCAATAGCCTCGGTTTTTCGGATGACTGCCTTGCCTGGTTCACCAATTACTTTGCAGACAGAGTTCAGTGTGTCAAATCGAAGGGCATGCTGTCCGGTCCTCTGGCAGTCTCTATGGGGGTGCCACAGGGTTTAATTCTCGGGCCGACTCTTTTCTCTGTATATATCAATGATGTTGCTCTTGCTGCGGGCGATTCCCTGATCCACCTCTACGCAGACGACACCATTCTATATACTTTCGACCCGTCATTGGACACTGTGCTATCTAACCTCCAAACGAGCTTCAATGCCATACAGCACTCCTTCCGTGGCCTCCAACTGCTCTTAAACGCGAGTAAAACCAAATGCATGCTTTTCAACCGATCGCTGCCTGCACCCGCATGCCCGACTAGCATCACCACCCTGGATGGTTCCGACCTTGAATATGTGGACATCTATAAGTACCTAGGTGTCTGGCTAGACTGCAAACTCTCCTTCCAGACTCACATCAAACATCTCCAATCGAAAATCAAATCAAGAGTCGGCTTTCTATTCCGCAACAAAGCCTCCTTCACTCACGCCGCCAAGCTTAACCTAGTAAAACTGACTATCCTACCGATCCTCGACTTCTGCGATGTCATCTACAAAATGGCTTCCAACACTCTACTCAGCAAACTGGATGCAGTCTATCACAGTGCCATCCGTTTTGTCACTAAAGCACCTTATACCACCCACCACTGCGACTTGTATGCTCTAGTCGGCTGGTCCTCACTACATATTCGTCGCCAGACCCACTGGCTCCAGGTCATCTACAAGTCCATGCTAGGTAAAGCTCTGCCTTATCTCAGTTCACTGGTCACGATGGCAACACCCATCCGTAGCACGCGCTCCAGCAGGTGTATCTCACTGATCATCCCTAAAGCCAACACCTCATTTGGCCGCCTTTCGTTGCAGTACTCTGCTGCCTGTGACTGGAACGAACTGCAAAAAAAAAAAGACTTTTATCTCCCTCACCAACTTCAAACATCAGCTATCCGAGCAGCTAACCGATCGCTGCAGCTGTACATAGTCTATTGGTAAATAGCCCACCCATTTTCACCTACCTCATTCCCATACTGTTTTTATACTGTTTTTTATTTATTTACTTTTCTGCTCTTTTGCACACCAATATCTCTACCTGTACATGACCATCTGATCATTTATCACTCCAGTGTTAATCTTCAAAATTGTATTATTCGCCTACCTCCTCATGCCTTTTGCACACATTGTATATAGACTGCCCATTTTTTTCTACTGTGTTATTGACTTGTTAATTGTTTCCTCCATGTGTAACTCTGTGTTGTCTGTTCACACTGCTATGCTTTATCTTGGCCAGGTCGCAGTTGCAAATGAGAACTTGTTCTCAACTAGCCTACCTGGTTAAATAAAGGTGAAATAAAAAAAATAAAAAATTAGCTTTAGTTTTTAGCTGTTTCAATCCTGTATGGTCATCACACCTTTATCCTATTTGTCTCGAATTGATTGTAAAGCATATGGTCATCATAATTGTGTATAATGCAATGATTGTATTTAATGCCTCAAAATACGAGTATTATGAAATTACCATGTACATTTATCATTCAACAATGTATTTAATATATTTGTGGACACTAAATACAATATTTGCATTATATACAATTATGATGAGACAGCAATGGTTTTATATTGCAAAATGTAAATATGTCTATTATGCCACAGAACACTGGTCGAACACTGAACTAGAACACTTGCCATACAATCCTCTCTCTCCCATTTCCATAAGCCCAGAGTGAGGCTGCTGCTTGCGGTGGAGAGCAGAGCACACGTGGGCTAATGACTTTCTCTGGTGGGTGGGTGGGTGGAGCAGCCGCCACCAGATAACCTGAACCACTTGTCCACTGTGCCAAGCTAACGACACATTGGGAAGCAAATGGAACATTAGACCATTACATGGCTGTCGTTTGCTCCCTGTGACACTAGAAATGGTCGATCCCATATCCCTTCTAATAAATTGACAGGAGGAAACAGCACAGAAGTCCACTCCAAAGCTTCCCTGAATTGGATGTGTTTTCATTGTACCAGACAGGTGATTTTGTGTCAAGTTCCAGGAGCAGCTGGAGCAGAGAGAGGGAAAACGTGCCCGGATCCACTATTGACCTCCATCTCCGGACACACACAGGTAAGAGAAATGACCGAGGTAAAGTTGGTTTTATATTCATACATTTGGACATTCAACAGACATTCAACAACCATTTATCACACATTCAACAGACATTTGCCAAAAGCCATTTAAATGTTTTTAAATCAATAACTAATTCACCATTTGTCCCAGATTCATCAAACTAGATATGATTTATTCTATAAACGTCAAGCATACTTTTTCAACCTTTGTTGTGAATACAAATTCCAGTTTTGATTTAAAAGAAATACAGAAAATCTATAAAATGCCATTTAAAGCAGTATAAATCAATAACTAATTCAATATTTGTTACAGAAACATCAAACTAGGTATGATTTATTATATAAATGTCTAGCATACTTTTACAACCTTTTGTTTTTAGTAAACATTCCAGTTTTGATTTGAAACAAATACATAAAATCTATAAGATGCCATTTAAAGAAGTATAAATCAATAACTAATTCACCGTTTGTCACAGAAACATTCAATTAGGCAGGATTTATTCTATAAATGTTTTCTAGTGTACTTTTACAACCTTTGCTTTGAGTAAACATTGCAGTTCTGATTTGATAGAAATACATTAATGTCTATAAAATGGCATTAAAAATATATATTTATCAATAACATTTTCACTGATTATGACACAATCATGAAACTAGATATTATTTATTCTATAAATGTCTAACATAGTTTTAAAACCTTTCTTGTGAATACAAATGCCAGTTTTGATTTTATAGAAATACATAAAAATCTATAAGATGCAATTTAAATAAGTATAAATCAATAACTAATTCACCATTTGTCACAGAAACATCAAACTAGGTATGATTTATTCTATAAATGTCTAGCATAATTTTACAACTTTGTTTTAAGTAAAAATTCCAGTTTTGATTTTAACAGATGGCATCTAGTCCATCTAGAGGATGTGTGGTCAAAGTTCTAACGAGTCTGTTATACACTATTAGAAAGTGCCTGGCATAAAATTCTGCATCTTCAGTCATATAAGAGTTAACCATGATATACACTACTGTTCAAAAGTTTGGGGTCACTTAGAAATGTCCTTGTTTTTTAAAGAAAAGCACTTCAAATAAATAACATCAAACTGATCAGAAATACAGTGTAAATATTGTTAATGTTGTAAATTACTTTTGTAGCTGGACACGGCTGATTTTTTAATTGAATATCTACCTAGGTGTACAGAGGTCCATTATCATCAACCATCACTCCTGTGTTCCAATGAGACGTTGTGTCAGCTAATCCAAGTTTATCATTTTAAAAGGCTAATTGATCATTAGAAAACCCTTTCGTAATGATTTTAGCACAGCTGAAAAGTGTTCTGATTAAAGCTTGCTCTGATTAAAGAAGCAATAAAACTGTCCTTCTTTAGACTAGTTGAGTATCTGGAGCAACAGCATTTGTGGGTTCGATTACAGGCTCAAAATGGGCAGAACAAAGGACTTTCTTCTTAAACTCGTCAATCTATTCTTGTTCTGAGAAATTAAGGCTATTACATGGGTGAAATTGCTAATAAACTGAGGATCTCGTACAACATAGTGTACTACTTCCTCCACAGAACAGAGAAAACTGTCTCTAACCAGAATAGAAAGAGGAGTGTGAGGCCCTGGTGCACAACTGAGCAAGAGGACAAGTACATTTGAGTGTCTGTTTGAGAAAAGTCCTCAACTGGCAGCCTCATTAATTGGTACCCGCAAAACACCAGTCTCAAAGTCAACAGAACTGGGAATAAATCGAACCTTGATTGATGTTTTATAGATTTGATGTATTTCTATAAAATCAAAACTGGCATTTGTATTCACAACAAAGGTTTTAAAAGTATGCTAGACATTTGTATAATAAATCATATCTAGTTTGATGATTCTGTGACAAACGGTGAATTAATTGATGATTTGTACAGCTTTTAATGGCATTTTATAGATTTTATGTATTTCTATAATATCAAAACTGGAAGTTTTCCTCAACAAAGGTTGTAAAAGTATGCTAAACATTTATAGAATAAATCATACCTAGTTTGATGTTTCTGTGAAAAACGGTGAATTAGTTATTGATGTATACAGTTTAAAATGGCATTACATAGATTGAATGTATTTTTATAAAATTAAAACCTGGAATTTTTCCACTAAACAAAGGTTGTAAAAGTATGCTAGACATTTATAGAATAAATCCTACTTAGTTTGATGTTTCTGTGACAAACAGTGAATTAGTTATTGATTTATACTTCTTTAAATTATATTTTATAGATTTTATTCATTTCTATCAAATCAAAACTGGAATGTTTACTCAAAACAAAAGTTTGTAAAAGTATGCTTGACATTCATAGAATAAATCATACCTAGTTTGATTTTTCTGTCATAATCAGTGAAAACGTTACTGATTTATATAGCTTTAAATGGCATTTTATAGATGTTATGTATTTCTATCAAATCGGAAATGGAATGTTTACTCAAAGCAAAGGTTGTAAAAGTATACTAGACATTTATAGAATAAATCACACCTTGTTTGATGTTTCTGTGACAAACAATGAATTAGTTATTGATTTTTACATTTGTAAATTACTTTTGGCGAATGTCTGATGAATGTCATTGATCATTAGAAAACCCTTTTGCAGTGATGTAATGACGTAAGGATGTCTGTTGAATGTGTGAATATAAAACCAACTTTACCTTGGTCGAGAAATGACCTCTTCATAGTATTTCAAACTAAAGAAATGTTATCTGTGAGCTACAATTCATGGCACATACTTTATGCATAATAACTAAATGCATACAAACATTCACCTTGGCCTGAAGTTCCTTACATTAATGAAATAGTTGACTGAAGATTTGAGGACAACATGTCAAAACTTTGTAACTTGAAAGAAAAATTTACAGCACAGAAAATGCATCAAAGACTTAATTAGATGTATTTTGTATTGTCACATACCAGATAGATGCAGTGAAATGTGTTGTTTTACAGGTTCAGCCATAGTAGAACAGCACCCCTGGAGCAAATTGGGGTTAAGTGCTTTGCTCAAGGGCACATCGACAGATTCTTCACCTTGTCTGCTCAGATATTCAAACCTTCAACATTCAAACCTTTCGGTTACTGGTCCAACGCCCAAACTGCTAGGCTACCTGCCACCTAAATTAACACAAGAGAAACCACAAGAGACACTGAATCCTGTGTAGGATCCTGTGTAGGGACAGACTGTATAAGTAAAGTTGTTGTCACTAGAAATGTGCCACTCTAAAGTCGCCTGAAAACAAGCAGGTAGATTAGAAATATATCAGAGGCATGACTGTTAAACCTGTGCTACACACGAACTCTAGGCAAGTAGGCACTTTCATTTGGGGAGAGGGGAGGGGTCACATTTGTATCACTTTTTATATCCCACCTGGTAAGATTTTTATGGCAATTGCTTCATGCTGTTCTATATGCTAAAAATGTTTTGAATGGGCCACATAAACAAATATATTTATTCAGTCTAAATAGATTTAGAGAATAATGCCTACATATACTTTGTATATGGAATCACAGAGGACTGGGTCCTCAGGTAGAGTTCACATTCAACCTCAATCAGCCAGGGCATACACATTACAACAACAGACGAGTTACAGCAATTGAAAGCAACACTGCCACATTTAATTTCAATGACTTGCATTATGCACAAAGGGCCCTCCCCTAATAAGATAAAGGAGACTCTCAGAATTGTTGGTAAAAGCATGTCAATGGTAACCATGTTAGCCTTTTCCTGTGTGCTTGTGTCGGGTGGAGAGCCATGCCACTGCTTTTGTTATCCTAGTCAATCACAGTAGTCTGTTTTACATTTACATTAGTCATTTAACAGACACTCTTATAAGTCAGAGTGACTTACAGTGCATTCATCTGGAAGGAACAGGATGTTTCTGTGGGCAATTGTTCTCCTGTCATGTGACCAGCCTGTCGGACAAGGCAGGCAGGCTGTGAACTAAGACTGAGAGCTAAACGCCTGACTTCACCGTTTCCTTCTTTTCCCCGCTCTCGCCTTTTGTTCACAGGCCTAGCCCGCAGCAAAGCGATATAACTGGCTCTCATAGTTCTCGCTCGTTCAAACGAAGGGGGGAAATTTTACAGGTAAACAGTTTCTCTCCCTTCTTTTGACTGTTTGCCAACAGCTTTATGCCAAGGCAGGCTTTCCCCTTGAAAAGGTGCAGAGAGCGATTGCCCCAGAGCTAGATAGATCCCTGTAGTCTATGTAATGGAAAAACTGTTTGATAAGGTTGAGACGTGTGCTGGAAATCAGTCAGTTATTACTGCCAGATAAGAGCCGATGATGACTGCTTTAATGTTGCTCTGTTTCATAGCCAATTTGTTGGAAAAAGTGCACTTTGAAGTATATCACAAGGCAGTGTGTTATAAATTGAGCATATCTCTTTGTATGCACATACATAATTGAATTACCTGATGTAACAAGCTGACAATACTCTATTTTCTTCTTAAATGGTTTATGTACATGTTACAGGGCCAAATAGGGAAGTTTGTGAGCACTATGAAACTTGATGTAGAGTTCCATCTCACTGATTTGGCAAATTCAATCTGAAGCCTCTAAACGTGTTTGTGTCCGAATGAATTCTGCTGTTTTTGTTTGTTGTGCTCTAGCCGTACTTAATGCAGTCAGCCGGGGCTGAGGCCAGAGCACTAGTGTTGAACAAAGGCCATTAGGTGGGTTGGAAAGGTAAATAGATTTAATTGCTCAGCCATTAACAAGAACACGGTGGCATCTCTGTGACATGGTGTTTTAGGTTTATAGCCAGAGAATAATTGTGGTAGGGAGGTTGTAAGTGTTAGTGAGGGAAAGAGAAAAAAAAAAACACATGTTCATAAAATATATATTTAAATTGTCTAAAGTGACTTCTGTCCTGGTCAATTAACAGAAGCCTATATGATATCTGTGTCCCTGTCTTTTACGATGAGTGGTAATGAAAGAGAAAAAGCAAGGTGAGGTTTCTATTTTTGCCTACTGAGATGTAGCCCGAGGCCGGCATTGGATTCAATCCAACAGATTAACGACCTGCGCACAGTGGTATACATTTAAAGGACATTTTGTGGAGATTACGTTTGCTGTAAACGTCTCTGCAGATGTTTAGCTCATGCCCAAATCACCTTATAAAGTCCATCGCATTCTACAGGTTATCAGTGTTGTTTTTTAATGGAATTTAAAAACAATAAAAAATCACAAGTATTTTCACTTTGAGACCAATTTTAAATGCCAGAGGGATACAGGCAATTGGGAAAAATAGCTTGAAGGGTTGGTGCAGTGATTGAACCCCGGTCTCCGGTGGGAGAGGAGTGGGCCTACATGTGGTTAGAGAAGGGGAGCATTACTCTTTACACAAGGGGCTCTGCATCTACAGTAGTGTGTTTGCTAGTGGGGGAGCGAAAGGGGGAGCAGAATCAAAGAATGCATGATTTAAATAGTAAACCCCTCTTCGAGCAAATGAGATTGGGGCACTCAGACCCTTGCTGTGTCCCAACAACACTTAGAAATTAGGACAGTGACTTGGATATTGACATGATAAAATTAGGTTACACAATGTGAATAAATGTTGTGTGTGTGCATGTGCTGTCCTGAGGGAAGTAGGCAGATGTTTCCCACAGTGCTTATAATTCCTTATTGATAGTCTGGTAACAGTACTCAGTGAAGCAAACCATTTTCCAGCAGGGTGAAATCAGCTGTAATGGTTGTTTATATGTGTGCCCACATACCAGAGAACTGGGTGACTCGTTGTTTGGGCCTGTGATAAATAGCTGCCTTTGCTTTACTTCACAGAGACAAATGCTTTTACCTTTGCATTGCCCTCTAAGATACACATATCAATAAACTCCCAACAAGAATGTCATCTGTTTGTTTGGATACGAGGGCCTTCTTTCATCTTTTTCCATTTGAAATGGTATTCAGTAATGGGTTTATCCAGGAGCTACCCATTTACTGGACATTGATGTTCTACTAATAGCTCGTGTTAGTACAATCCAAGAGTAAAGAAGAAAATGACAAATAACATTTGTGGACAATAACTTGTTGTTGTTGGCTCACGCGAGTGGACCATTTCACACACACATCTGTTGATGAATATATTACACAAACAACTGAAGCAATGGATGTATTGCCTGGCAGACAAATGGAGATGGCGTGACCATCACGATGATCTGTTGCCCAAGGCAGGAAGCATTATTGAAGTTGTCACTGGCAACAGAGACTGTTGTATTTCTGCCTACACTGTGAAGATCCACCCAGAACTGACTTCTGGTCTTGTGTTAGCTGCCCTACAGAGCCGATACATAGGCACAATTTTATGTCCCTCTCTTCATGGACATGACCCTCCATCTTCTTTGCTTACTGATTGGTCAGTTTATCATCTGTAGTTCCGTTTTTATCATGTTGTTGATTTGGTTTTCACTTTCTTCCCTAGTAGTACTCATTCACTTATCAACATATTTTGATAATGTCATACAAACCTCTTTCCTATTGCGATCTATGTACAAAAGCCACAAGTATATACAACTAAACTCAATTAGAGGGGGTATTACAGTGCTGGGTCAATATCTATTTGAAGTGATTTTCCCAGATGGTGTGTAGCCTTTCATTTAGTAGGACTGAGTGTCTGGATGTGTTTTTGCAGCCTTTGTCATCAGCCCTCAAAAGATGACGGAGACCATGTTTGGGACAGGGAAAGATCAGTGGATCTGTCCCAACGACCGGCAGCTGGCCCTTCGAGCCAAGTGAGTACGCACTCCAAAATCTCTACCATCTCACTAAGTATGTGAGTGTTTTTGCCGTGTCACCTAGGGAAGATGTAATGGTTATGTAAAGTATTCCTGTGCCCATCATTATTTTCATCACATGGTATAGTTTTTGTTGTAGAACTGAGTGTGTGTTTTGTTGAAACTTGTTTTTGATAGCACGGCAGTTCTGTTTTATAAAACCTTTGTGACCATTTGATCTTACACTGCAATGTATATTTTTATATTTGATACAACATTTTGCATGTGTACTAGTTTGTTTGTGTTCAGTGCAGTCATATAAGGAGATGTTTTTGCCAGCAGGATATATATTTCTGTAAGGCGTGCAAACGTGCATGCATAAGCCTGTGTTAGTCACGTAACATGTTTCACTTTGGCCTGCACTGCCACATGTAATGACACAAAAGAATAAACATGAAAATTGATGAACATCGTAAAGCAACATGTGTGTCTGTGTCCCAGGCTGCAGACAGGCTGGTCTGTCCACACCTTCTGTACAGACCGACAGAGGAAAAGACAGATGCTGGAGCAGCAGGAGATGGAGAACATCCTTAGTGTCATCCGCAGGGCTGAGGAACTGGAACAGATTGAACAGCTCCGCATCGGGTAGGATGCATGCGCGCACACACACACCACACATGCGGTTGGTACTACTATTGAAAATTTGAATAAAACCATGAATTTCTGGTGGTTTATCTAGAATGACTATCCTTAAGCTGTCAGTTGCAGTCCATAGCCAACTTTAGTCTGTGTGTGTGTGTGTGTGTGTGTGTGTGTGTGTGTGTGTGTGTGTGTGTGTGTGTGTGTGTGTGTGTGTGTGTGTGTGTGTGTGTGTGTGTGTGTGTGTGTGTGCGTGCGTGTGTGGGCGTGTGCGGGCGTGTGCGTGCGTGTGCGTGCGTGTGCGTGTGCGTGTGCGTGTGCGTGCGTGTGCGTGTGTGTGTCCAGGAGGCTGGTGGAGCGTCTGGACAACATGAGGAAAAGTGCGATGGGAAACGGCCGGTCCCAGTGCCTGCTGTGTGGGGAGGTCCTGGGCCTCCTTGGAACCCCCTCCGTCTTCTGTCAGGACTGCTGCAAGGTAAAGGTCACCGCCCCTACTCTTCTGTTCTACTATAGCAGAGGCCCAAACAGACCTGAAGGGTTGCAGTATCTTTGGTTTTCATCCAAATCTCTTAATCGGTAACTCTTCCCAGCATTTGAAAGTATTGTAGGGGATAAAGCAGGGAAAATAAATTACCAATACCAATATTGCCTTCCTCTTACCGAAGCAATTTTTGCGTACATCTGGAATTTTTGTGATTAGGCAATGGCACTAGTTTACAACCGGAGTATGCAATTGAGATGATGCACTGGTAGAACGAAGAGGAGCTCGCGATTTGGGGTGAATACATCAAGTAGCCTACCAATGGAATGTTTTTGGAGGACTTTAAAGGTTCAATCTGCGATTAAATTAATGAGATATACCCAATGTTAGACAAAAATCAAAAGTTATAAATGCCTTTATGAGCTTAGTTCAACTGTTGTACCCCATCAGAACCCCAAATAAAATATTGATTTACTCCATTGTTTTTAAACTAGGTAATTGTAAACAAACACTATTATAGCCTCAAAACATGGTTGAAACTATACCTTTGATATCATAGAACTATGGGTGCAATGACTGACCATCTATCTATGAATTTGAGGGGTTACATTTCTCCAGGCTCATCCTTCACTTTGTTTTTGTTTGAACTGCAGATTGCCACTTTACATTTACTGTTAGATCAATTACATGGCTATCTAGCAACAATATCCTATTTAATAAAAGTTGTTATCTAGCTAATGTGTTTTGGGTTCCCACTTCATCGGGTGGTGAATTATGTAGCAAATAGCCTAGGTCAATATCCACAAAAAAAGATGGGGGCAAATTCATCTCTAAGGAGCCAAAAATAACTGATAATTCTGAATCCTATTTTGAAATGTTACAAATTAAAATGTCAATCATGCATTCCCTGAATAAGTTAGATGAAATAGCCAACTTCTTTCTTGTCTTACTTATTGATGACACTGGAAAAAGTTAGTCTAGAGCCCTGTCGATAATGGAAAGTAACTGCGTCAATAAATATGCTTTTGTATTTATCGATGATGTTGATAATTAACACACCTGATTCAACTAAAGGCTTGAATCATTACAATTGCAGTATTCTCCTACATATACTGTGCTTTTGATATATTTGCCATGAAGCCCATTGAACTTCTCCTATGACCAGTAGCTTTATCTCGATCGGTCATAGCGTTTTCCGAGTGTTCTCTCCAACTCCTCTGCTCCATGTGCTAGAAGCCAATGGCACTGGGACATAATGAGATCAGGAGGGAGGAAATGAAACAACCAAAGGGAAATAGATTATGTGGGTCTCTGAGAGGAAATGTAATAAGTGGTATGCGACTGTATAAACCAGATAAGAGGGGGTTCATTCTGCTGTTCAATAGTGTCTATAATGGCTCTCATCTCAAACAGATACTTACAAGAGCTCTGTCATGTCAATAACGTAATAACTCTCGCCAAGCAAGGCATAGGCCTATTAGACGTAAACAGAATGTATAAGGTTGGTCCTGGTCAGTCCCTGGATGGGAGACCATATGCTGCTGGAAGTGGTGTTGGAGGGCCAGTAGGAGGCACTCTTTTCTCTGGTCTAAAAAATTATCCCAATGCCCCAGGGCAGTGATTGGGGACATTTCCCTGTGTAGGGTGCCGTCTTTCGGATGGGACGTTAAACGGGTGTCCTGACTCTCTGAGGTCATTAAAGATCCCTTGGCACTTATCGTAAGAGTACGGGTGTTAACCCTGGTGTCCTGGCTAAATTCCCAATCTGACCCTCAAACTATCAGTCACCTAATAATCCCCAGTTTACAATTGGCTCATTCATCCCCCCCTCTCCCCTGTAACTTTTCCCCAGGTCGTTGGTGCAAATGAGAATGTGTTCTCAGTCAACATACCTGGTTAAATAACGGATAAATAAATAAATAATTAGGACTCATCATTTGGGAATATTGTTTAATTATAGTGAATGGCAGTTCAATTCACTGTTCCAAAGCATGGACTTGACTGGATAGCCAGCTTGTAGTAATCACTTTTCACCATAGGGTTGCAGCAAAGACCTCAGATGTGAATGCCTAAATTGCTTACCTAAAGCATGAAAGCATGAGTGTTTTATGATAATCTATGTAAAATAATATATAAAATGGGCAAATATTTCTGAATATACATACTCATTCTCCTACTAATTTCCCTGTAAAAAATGTACAAATACTGTAGATTAGTTGATGTTGCATGATATGTTCAATGGTGTACTCATGATGTTATGCAAACTCCTTAAGTGGTCTATGCTAGACTGTTTTATGTATCGCTCCGACGACATGAAAGCAAATGTGGGGAGGTCAGTTTGAAGATTGTAGGAAGGAAAAGCCCGGTAGTAAACTTAAGGCACAGGAGAGGGCAGCAAAGCCCTGGAAGAGGAACATAGAGCAGGCTGTGTTTACAGTCTCATAGGAAATGTATATGTGGATATCTTCACCATTCTAACTGGGAGGGACAGGTGTGGAGGCATGCATATATATACTACTTGTTGAACGTTTATAGTCTTGTCAATAAATCCCCCCAGTCTAAACACAGCCCAGATTTGTTAGTATGTAATTGGAAGGTACACAAATGTATTGGTCACTAGGTGACTGAAGTCTTCAGAAGAAGACCTGCTCTCGGTGTGAAAACCGCAGGTGTACACATCCATCAGACTATGCTCTGTAGCTAGAGTACAGATGAGATGGCTATAGTCAGGCATCTTTGAGCCAGTTATCTTGGAACCCAGAAGAAAATCTTACGTGTGATGGCCAACTTTCTGGCATAACATTCCATTTATATTAACATTCTGTTAGAGTAAACTACTATTTTAGTAGCAGTTCGGCAGTTGACCGAAAATGTTTGATCTTAGGAGGTGGAGACCCAGATATTCTATTTCTCTCTCACTCTCTAAAAATACTGAGTTACTTCAGGAAAGACAATCATAAGCACTTCAGCCAAGGTCTCTCCTCCATTGCATTAGGCTTGATTAAAGCTTCCTTCCTGTGATTTTATCAAGTGAAATTGTATTGGTCATATACACATATTTAGCAGATGTTATTGCTGGTGTAGCGAAATGCTTGCTTTTCAACATCATAATCAACCCTGCTTCTTCAGGTAATGTAATTTGATGTTTTTTACACTTCTGCATCCAACCAAGCTCTCGCTTTGTCAAAGGCTACGCTAGGTGAACACCCTGAAGATCTTTGCTGTTCTCTAGGGACATACAAATGTTTCCTTTTTTCTTGTTGTAAGATAATGGATTTTTTTTCTCCAATTTTTAGCAATGTAAAACACACACATACAAACAAGAACATACAAACATTCACAACATCATCCCTGCCCAGACCCACCTGCTCACATCTCCAGAGCCCATATCACTCTCTGCCACATGGCATCAAACTGCACCATTTTGTTTCTCTCCGTCTCCCACGCACTTTCAATGTTTACAAATATGTTTCTGATGATTGTATTAATGCTCAGTTCCAAGTTGATCCCTTAGCCCTTTACTCCCAGGCCACTGCTGTAGATCTGAGAGGACTGGATAGATTGATGCAGTATGATGAAAACTACACCCAGCCAGCCATTCAGAATGCAGAAGGAAGATGTCTTCAGAAGTTCCTAGTGTGTAGGGGCTAGAGCCCATTTGAAATTCCGCATAAGTCTGCATGTTCAAATGACTCACCCCCTTTATTTGTGGTGGGAGGAGGTTGAGCAGTGTTTTGTTGAGTTGTGCAGTGACTTGACTTCACATCATGGAAATACATGATGTGTCACAGTGACTTTTCTGTGAACTTTTCAATGTCACAAATTTGGCTGTGATGGCTCAGCAAATTTCCAACACTTTGATAACTATTGATGGTACACTATAATTGAATATCAGTGATTTTTATTCTGTTTCGTTCTTTAAACAATAAAAAAGTGTCCTTTCAAAAGCTTTATATTTATTTACATTCATTTTATTATTGCAGGATATATATTATCAGACACGCTCCAAATTTATGAAGTACAAAGTTGTTGGACTTACTAAAAGATTTTCACTGATTTGCACTGTTTTCAATTTCAATATGGATCATTGCATTTTGTATAGTAATTCAAGCCAAACTGTAAAATGATCATGTGCTTTTTTTACTGTTACAAAAGACAGCAGCAAAGTGCAATAACTTTATAGCTAAGTATCTATAACTTTTTATAACTTACAGTATATAATACATATAAAAGTATTGTATGACCTTTTTGTGTTTTGTCCATGTTACTCAGTACACCACTCATTGTCAATTCAAAACCGGGTCTTCTTTAAAAAAAGCTATTCTCTCTCTCTCTCTCTTACAGAAAGTGTGCACCAAGTGTGGCATAGAGCCCCAGTGCAGTCAGAAGAGAACTCAGTGGCTGTGCAAGATCTGCAGTGAACACAGAGAGGTAACGTGCATCCCTACAATTGGATAGCCCATCTGCAGTTGAACTGGCTACTACAAGAAAACATATTTTTGATTATTCTTAAAATTACTATTCACATTATATACCAGATGGATGCTTTCCATTGTGGTGAGTCCTATATATGTATAAGCGGGTAAGCCCATTCAGTGAACAGTTTTAGAAAAGTGCAATGGAAATGCCAAAGCAAAACAGTATAATTTAATGGAAGTATCTTAGCAACAGCAGCATCCAGAGACAATGTTTAGCACAGGAGGTTGGTTGCACCTTAATTGGGGAGAACGGGCTCCTGGTATTGACTGGAGCGGAATTAGTGGAATGTTATAAAATACATCAAATACATGGTTTCCACATGTGTGATGCCATTCCATTTGCGCCGTTACAGCGATTATGAGTCGTTCTCCCCTCAGCAGCCACCTGTGTAACAAAAATATAAATCCATCATGCTACAATTTCATTGATTTTACTGAGCTACATTTCATATGAGGTAATCAATCAATTGAAATCAATTAATTAGGCCCTAATCTATGTATTTCACATGACTGGGAATACAGATATGCATATATTGGTCATATATACCTTTAAAAAATGGGCCTCACAATGGGCCTCAGGATCTCGTCACAGTATTTTTGTGCATTGAAATTGCCATCGATAAAATGCATGTGTTCATTGTCCGTAGTTTATGCCTGCCCATACCATAACCCCACCGCCACCATGGGGCACTCTGTTCACAACGTTGACATCAGCAACCTGCTCACCCACACGTGGTCTGCAGATGTGATGCCGGTTGGACATACTGCCAAATTCTCTAAAACAACGTTGGAGACTGCTTATGGAAGAGAAATTAACATGAAATTATCTGGCAACAGCTCTGGTGGACATTGCTGCAGTCAATTGCACTATCCCTCAAAACTGACATCTGTGGCATTGTGTTGTGTGACAAAACCGCACATTTTAGAGTGGCCTTTTATTGTCCCCAGCACAAGGTGCACCTCAGTAATGATCATGCTCTTTAATTAGCTTCTTGATATGCTACACCTGCCAGGTGGCTAGATTATCTTGCCAAAGGAGAAATGCTTACTGACAGGGATGTAAACACTTTTGTGCACTAAATATGATAAATACTTTTTTTGTGTGCATATAGAACATTTCTGAGATCATTTATTTCAGCTCTTTAAACATGGTACCAACACTTTACATGTTGTGTTTATATTTTTGTTGAGTGTAGTATCTGTCTGTGGTCCCACAGGGCTGTAGCTAGCTGACAGACTTCAGACAGAGTGCTGCAGGTTGGCTTCTCCGGGGGATAAGGTTTCTCTCAGGGCTTGATTTTGGCACCCATTGGTCATCAGCAGGGCTGGCAGGATCTGGATGGGCATCTCACCACAGTGTTGTTTACAATGCACAAGCCTGATTGGGGGATTCATCTTTCATCTTTTCAATTATGGAAATTTACCTTTTTAATGCTGATAAAAGAGCGATAAAAGTGTTTGCGATGCCAGGTTTTTTTTTTGAGGGATGTGCTTGCACTGCAGTAACGACAAGGAGCATTGTATGACCCTTCAAGGTATGCCTTTCAAAAGTGTTCTGCAATTTACTCCTGTCATTTTCTCCTCCATTCGTATATCAATCTTGGATCAGGATCTTGATACCTGGCCATAGACAAAACGGATGTGCATTATTTCAGCTGCACTGTTGGTTGTCATTCAAGCCCAACACCATTTTGGAAATTACAGTAACAGCAGTCAATGGACTATATTCATTCAGTATACTATAGGACTATTTTCATTGGCCTCCCTCAAGGAGTTTATTGGTTGGCCTGTTCCATGTGTGGGGGGCATTTCTCTGAACCACGTAATATTACCATATGTAGGCCTATATCCAGATTATTCAAGTAATTTGCAACTTTCCCCTCATGGAAAGCCATATCACGGTAGTGCCCCCAAAAGCTGCTTAGAGCCTGTGAATTGACGACCTAGATGTATTATTACCGTACAGCACAGACCTTCTTGGTTTTAGGTAGGCCGCCTTTGTTCAAGTTTCATTTCCTCCATGTTGACATATGGATCACCAGGCATCCCTGACTTTAATAGGGGAGGTGGAGGGAGAATGAGGATGGGGTTAGTTTTAGCAGAGAGATCACAGAAGCTTATGAATAATTCCACGGTTCTGCAGAATTGAGGACTGAGAGAGGGCACTGTACCGTAAAGACGTTTATGTTCAAATTGTTTTCATTGCCAAATGTTTTAACCACACTCTGTGCCTCGAAAGGCAGTCTTCATTTGTCATTCCCCTCTGCTGTGAATCTGCTCCTGCAGATAGTCACCGTTTGAAAGGTAGTGTTTGACAGGGCACCTTATCGACCGTCCTTAGATGGTGCCGGTCCTTACTCAAAATGGCTGTCTTCAGTCAGATTCGGGCTTGGTATGACATGCCTCTGTCGAGGCGCCCCTCCTGAGTTTAGTTTCCTTTCCCTCAGTTCTATTTAGTTAACTCTCCTCTCTTTCTCTCCCTCTCACTTTGCCACAGATTAGTGTTCCGATTAGGGTTGAGCGGTATCCAGATGTTCATATGGTCATACCGGTCTTCTCTCATCTCGGGATTTACCGTATTACTGGTTTAGGGGGGTAATTTTGTGCTTCATTTGCTCTTCTCTACTGGATGAGAATTGATGAAGGGGCATTCTATCAGCAGACAGCACTCTGACTGATGTGTAGTTACTTTTCTCTGGTACCTTTCTCAGAATTCCTGACTTTCAATGCGGCACCTTTCCAACAAGTCAGTTCGTCAAATTACTGCCCTGCTAGAGCTGCCCCGGTCAACTGTAAGTGCTTTTATTGAGAAGTGGAAACGTCTAGGAGTCATGAATGGGACTGTCGAGGGCTGAAGTGCATAGCTCTTAAAAATAGTCTGTCATTGGTTGCAACACTCACTACTGAGTTACAAACTGCCTTTGGAAGCAATGTCAGCACAATAACTGTCCGTCGGGAACTTCATAAAATGGTTTTCCATGGTCGAGCAGCTGCAAACAAACCTAAGATCACCATGCGCAATGCCAGGCAGTCCGATGGATGAATCTGGGTTGGGTGGATGCCAGGAGAACGCTACCTACCCCAGTGCATAGTGCCAACTTAATGCTACAGCATACAATTACATTCTAGACAATTCTGTGCTTTCAACTTTGTGGCAACAGATTGGGGAAGGCCCTTTTTTGTTTCAGCATAACAAAGCGAGGTCCAAACAGAACCTTATTTACAAAAGTATTTAGACCTTTTGCTATGAGACTCGAAATTGAGCTCCGGTTTCTTTTGATCATCCTTGATGTTTCTACAACTTGATCGGAGTCCACCTGTGGTAAATTCAATTGATTGGTCATGATTTGGAAAGATACACACCTGTCTATATAAGGTCCAACAGTTAACAGTGCATGGCAGAGCAAAAACCAAGCCATGAGGTCGAAGGAATTGTCCGATGAGCGCTGAGACAGGATTGTGTCGAGGCACAGATCTGGGGAAGGGTACCAAAAACATTTCCTTGGTCAGGGTGGTGACCAAGAACCTGAGCTCCAGAGTTCCTCTGCGGAGATAGGAGAACTTTCCAGAAAGACAAACATCTCTGCAGAACTCCACATACCTCATACCCGTGTAACAGCTGTCTTCTTGTACCATCGTAATCGTCAGACTGAGGGAAAACTGGAATGTAAAATGGTGGTGGTGTTAGTTGATTAGAGTGCTCGAGTGCTGCACTGCACCTCATTGGATCTCACCTTTAACTTTTTACTGAAGTGGGCTAAATCAGTGTCACGGGGTGTTTCTTAGTAGTCTTAAACAAATCCACTTCGAAACAAAAGTATACACCTCAGATACATATTTATGCGATAACAAAAAGATGACACCTGCACCATGTCAGATATAGAGCTGAAATGTATTACATTTTGAGTTTACATCCCAATATTACATACATCACAGAAGACTGAAATATAGTGAAACCGTTTGACATAGAAACACTGAATTTTCTGCAGGTCTTTTTATAATGTTTATTAATGATGAAATTATAACAAATATTAATAACATTCCACCCATGAGGTCACTAGAGGGGAATTTAATCATTTGACTGCAGGAAGGGGCTACTGGATTTTGCTTGGGCTACTGGATTCTGATACAAGATCAATTATAGTGTCTTAATAAAGGAGTTGACTTTTTCCACATTTTGTTGTTACAGCCTTGTCTAGGGGTTTTGTATGTTTATGGGGCTGTTCCCTGTCTAGATAAATTGTATGTCTATGGTTGCCTAGATTGGTTCTCAATTAGAGGCAGCTGTCTATCGTTGTCTCTGATTGGGAACCATATTTAGGCAGCCATATTCTTTGAGTATTTTGTGGGTGATTGTTTCCTGTCTAAGTGTTTGTGCCACACGGGACTGGTTCATTGCCAGTTCACTTTATTATTTTGTATTTGTGTTCATGTTTAGTTTTTCTTATTAAAAACCATGGACACCTACAACGCTGCGTATTGGTCCGATCCTTGTTTCACCTCTTCAGAGGAAGAGAAGGAAATCTGCCGTGACAGAATCACCCACCACTACAGGACCAAGAAGCGTGGTGACAGGCAGCGACAGGAGGAGCAGCGATGTCAGGACTTTTGGACTTGGGAGGAGATCCTAGACGGGAAAGGACCCTGGGAACAGCCAGGAGAATATCGCTGCCCCAAAGAAGAGCTGGAGGCAGCGAAGGCGGAGAGGCGCTGGTATGAGGAGGCAGCACGGCGCGCGGATGGAAGCCCGAGAGTCAGACCCAAAAATGTATTGGAGAGGGGGGCACACAGGAAGTGTGGCGAAGCCAGGTAGGAGACCTGCACCAACTTCCTGTGCTTACCGGAGGCCGAGAGAGACCGGGCAGGCACCGTGTTATGCTGTGGAGCGCACGGCGTCCCCAGTGCTGGTGCATAGCCCGGTGCGGTACATACCAGCTCCTCGTATCGGCCGGGCTAGAGTGGGCATCGAGCCAAGTGCCATGAAGCCAGCTCTACACATCTGGTCTCCAGTGCGTCTCCTTGGGCCAGCATACATGGCACCAGCCTTACGCATGGTGTCCCCGGTTCACCTGCACAGCCCTGTGCGGGCTATTCCACCTCGCCGTACTGGCAGGGCGACCGGGAGCATTCAACCAGGTAAGGTTGGGCAGGCTCGGTGCTCAAGAGCTCCAGTGCGCCTGCACGGTCCGGTCTATCCAGTGCCACCTCCACGCACCAGCCCTCCGGTGGCAGCTCCCCGCACCAGGCTTCCTGTGCGTGTCCAGAGCCCAGTAGTCCCTGTTCCTCCTCCCCGCACTCGCCCTGAGGTGTGTGACCTTGGCCCAGTACCACCAGTGCCGGCACCACGCACCAGGCCTACAGTGTGCCTCGCCTGTCCAGAGCTGCTAGAGTCTCCCGCCTGTCCAGAGCTGCTAGAGTCTCCCGCCTGTCCAGAGCTGCTAGAGTCTCCCGCCTGTCCAGAGCTGCTAGAGTCTCCCGCCTGTCCAGAGCTGCTAGAGTCTCCCGCCTGTCCAGAGCTGCTAGAGTCTCCCGCCTGTCCAGAGCTGCTAGAGTCTCCCGCCTGTCCAGAGCTGCTGGAGTCTCCCAGGATCCGCCAGAGCCGCCAGCCAGCCAGGATCCGCCAGAGCCGCCAGCCAGCCAGGATCCGCCAGAGTCGTCAGCCAGTCCGGAGCTGCCCTTCAGTCCGGAGCTGCCCTTCAGTCCGGAGCTGCCCCTCAATCCGGAGCTGCCCCTCAGTCCAATGGGGCCAATTAGTAGGGTTTCCAATCCTAGGTCGGCGGCGAGGGTCGCCGTTCCTAGGATGCCACAAAAGTGGACTAAGTCTATGGTGGAGTGGGTTCCACGTCCCGCGCCAGAGCCGCCACCGTGGACAGACGCCCACCCAGACCCTCCCCTAAGGGTTTAGGTGTGCGGCCGGGAGTCCGCACCTTTGGGGGGTACTGTCACGCCCTGGCCTAAGTTATCTTTGTTTTCTTTATTATTTTGGTTAGGTCAGGGTGTGACATGGGGGATGTATGTGTTTGTCTTGTCTAGGGGTTTTGTATGTTTATGGGGTTGTTTCCTTCCTCGGTAGTATTGTATGTTTATGGGGCTGTATCCTGTCTAGGTAAATTGTATGTCTATGGTCTATAGATTGGTTCTCAATTAGAGGCAGCTGTCTATCGTTGTCTCTGATTGGCAACCATATTTAGGCAGCCATATTCTTTGGGTATTTTGTGGGTGATTGAGTCCCGTGTGGCACAAACACTTACACAGGAAAGTTTCGTTGCCAGTTTACTTTATTATTTTGTATTTGTGTTTATGTTTAGTTTTTCTTATTAAAAACCATGGACACCTACCACGCTGCATATTGGTCCGATCCTTGTTTAACCTCTTCAGAAGAAGAGGAGGAAATCTGCTGTGACAAGCGCGGGATATTCAAAAATATATATTTTTAAATATTTAACTTTCACACATTGACAAGTCCAATACAGCAAATGAAAGATAAATATCTTGTTAATCTACCCATCGTGTCCGATTAAAAAAAAAAAATGTTTCACAGCGAAAACACAACATATATTTATGTTAGATCACCACCAAATCCAAAAAAACACACAGCCATTTTTCCCAGCCAAAGATGGTCACAAAAGCAGAATTAGAGATAAAATTAATCACTAACCTTTGACAATCTTCATCCGATGACACTCATACGACATCATGTTACACAATACATTTATGTTTTGTTCGATAATATGCATACTTATATCCAAAAATTATTGTGTAGGACACATCGTTCCGTTTTGTTACTATGCATTTGGCTACCGAAACTAACCGAAAATTCAGTCACCTACACGTCAAACTTTTTTCCGAATTAACTCCATAATATCGACTGAAACATGGAAAACGTTGTTTGAATCAATCCTCAAGGTGTTTTGTCATATATCTCTTCATTGAAATGGCAGTCCTAGAAGCCTTCTTTGTTCTCTGATTCGGATGGAAAAATACTGGTAGCTGACTTTTGCGCACCAATTTCCACGCAGACACCGTGCGGGACACTTGGCAATTGTAGTCTCTTATGGTCAATCTTCCAATGATATGCCTACAAATACGTCACAATGCTGCAGACACCTTGGGGAAACAAGAGAAAGTGTCCGTTCATTCCTGTCGCATTCACAGCCATATAAGGCGATCATGGAAAACGTACCTTCAGAAATCCTGTTCATTTCCTGGTCGCTCAAACATCTTGGTTTTGCCTGAAGCTTTTGTTATAAGGCACTCACAGTGAAAATCTTTGCAGTTCTGGAAACGTAAGAGTGTCTTCTTTCCAAAACTATCAATTCCAAGCATAGTCGAGCATCTTTTCGTGACAAAATATTGCGCTTAAAATGGGCACGTCTTTTTATCCAAAAATGAAATAATGCCCCTAGTGGACTAACAGGTTAAAGATACACTGGTTCTTAATGCAACCGCTGTGTCAGATTTTTAAAAAACGTTACGAAAAAAGCATACCATGCAATAATCTAAAACTGCGCTAAGACGTAACAGTATTTCTCCGCCATGTTGGAGTCAACAGAAATACGAAATTACATCATAAATATTTCCTTACCTTTGATCTTTCATCAGAATGCAATGAAAGGAGTCCTAGTTCCACAAAAAAATCGTTATTTTGTTCCATAATGTCCATTACTAGTGTCCAATTAGCTGCTTTTGCTAGCAAGGTTAGTTCACATGTCCAAAAGCTGGTGCTGGTCCAGGCGAACTCGGACGAAAACTTCCAAAAGTTATATTCCAGGTCGAATAAACTGGTCAAACTAAGTAGAGAATCAATCTTCAGGTAGGTTATTTTCATATATATCCAATAACGTTCCAACCGGAGCATTCGTTTTTGACCACTGACTCAATCCCCTTCCATCCCGGTCATACATTACACTAGAGGCTTCATTTCACGTTCTGCTGACTGTTGACATCTAGTGGAAGGCGTAGGAAGTGCGAACAGATCCATATCTTGTTTGGATGTGAATAGGCAATGACTTGAAATTCGACCAGCCCAAGAATTTCCACTTCCTGTTCGGAAGTTTGCCTGCCATATGAGTTCTGTTATACTCACAGACATAATTCAAACAGTTTTAGAAACTTCAGCGTGTTTTCTATCCAATAGTAATAATAATGTGCATATATTAGCATCTAGGACAGAGTAGGATGCAGTTCACTATGGGCACGCAATTCATCCAAAGTGAAAATGCTTCCCCCTATCCCTAACATTAAACTGACAAGGAAATGTTAAAATTTGTTTAAGGAAACATTGTTGATCTAGCGGACAGTTTGAAACAGTCTTTTACTTTTTGGAAGTCTGCCTCTTTCTCTTATTGGAAGGGTTAATGTCATTAAAATGAATGTGTTGCCCACATGTTTATATTAATTTCAATGTTTACCCAATTTCTATTCCAAACTCTTTTTTATTCACTTTTTTTATTCACTTGATCAAACATGTATTTTATTTGGGAAGGCAAGGTACCACGGATTGGTAGAAAACATTTACAGAAGCCTAAGGCATTGGGTGGTTTAGCTCTACCAAATTTTCAGACATATTATTGGGCTGCATATTTCAGAGCCCTTCTGTACTGGCTGCAGACTGATCCTACTGGCCCTAGACCACTCTGGGTCCAGATGGAGTCTGAATCATGTAAACCTGCTGCACTTTCTTCTGTGTTGTGCTCGTCTCTACCAGTGTCCCTAGGCAAAAGGTGTGTCAACCCAATTGTAAAGCAGTCGATTGAAATTTGGAATCAGTTCCGTTTAGCCTTTAGCCTCCGAGGCTTTTCTCTCTTAGGCCCGATCTATCAGAAGATTTTATTTCCTCTATCTTTAAATGATGGGGCTTTTGGCATCTGGCACCCACTTGGCCTCTCCTCACTATCCTAATTATTATTTGATGATACATTTGCCTCTTTTGCTCAGCTACAGGAAAGGTTCCACCTCCCCAATCCCACTTCTTCCGCTCTCTTCAGACTAGGAACTTTGTCAGAGCTAACACACCTACATTTTCCAATAGGCCTGCGAGTACAGCTATAGAGAGTATCTTTGCGCTAAACAAGCTTCCTAAGGGTGCAATTTCAGATGTACAGTGGGGAGAACAAGTATTTGATACACTGCCGATTTTGCAAGTTTTCCTACTTACAAAGCATGTAGACGTCTGTAATTTTTATCATAAGTACACTTCAACTGTGAGAGATGGAATCAAAAACAAAAATCCAGAAAATCACATTGTATGATATTTAAGTAATTAATTTGCATTTTATTGCATGACATAAGTATTTGATCACCTACAAACCAGAAAGAATTCCGGCTCTCACAGACCTGTTAGTTTTTCTTTATGAAGACCTCCTGTTCTCCACTCATTACCTGTATTAACTGCACCTGTTTGCCCAGCGACAGCCCCAAAACCTGGAGGATCTGGAGAAGGTCTGTATGGAGGAGTGGGCCAAAATCCCTGCTGCAGTGTGTGCAAACCTGGTCAAGAACTATAGGAAACGTATGATCTCTGTAATTGCAAAAAGGTTTCTGTACCAAATATTAGGTTCTGCTTTTCTAATGTATCAAATACTTATGTAATGCAATAAAATGCAAATTAATTACTTAAAAATCATACAATGTGATTTTCTGGATTTTTGTTTTAGATTCCGTCTCTCACAGTTGAAGTGTACCTATGATAAAAATGACAGACCTCTACATGCATTGTAAGTAGGAAAACCTGCTAAATCGTCAGTGTATCAAATACTTGTTCTCCCCACTGTATATGCAATCATTAAAGACTCGATTGGAAAAAGATTTGGGGGAGGAACTTGTGGAAGACACCTGGGAATCTGTGCTGCACAGGGTGCATTTGTCCTCTTTTAGCATTAGACACAGCCTCATTCAATTCAAGGTGGTTCACCGTATCCACTGGTTCGGGGCCAAACTTGGAAGAGTATTCTCTGATTTTGATCCTATTTGTGTCCGATGCAAAACGGATCCAGCCACACTGTTGAATATGTTTTGGGACTGTCACAAACTGTCTGGTTTCTGGGAATTAATATTTAAATGTTATAGCTCTGTCTCCCCTTACAGCCCTTTTTGGAGTACTGCCCATAGGTACCCAAATCAAATCAAATCAAATGTATTTAAATAGCCCTTCGTACATCAGCTGATATCTCAAAGTGCTGTACAGAAACCCAGCCTAAAACCCCAAACAGCAAGCAATACAGGTGTAGAAGCACGTACCCCCCTGTCAAGAATTCAGTCGGACACTATTGCTTATACAACTCTTGTAGCTTGACGGCTAACTCAGTCGGACACTATTGCTTATACAACTCTTGTAGCTTGACGGCCATCTTATAAATATTGGGTGGGAGATGTGTTGTGCTCTCTGAAATGACAGAAAATGTAATTCAATACATGTGGGAACTCCAAACTGTTTCTATGATGCTTGGGCTCCATTCCGGTCTTACTTTCAACAGTTCATCCTCTGATGGCATTCTTATTAAAACAAAAATAAGTCTGTATTTGACACCCCTGTGACTCACAGGTTGGAGGAGCATTTCTTTGTGGGTTTTGGGGGTGAGGGGGACATTGAGTTTGATGTGCCTATTGATTCCTTTTGAATGTGACTTGCGGATGTCTTATTTCTCTTGCCCTGTCAGAGATTAAAATATGAGCTTGTTTTTCCCTATTTTTTATTTTGTTTACGCTTACATTAAAAAAGCATTGTAAACTTCAATTTTGGTCCAGTGGATGGTCGGTCTGTGGTCATTACTGTCTGAGTGGTTGCATTTCTCCACCCGTATCCCTCGTCTGTTTACAGGAACAGTGGTGAGGTTACCGATCTGTCCCTCTAAACTACAGTATTCTCTTTAATCTTTGTACCCTTCTGCCCAGTGTGTTTTAACTTGGCTAGACTAGGTATCTTTATAGTTTTTTTTTTCGACTTGAGTATATTATTTACATTGTTTGTTGTCTTGTGTGTAAAACTGAAAAAAAAGTTTAAGCATTTTTTTGAAAAGCTGAAATGTCTTGAGTCAATAAGTATTTAACCCCTTTGTTATGGCAAACCAAAATACATTCAGGAGTAAAAATGTGTTTAACAAGTTACATAATAGGTTGGATGGACTCACTGTGTGCAATAGGTGTTTTAAGATGATTATTGAATGGCAACCTCATCTCTGTACCCTACACATACAATTATCATACAATTATCTGTATGGAATCAATCTTTAGGATGTTTTTAACATAAAACATAAAACATCAATAATGTTCCAACTGGAGAATTCCTTTGTCTTCAGAAAAGCACTGGAACGTGAAGTAACTCTGTCGGGAGCGCGCGTCATAAGACCAAGGCTCTCTGCCAGACCACTGACTCAAAGTGGTCTCATGAGCGGTTGACATCTCGTGGAAGCCATAGGAAGTATCCATATCTCAATGTGTATTCGGTAGTCCAAGCTTTGAAAAACTACAAACCTCAGATTTCCCACTTCCTGGTTGGATTTTTCTCAGGTTTTTGCCTGCCATATGAGTTCTGTTATACTCACAGACATCATTCAAACAGTTTTATGTTACATATGCATGTGGGCGTGTGTGTGTGAGTCTCAGCTTTTCATAGATAGTTTTTAATAATTTGTAGCTCAAACCATTCAGACTCTACAGACATTTTTTTTTTAAAGAACGGGGCCCGTGCCCCTTCGGGATCCACCCTTGTCTCACAAACACTGCTCTTGTTCAGCCCCCAATGTTTGTTATCGACGAATACAATGGTATAACCCAGAAGTCTGTAGCTCAGACACACAATGTTTAAAAGGGGTCCAAAACGCACAGACTTTACAGTGGGACTCATTGGGTTAAAGAACAGACAATGTGATCTGGGAACGTTCTTGTAACATCAGGTGAATGTTTTTCTGCGCCCTTAAACAAACACGATCTGCATAACTCGACAGTTATTTTTTGGGGGGGAACATATCTTTTGTGATGTGTCGTGGTAATTTCCTGTATTACTAAACATTGAGAGAGCAAACCACACACAAGTCAGAGTTATATTATGAAGTCCATCTTTAATTATATATGAGCTTCACCATAGCCCTGTGACTATCAGATCAATTCAGTGTCTATAAATGAATTCTCTGAGAGTTCTTACAAAATAATTCTTAGTATCATTTATAGCCAAGACTCACATGACGAATAACAGATCTTAGGAACATTACACAAAGAACCTTTTACTTGAAAGAGGAGTATCCCATAGCTAGATAGCATTAGCTATAAATTATTGTTCAGTTTGGTGTCTTTAGACAAAATTCTAATCTCGTTCTTGGTACCACTTAGGACCAAAACATTACCTCATCCAAGGGCATATATCAATTGTCAATTCTAGATACTCCCATCTCAAATACAATCTCTCCTGGACAAGCTCACCAAGACAGTGAGCCTCTTAGGTCATATACTAGGTAAAGATAAGGGCAACCTCAGAGGGGACATACGATAGTTACAGACACATTCCCATAAGAAGACAAGCCTCCATTCTGTCCTCCTCCCCTTCTGATATTCTTCATAGCATCACATGGTTTAACAGATACATTGACATATGAAGACAAGCCTGACCTCTCCCCTCTCTGGGCCCCAAGTGACTAAGCCCTGGAGAAGAGATAACTGCAACTGCCAACAGTATAGTCCAAAAGAAAACATCCTAATGACAAATATCTCACATAAGCATTATTATGTAAATAAAACATCTTGTTTATCAATGTTACCTAACTAATTCTGATTCAGCCACGACAGATGTCCCCACAATATTCCCACCAGATGGTTCCCACAACCTAATGATACATCTTAAAGGATATTTCTTGCAGCTTCAGGTGAATGTTTTATGCAAACATTCTGTAATCATCACCATGAATGGACAGTGTTTATTAATGAGAACATTTGCCACGACCTAACACATTTTCTCGGAACTTTCACAGAACCAATTTTCGTTTGCTTGTAAAACATTACCGGCACATTGTGTTATTACATTACGTGGAAACCTAATGATAACTTTTGGGGAATGTTCTGTGGTGTTTGTTAAAGATGTTGTGCACAACATTTTAGTCAATATTATTATTCTTTTTTTTTTAAATTTATGTTAGATAATACCCTAGTTAGGGCTTTATATATAGATATACAGTTGATGTCGGAAGTTTAGATACACCTTAGCCAAATACATTTAAACTCAGTTTTTCACAATTCCTGACATTTTAATCCCAGTAAAAATTCCCTGTTTTAGGTCAGTTAGGACCACCACTTTATTTTAAGAATGTGAAACGTCAGAATAATAGTAGAGAGAATGATTTATTTCAGCTTGTATTTCTTTCATCACATTCCCAGTGGGTTAGAAGTTTACATACACCTAGTTACTATTTGGTAGCATTGCCTTTTAATTGTTAACTTCTTGCGTCGAGCCATCCCGGATCCGGGATTGTGAATACAGCCTCAAGCTCATTAGCATAACGCAACGTTAACTATTCATGAAAATCGCAAATGAAATGAAATAAATATGATAGCTCTCAAGCTTAGCCTTTTGTTAAAACACTGTCATCTCAGATTTTCAAAAATATGCTTCTCAACCATAGCAAAACAAGCATTTGTGTAACAGCATTGATAGTTAGCATAGCATTTAGCGTTAGCATTCAGCAGGCAACATTTTCACAAAAACCAGAAAACCATTCAAATAAAATCATTTACCTTTGAAGAACTTCTGATGTTTTCAACGAGGAGACTCTCAGTTAGATAGCAAATGTTCAGTTTTTCCTGAAAGATTATTTGTGCAGGAGAAATCGGTCCGTTTTCTGCATCATGTTTGGCTACCAAAAAAAAAAGAAAATTCATTCATCAAAACGCCAAACTTTTTTCCACATTAACTCCATAATATCGACTGAAACATGGTAAACGTTGTTTAGAATCAATTCTCAAGGTGTTTTTCACATATCTCTTCGTGATATATCGTTCCTGGAATTCTCCTCTCTGTCTCAATCACATGGATGAATGCGAGCAGCTTGGAGATTACGCAGCAATTTCAACAAAGGACACCGGGCGGACACCTGGTAAATGTAGTCTCTTATGGCCAATCTTCCAATGATATGCCTACAAATACGTCACAATGCTGCAGACAACTTGGAGAAACGATAGAAAGGGCAGGCTCATTCCTGGCGCTTTCACAGACATATAAGGAGACAATGAAAAACATAGCCTCAAAAATCCTGCTAATTTCCTGTTTGAAATTTCATCTTGGTTTCGCCTGTAGCATCAGTTCTGGGGCACTCACAGATAATATCTTTGCAGTTTTGGAAACGTCAGAGTGTTTTCTTTCAAAAGCTGTCAATTATATGCATAGTCGAGCATCTTTTTGTGACAAAATATTGCGCTTAAAACGGGCACGTTTTTTTTATCCAATAATGAAATAGCGCCCCCATAGGTTGAAGAGGTTAACTTGGGTCAAATGTTTTGTGTAGCCATCCACAAGCTTCCCACAATAAGTTGGGTGAATTTTGGCCCATTCCTCCTGACAGAGCTGGTGTAACTCAGTCAGATTTGTAGGCCTCCTTGCTCGCACACGCTTTTTCAATTCTGCCCACAAATTTTCTATAGGATTGAGGTCAAGGCTTTGTGATGGCCACTCCAATACATTGACTTTGTTGTCCTTAAGCCATTTTGCCACAACTTTGGAAGTATGCTTGGGTCATTGTTCATTTGGAAGACCCATTTGTGACCAAGCTTTAACTTCCTGACTGATGTCTTGAGATGTTGCTTCAATATATCCACATATTTTCCATCCTCATGATGCCATCTATTTTGTGAAGTGCACCAAGCCCTCCTGCAGCAAAGCACCCTCACAACATGATGCTGCCGCCCCATGCTTCACAGTTGGGATGGTGTTCTTTGGCTTGCAAGCATCCCCTTTTTCCTCCAAACATAACAATGGTCATTATGATCAACAGTTCTATTTTTGTTTCATCAGACCAAAGGACATTTCTCCAAAAAGTATGATCTTTGGCCCCATGTGCAGATGCAAACCGTAGTCTGTTTTTTATGGGGTTTTTGGAGCAGTGGCTTCTTCCTTGCTGAGCGGCCTTTCAGGTTGTGTCGATATAGGACTCGTTTTACTGTGGATATAGATTATTTTGTACCTGTTTCCTCCAGCATCTTCACAAGGTCCTTTGCTGTTTTTCTGCAATTGATTTGCACTGTTCGCACCAAAGTACGTTAATCTCTAGGAGACAGAACGCGTCTCCTCCCTGAGCGGTATGACGGCTGCGGGGTACCATGGTGTTTATAATTGCGTACTATTGTTTGTACAGATGAACCTAGTACCTTGAAGCGTTTGGAAATTGCTCCCAAGGATGAACCAGACCTGTGAATGTCTACCATTTTTTTTCTGGTGTCTTGGCTGATTTCTTTTGACTTTCCCATGATGTCAAGCAAAGAGGCACTGAGTTTGAAGGTAGGCCTTGAAATACATCCACAGATATACCTCCAAATGACTCAAATGATGTCAATTAGCCTATCAGAAGCTTCTAAAGCCATGACATCATTTTCTGGAATTTTCCAAGCTGTTTAAAGGCACAGTCAACTTAGTGTATGTAAACTTCTGACCCACTGGAATTGTGATACAGTGGATTATAAGTGAAATAATCTATGTATATGTATGTATGTATGTATGTATGTATGTATGTATGTATGTATGTATGTATGTATGTATGTATGTATGTATTTATGTATGTATGTATGTGTATGTATGTATGTATATTTAGATAAAACCCTAACTGCACCTTAATAATGACTCCCCATCCCGCATCAGGGGGCGTAATCATCGACACTAATTAGCATAATGCAACGGACATAAATATTCCTAGAAAATATTCCTATTCATGAAAATCACAAGTGAAATATATTGAGACACAGCTTAGCCTTTTGTTAATCACCCTGTCATCTCAGATGTTCAAAATATGCTTTACATTCAAAGCTAGACAAGCATTTGTTTAAGATTATCGATAGCCTAGCATAGCATTTTGTCCAGCTAGCAGTAGGTAACTTGGTCACGGAAATCAGAAAAGCAATCAAATTAAATTGTTTACCTTTGATGAGCTTCGGATGTTTTCACTCACGAGACTCCCAGTTAGATAGCCAATGTTCCTTTTTTCAAAAATATTATTTTTGTAGGTGAAATAGCTCCGCTTGTTCTTCACGTTTGGCTGAGAAATCGCCTGGAAATTACAGTCACGAAAATGCCGAAAAATATTCCAAATTAATATTGACAGAAACATGGCAAACGTTGTTTATAATCAATCCTCAAGGTGTTTTTCAAATATCTATTCAATAATATATCCACCGGGACAAATGGTTTTTCAGTAGGACCGATTAGAATAATGGCTACCTCTGTATTTTACGCGAAAATGACTCTGGGAGCCATCAGGTGACCAGTTGCGCAATGTAGCCGCTTACGGGTATTCTTCAACATAAATGCATAAAACTACGTCACAATGCTGTAGACACCTTGGGGAATACGGAGAAAAAGTAATCTGGTTGATAGCCCATTCACTGCTCAATAGGGACGCATTGGAATGCAGCGCTTTCAAAACATGAGGCACTTCCAGATTGGATTTTGCTCAGGCTTTCCCCTGCAATATCAGTTCTGTTATACTCACAGACAATATTTTTACAGTTTTGGAAACTTTAGAGTGTTTTCTATCCTAAGCTGTGCATATTCTAGCATCTTGTCCTGACAAAATATCCCTTTTACTACAGGAACGTTATTTTTCCAAAAATGAAAACACTGCCTCCTAGTCACAAAAGGTTAATGGCACCTTAATGGCAATCTTAGCTAATGTTCTGGGAATGTTCCCGATTTTCTCGGTTTCCTGTGGAAGTAAAATCACATTAAAATGGAGTAAATGTGAAGAAATTTAGACTGTAATCAATGTCTATGATTTACTCTAGACTGTGTGACATCTGTTACCACCAATAAGTGGAGATTGCACCCCACTAGGGGAACTTATTTAGACCTCCTGGGCCCCGGCCCAGTGGCTGTGTTCCCTGTTCCGGCCGGTCACTCTCCACACATTATTGCCGGAGTATTAGTGGTTAGTGCCGCTCAACCTCTCCCGGGGCTGACCCTTTTTGTCAGTGTGATACAGTGGATCCGGTTGGCACTAATAGAGTTTTGGCTCGCTGCTCCTCCCCAAGCCCACTGACTTTAACTCCCAATCCAGTTGCCAGTCTGACCGGCCATGCACCGCACCCACATAACTAATTTCACGATTTACTGCCTCTCCCCATGCAAATTAAAGATGTTATCTTATCATACCCACTAATTAAAACGCCTAAAATGAAATTGTTTGCCGCGATTTCCATTTAAATTGGCACGTCCTAAATCTGTCGAATAGTGAAAGGGAAATTAATGCTTGGATAGGAGTGGCACTATTGAAGCACAATTGGTAATTGGCTGGACAAGACCTGGATTGTATTGGTAATAGTTTGGTGTTACCTGCATGGATGTTTACCTGATGCTAATTCTCCTTATAAGTTTATCTCAATTTGTTTTTTGAAACTCACTGGCAACTGTTGTAGTCTGAGGGGTTTAATAAAAGTAGTGTTACTTATTTTTAAACAGGTGAACGCTTTTTGGTAAAGTAAGTCTCTTCAATATGTGAAATCAAATCAAATAAAATTGATTGATATAGCCCTTCTTACATCAGCTGATATCTCAAAGTGCTGTACAGAAAACCCAGCCTAAAACCCCAAACGGCAAGCAATGTAGGTGAAGAAGCACGGTGGCTAGGGAAAACTCCCTAGAAAGGCCCAAACCTAGGAAGAAACCTAGAGAGGAAACAGGCTATGAGGGGTGGCCAGTCCTCTTCTGGCTGTGCCGGGTGGAGATTATAACAGAACATGGCCAAGATGTTCAAATGTTCATAAATGACCAGCATGGTCAAATAATAATAATCAGAGTGGTTGTCAAGAGTGCAACAGGTAAGCACCTCAGGAGTAAATGTCAGATCATTAAGAGTATCTCTACCGCTCCTGCTGTCTCTAGAGAGTTGAAAACAGCAGGTCTGGGACAGGTAGCACGTCCGGTGAACAGGTCAGGGTTCCATAGCCGCAGGCAGAACAGTTGAAACTGGAGCAGCAGCACGGCCAGGTGGTAATTGGCTGGACAAAAAATGACTTGTGTCATGCATGGATTCTTTTTCTGTCTTTGGCAGACCTGCCCTGCAATTGGTGATAAAATGTGTATTGTAACAGTCCACGGTGTATATGGGCTGTCTATCACGGCATTCAGAGGTTCTCACCGTGTTAGTCTGTCTTCCCAATGAAAAACAGGTCTGGAGGTGGGCTGTACGCTCTAGTAAAGATCCACAGTTTTCCTCTCACACGTCTCATATTACTGTGGTTACACCTGTGCCAAACCCCAGCAGCCGTCTCTTGTCTCTGTTGTCTAATTTCAAACATGACATCTGTACAGCTGTGGGTTTCTCAGCATGGTTTATCAGCGCTGTGCTGCTAACCTACACCGCAAGTCATTTCTCTTTGAAAAGTGGTTCATATCTTGTTTGTACTGTGGTCTTTCCACGTTCTAAGGCAGATTGTGTCTCAACTGAACTAACTGTATGAAATGTATAAAGGTTTTTGAGACCAGAAAAAATAGTGAAGCTAGTCAGACTGATGAAAGTTTTAAACATGAACATATTTTCAATTATATGCATATCTTTATTTCTTCACACTCCACATAGAAGTTGCCATTAAGTTAGGGATGGGCAACTTTGAAGGGAGTGGGGCCACAAACAATCTGAAATCATGAGGGGCCGCAGTTGCCCGCGGGTCTGCGTACCCCCCCCCCCATTCACACAAATCGAGCAAAACATTTTAGTGGCCCCCTTCTTGACAGCGGAGAGACATCTGCAATTCTACACATATTTCCATCGGGTGGAGAGAAATGTTTGCATGTTAACATGATAAGAAGTTTAGATAGCTGGCTACTAAACTAACTTAGCAATAAAAAATGATCAGTGACTGACATAACAAGAGAGAAACTGCTGATGCACAATCAAATTTCAAAATTGCACCTTGTGTATACTACTATTCTAACTCGAAACAGTAAGTTGAGACCCCGACTGAGTTATTTTTGTTGGGGGAGGGCCTACAAAACGTGGGCCGTCGGTTCCCCATTCTTGGATTAAGCAATGTGTTTTTTTCCTGCCTGGTGAAAGATGACCTTACTTTGATGACAAATCCTTAGTGTAGTTGACTGACATATTGTCAATACAGCGTTCTTGCGCATGTTACATGTTGAATTGGTGAGGTAAACAACGGGAAAACTCACTGACATGAGTCTCTCATCCAATATGTTTATCTTGAATTGAAAAGCAGGAGCTAATGACATTGCACTTTGATTGTTTGTCAAGGAAATGAAGTTTGTTTTCTGAACTCTAGTTGCCTCACCACCATCTCCCCCCTTTATGGTGTCCTTGAAGTGACAGTTGTGATTCCCCAGTAGAGCATGCTCTTCCTTTACCGCAATGACTACTGATAAATAATTTAATGTAAAGAGGTCAATGCAATACATCTCTGTCACGTCATTCATAAAGACAGGTTATGAGAGTGCCTGTCATCCCTTTTCACCCGGTGGATTTGTAATTTAAATTTGACACGTTTCTATTGGCTTTGTTCTCTGGCATGTTCATTTTGTAGGAACGCTGATGTATATATGGTCATTTTCATACGGTAGCTTTCATACAGTGACTTTTTACTGGCACGAGAGATGTCCCTGCTTCTCTTAATGTTACCACATCAGTCCATTGTGTATGGTTCAGTCTATTTGTTTTTCTCATTCAATTTCACCTATCAGTCCCAAGGGAAGGGATGCCATTTACAGTCAAGGAGAGATTAATTTAGAGAAGCAATTGTGATCTACACTGTGATCTACACTGAAACCGGTGTGTCAACTGAGCTGGTTGCGTTCCAACAGGCAAAAATCTATATTTTAGATGGCATTTTAGATGGCACCTTCCAATAGGCCCTAAACTGGTGATTTACCTCATTAAAACATGGTGAGGTATGGGTTTTTCTCACCAAACCCTGATAGAGGATGATTAGGGATAATTGAAGGCAATCAGAAGCCTTTGAACGTCTGCTAACCTCTGAGTTCCCGAGGAGACCTTTTCGTTAAGAAACACTTAAATGTAGAGAAAAGGTCTGCCTGTTTTGATTGGCCAGAGAAATGCCTGTGTACTTACTGAGGTAGGCTAATGAGAGCGAGATGATTTACTAAAACTGACCTAAAGGCTTTGATGCTTAAGTTCATCAGCAGAGGGTCCTGAAGGGAATATCCTGCCTTCATTAATGACGGACCTTTCAAATCAAACTTTATTTGTCACATGCGCCGAATACAACGTGAAGACCTTACCGTGAAATGCTTACTTACAAGCCCTTAACCAACAAAGCAGTTCAAGAAAGAGTTAAGAAAATATTTACCGAAATAAACTAAAGTAAAAAATGATAAAAAAGTAACACAATAAAATAACAATAACGAGACTACATACAGGTCGTACCGGTATCGAGTCAATGTGCAGGTTAGTAAAGGTCATTTGTACATGTCGGTAGGGGTGCAGTGACTATGCATAGATAATAAGCAGCGTAGCAGCAGTGTAAAATATGAAAGGGGGGGTCAATGTAAATTGTCCGGTGGCCATTTGATTAATTGTTCCGCAGTCTTATGGCTTGGGGGTAGAAGCTTTTTAAGGAGTGTCTAGGTCCTAGACTTGGCACTCCGGTATAGCTTGCCGTGCGGTAGCAGAAAAAACAGTCTATGACTTGGATGACTGGGGTCTTTGCCAGTTTTTTGGGCTTTCCTCTGACACAGCCTAGTTTATATGTCCTGGATGGAAGGAAGCTTGGCCCCAATGATGTACAGGACCATACGCACCACTCTCTGTAGCGTGTTATGGTAGGATGCCGAGCATTTTCAATTTCAGGCGGTGATGCAACCAGTGCTCTTGATGATGCAGCTGACCTCCCTATAGGCTTTCTCATCGTTGTCGGTGATCAGGCCTAACACTTTTGTGTCGTCAGAAAACTTAATGATGGTGTTGGAGTCGTGGGTGAACAGGGACTACAGGAGGGGACTGAGCACACTTACCTGAGGGGCCCCAGTGTTGAGTATCAGCATGGCATACGTGTTGTTGCCTACCCTTACCACCTGGGGACCCGTCAGGATCCAGTTGAAGAGGGAGGTGTTTAGTCCCAGGGTCCTTAGCTTAGCGAAGAGCTTTGTGGGCACTATGGTGTTGAACGCTGAGCTGTAGTCAATGAACAGCATTCTCACATAGATGTTCCTTTTGTCCAGGTGGGAAAGGGCAATGTAGAGTGCGATTGAGATTGCGTCATCTGTGGATCTGTTGGGGTGGTATGCAAATTGGAGTGGGTCTATGGTATCCAGGAGGATGCTGTTGATGTGAGCCATGACTAGCCTTTCAAAGCACTTCACGGCTACCGACGTGGCATGTTACCTTAGGCAAGTTACCTTCGCTTCCTTGGGCACCACCGGGAATATGGTGGTCTACTTGAAACATGTCGGTATTACAGACTCGGTCAGGGAGAGGTTGAAAATGTCGGTGAAGACACTTGCCAGTTGGTCAGCGCATGCTTTGAGTACACTGCCTGCACCTGCCTGCCTGTCCAACATCACTACTCTGGACGGCTCTGAATGCGCGGACAACTACAAATACCTAGGTGTCTGGTTAGACTGTAAACTCTCCTTCCAGACCCACATCAAACACCTCCAATACAAAGTTAAATCTAGAATTGGCTTCCTATTTCGCAACAAAGCATCCTTCACTCATTCTGCCAAACATACACTTGTAAAACTGACCATCCTACCAATCCTCAACTTCGGCGATGTCATTTACAAAATAGCCTCCAATACCCTACTCAACAAATTGGATGCAGTCTATCACAGTGCCATCCATTTTGTCACCAAAGCCCCATATACTACCCACCATTGCGACCTGTATGCTCTCGTTGGCTGGCCCTCGCTTCATACTCGTCGCCAAACCCACTGGCTCCATGTCATCTACAAGACCCTGCTAGGTAAAGTCCCCCCTTATCTCAGCTCGCTGGTCACCATAGCATCACCCACCTGTAGCACGCGCTCCAGCAGGTATATCTCTCTGGTGACTCCCAAAACCAATTCTTTCTTTGGCCGCCTCTCCTTCCAGTTCTCTGCTGCTAATGACTGGAACGAACTACAAACATCTCTGAAACTGGAAACACTTATCTCCCTCACTAGCTTTAAGCACCAGCTGTCAGAGCAGCTCACAGATTACTGCACCTGTACATAGCCCATCTATAATTTAGCCCAAACAACTACCTTTCCCTACTGTATTTAATTTATTTAATTTAATTCATTCATTCATGTAGCTCCTTTGCACCCCATTATTTTTATTTCTACTTTGTACAATCTTCCACTGCAAATCTACCATTCCAGTGTTTTACTTGCTAGATTGTATTTACATTGCCACCATGGCCTTTGTTTTGCCTTTACCTCCCTTATCTCACCTCATTTGCTCACATCGTATATAGACTTGTTTCTACTGTATTATTGACTGTATGTTTGTTTTACTCCATGTGTAACTCTGTGTTGTTGTATGTGTCGAACTTCTTTGCTTTATCTTGGCCAGGTTGCAATTGTAAATGAGAACTTGTTCTCAACTTGCCTACCTGGTTAAATAAAGGTCAAATAAATAAAAATAAAATACAGAGAGCGTTATTTTTTATATTTTTTATATTTATTCAACTAGGCAAGTCAATATTGCCTACTAACCTGGATTTATTTTAGCTAAATATGCAGGTTTAAAAATATACACTTGTGTATTGATTTTAAGAAAGGCATTGATGGTTAAGTACACATTGGAGCAACGACAAGTCATTGATTGATTGTTTTTTTATAAGATAAGTTTAATGCTAGCTAGCAACGTTCCTTGGCTTACTGCATTCGCGTAATAGGCAGGCTCCTCGTGGAGTGCAATGTAATCAGGTGGTTAGAGCGTTGGACTAGTTAACTGTAAGGTTGCAAGATTGGATCCCCCGAGCTGACAAGGTAAAACTCTGTCATTCTGCCCCTGAACGAGGCATTTAACCCACCGTTCTTAGGCCGTCATTGAAAAAAATAATGTGTTCTTAACTGGCTTGCCTAGTTAAAAGAGGTGTATTATTATTATTATTACTAGCACAGTCAGTGTCGTCAGCTCAGCTATCACCATTGAGACCGTGTCTGCGCCTCGACCTAGGTTGGGCAAAACTAAACATGGCGTTGTTCGCCTTAGCAATCTCACTAGGATAAAGACCACCTCCATTCCTGTCATTACTGAAAGAGATCATGATAACTCACATCTCAAAATAGGGCTACTTAATGTTAGATCCCTTACTTCAAAGGCAATTATAGTCAATGAACTAATCACTGATCATAATCTTGATGTGATTGGCCTGACTGAAACATGGCTTAAGCCTGATGGGTTTACTGTTTTAAATGAGGCATCACCTCCTGGCTACACTAGTGACCATATCCCCCGTGCATCCCGCAAAGGCGGAGGTGTTGCTAACATTTACGATAGCAAATTTCAATTTACAAAAAAAAATGATGTTTTCGTCTTATGAGCTTCTAGTCATGAAATCTATGCAGCCTACTCAATCACTTTTTATAGCTACTGTTTACAGGCCTCCTGGGCCATATACAGCGTTTCTCACTGAGTTCCCTGAATTCCTATCGGACCTTGTAGTCAAAGCAGATAATATTCTAATCTTTGGTGACTTTAATATTCACATGGAAGTCCACAGACCCACTCCAAAAGGCTTTCGGAGCCATCATCGACTCAGTGGGTTTTGTCCAACATGTCTCTGGACCCACTCACTGTCACAGTCATACTCTGGACCTAGTTTTGTCCCATGGAATAAATGTTGTGGATCTTAATGTTTTTCCTCATAATCCTGGACTATCGGACCACCATTTTATTACGTTTGCAATTGCAACAAATAATCTGCTCAGACCCCAACCAAGGAACATCAAAAGTCGTGCTATAAATTCACAGACAACACAAAGATTCCTTGATGTCCTTCCAGATTCCCTCTGTCTACCCAAGGATGCCATAGGACAAAAATCAGTTAACCACCTAACTGAGGATCTCAATTTAACCTTGCGCAATACCCTAGATGCAGTTGCACCCCTAAAAACTAAAAACATTTCTCATAAGAAACTAGCTCCCTGGTACACAGAAAATACCGAGCTCTGAAGCAAGCTGAAGCAAGTGTACTTCCGGCGCCGACAGAGATGGCCGCCTCGCTTCGCGTTCCTAGGAAACTATGCAGTTTTTTGTTTTTTTACGTGTTATTTCTTACATTAGTACCCCAGGTCATCTTAGGTTTCATTACATACAGTCGAGAAGAACTACTGAATATAAGATCAGCGTCAACTCACCATCAGTACGACCAAGAATATGTTTTCCGCGACGCGGATCCTGTGTTCTGCCTTACAAACAGGTCAACGGAATGGATCGCATGCAGCGACCCCCCAAAAAAACGACTTCGTAAAAGAGGGAAACGTAGCGGTCTTCTGGTCAGACTCAGGACACGGGCACATCGCGCACCACTACCTAGCATTCTTCTTGCCAATGTCCAGTCTCTTGATAACAAGGTTGATGAAATCCGAGCAAGGGTAGCATTCCAGAGGGACATCAGAGACTGTAACGTCCTATGCTTCACCGAAACATGGCTCACTGGGAAGACGCTATCCGGGGTGGTGCAGCCAACGGGGTTCTCCACGCATTGCGCCGACAGAAACAAACATCTTTCTGGTAAGAAAACTGGCGGGAGCGTATGCCTCATGACTAACGAGACATGGTGTGATGAAAGAAACATACAGGAACTCAAATCCTTCTGTTCACCTGATTTAGAATTCCTCACAATCAAATGTAGACCGCATTATCTACCAAGAGAATTCTCTTCGATTATAATCACAGCCGTATATATCCCCCCCCAAGCAGACACATCGATGGCTCTGAACGAACTTTATTTAACTCTTTGCAAACTGGAAACCATTTATCTGGAGGCTGCATTCATTGTAGCTGGGGATTTTAACAAAGCTAATCTGAAAACAAGACTCCCTAAATTTTATCAGCATATTGATTGCGCAACCAGGGCTGGAAAAACCTTGGATCATTGTTACTCTAACTTCCGCGACGCATATAAGGCCCTGCCCCGCCCCCCTTTCGGAAAAGCTGACCACGACTCCATTTTGTTGATCCCTGCCTACAGACAGAAACTTAAAAAAGAGGCTCCCACGCTGAGGTCTGTCCAACGCTGGTCCGACCAAGCTGACTCCACACTCCAAGACTGGGACATGTTTCGTATTGCGTCAGATAAAAATATTGACGAATACGCTGATTCGGTGTGCGAGTTCATTAGAACGTGCGTTGAAGATGTCGTTCCCATAGCAACGATAAAAACATTCCCTAACCAGAAACCGTGGATTGATGCCAGCATTCGCGTGAAACTGAAAGCGCGAACCACTGCTTTTAATCAGGGCAAGGTGTCTGGTAACATGACCGAATATAAACAATGCAGCTATTCCCTCCGCAAGGCTATTAAACAAGCTAAGCGTCAGTACAGAGACAAAGTAGAATCTCAATTCAACGGCTCAAACACAAGAGGCATGTGGCAGGGTCTACAGTCAATCACGGACTACAAGAAGAAACCCAGCCCAGTCACGGACCAGGATGTCTTGCTCCCAGGCAGACTAAATAACTTTTTTGCCCGCTTTGAGGACAATACAGTGCCACTGACACGGCCTGCAACGAAAACATGCGGTCTCTCCTTCACTGCAGCCGAGGTGAGTAAGACATTTAAACGTGTTAACCCTCGCAAGGCTGATGGCCCAGACGGCATCCCCAGCCGCGCCCTCAGAGCATGCGCAGACCAGCTGGCCGGTGTGTTTACGGACATATTCAATCAATCCCTATACCAGTCTGCTGTTCCCACATGCTTCAAGAGGGCCACCATTGTTCCTGTTCCCAAGAAAGCTAAGGTAACTGAGCTAAACGACTACCGCAGGCCGTGTAGCACTCACTTCCGTCATCATGAAGTGCTTTGAGAGACTAGTCAAGGACCATATCACCTCCACCCTCCTTGACACCCTAGACCCACTCCTATTTGCTTACCGCCCAAATAGGTCCACAGACGACGCAATCTCAACCACACTGCACACTGCCCTAACCCACCTGGACAAGAGGAATACCTATGTGAGAATGCTGTTCATCGACTACAGCTCGGCATTCAACACCATAGTACCCTCCAAGCTCGTCATCAAGCTTGAGACCCTGGGTCTCGACCCCGCCCTGTGCAACTGGGTACCGGACTTCCTGACGGGCCGCCCCCAGGTGGTGAGGGTAGGCAACAACATCTCCTCCCCGCTGATCCTCAACACGGGGGCCCCACAAGGGTGCGTTCTGAGCCCTCTCCTGTACTCCCTGTTCACCCACGACTGCGTGGCCACGCACGCCTCCAACTCAATCATCAAGTTTGCGGACGACACAACAGTGGTAGGCTTGATTACCAACAACGACGAGACGGCCTACAGAGAGGAGGTGAGGGCCCTCGGAGTGTGGTGTCAGGAAAATAACCTCACACTCAACGTCAACAAAACTAAGGAGATGATTGTGGACTTCAGGAAACAGCAGAGGGAACACCCCCTATCCACATCGATGGAACAGTAGTGGAGAGGGTAGCAAGTTTTAAGTTCCTCGGCATACACATCACAGACAAACTGAATTGGTCCACTCACACTGACAGCGTCGTGAAGAAGGCGCAGCAGCGCCTCTTCAACCTCAGGAGGCTGAAGAAATTCGGCTTGTCACCAAAAGCACTCACAAACTTCTACAGATGCACAATCGAGAGCATCCTGGCGGGCTGTATCACCGCCTGGTACGGCAACTGCTCCGCCCTCAACCGTAAGGCTCTCCAGAGGGTAGTGAGGTCTGCACAACGCATCACCGGGGGCAAACTACCTGCCCTCCAGGACACCTACACCACATGATGTTACAGGAAGGCCATAAAGATCATCAAGGACATCAACCACCCGAGCCACTGCCTGTTCACCCCGCTATCATCCAGAAGGCGAGGTCAGTACAGGTGCAACAAAGCTGGGACCGAGAGACTGAAAAACAGCTTCTATCTCAAGGCCATCAGACTGTTAAACAGCCACCACTAACATTGAGTGGCTGCTGCCAACACACTGTCATTGACACTGACCCAACTCCAGCCACTTTAATAATGGGAATTGATGGGAAATGATGTAAATATATCACTAGCCACTTTAAACAATGCTACCTTATATAATGTTACTTACCCTACAGTATTCATCTCATATGCATACGTATATACTGTACTCTATATCATCGACTGCATCCTTATGTAATACATGTATCACTAGCCACTTTAACTATGCCACTTTGTTTACTTTGTCTACATACTCATCTCATATGTATATACTGTATTCGATACCATCTGCCCTGTACCATCACTCATTCATATATCCTTATGTACATATTCTTTATCCCCTTACACTGTGTATAAGACAGTAGTTTTGGAATTGTTAGTTAGATTACTTGTTGGTTATCACTGCATTGTCGGAACTAGAAGCACAAGCATTTCGCTACACTCGCATTAACATCTGCTAACCATGGGTATGTGACAAATAAAATTTGATTTGATTTGATTTGAAGCTTCCAGAAAATTGGAACGGAAATGGCGCCACACCAAACTGGAAGTCTTCCGACAAGCTTGGAAAGACGGTACCGTACAGTACCGAAGAGCCCTTACTGCTGCTCGATCGTCCTATTTTTCTAACTTAATTGAGGAAAATAAGAACAATCAGAAATTCCTTTTTGATACTGTCGCAAAGCTAACTAAAAAGTAGCATTCCCCAAGAGAGGATGACTGTCACTTTAGCAGTGATAAATTCATGAACTTCTTTGAGGAAAAAATTATGATCATTAGAAAGAAAATTACGGACTCCTCTTTAAACCTACGTATTCCTCCAAACCTCAGTTGTCCTGAGTCTGGACAACTCTGCCAGGACCTAGGATCAAGAGAGACGCTCAAGTGTTTTAGTACTATAACTCTTTACACAATGATGAAAATAATCATGGCCTCTAAACCTTCAAGCTGCATACTGGACCCTATTCCAACTAAACTACTGAAAGAGCTGCTTCCTGTGCTTGGCCCTCCTATGTTGATCATAATAAACGGCTCTCTATCCACCGGATGTGTACCAAACTCACTAAAAGTGGCAGTAATAAAGCCTCTCTTGAAAAAGCCAAACCTTGACCCAGAAAATATAAAAAACTATCGGTCTATATCGAATCTTCCATTCCTCTCAAAGATTTTAGAGAAGGCTGTTGCGCAGCAACTCACTGCCTTCCTGAAGACAAACAATGTATACGAAATGCTTCAGTCTGGTTTTAGACCCCATCAAAGCACTGAGACTGCACTTGTGAAGGTGGTAAATGAGATTTTTCTGCATCTGTCCTCGTGCTCCTAGACCTTAGTGCTGCTTTTGATACCATCGATCACCACCTTCTTTTGGAGAGATTGGAAACCCAAATTGGTCTACACGGACATGTTCTGGCCTGGTTTAGATCTTATCTGTCGGAAAGATATCAGTTTGTCTCTGTGAATGGTTTGTCCTCTGACAAGTCAACTGTAAATTTCGGTGTTCCTCAAGGTTCCGTTTTAGGACCACTATTGTTTTCACTATATATTTTACCTCTTGGGGATGTTATTCGAAAACATAATGTTAACTTTCACTGCTATGCGGATGACACACAGCTGTACATTTCAATGAAACATGGTGAAGCCCCAAAATTGCCCTCGCTAGAAGCATGTGTTTCCGACAAGGAAGTGGATGGCTGCAAACTATCTACTATTAAACTCGGACAAAACAGAGATGCTTGTTCTAGGTCCCAAGAAACAAAGAGATCTTCTGTTGAATCTGACAATTAATCTTAATGGTTGTACAGTCGTCTCAAATAAAACTGTGAAGGACCTCGGCGTTACTCTGGACCCTGATCTCTCTTTTGAAGAACATATCAAGACCATTTCAAGGACAGCTTTTTTCCATCTACGTAACATTGCAAAAATCAGAAACTTTCTGTCCAAAAATTATGCAGAAAAATTAATCCATGCTTTTGTCACTTCTTGGTTAGACTTCTGCAATGCTCTACTTTCCGGCTACCCGGATAAAGCACTAAATAAACTTCAGTTAGTGCTAAATACGGCTGCTAGAATCCTGACTAGAACCAAAAAATTTGATCATATTACTCCAGTGCTAGCCTCTCTACACTGGCTTCCTGTCAAAGCAAGGGCTGATTTCAAGGTTTTACTGCTAACCTACAAAGCATTACATGGGCTTGCTCCTACCTATCTCTCTGATTTGGTCCTGCCGTACATACCTACACGTACGCTACGGTCACAAGACGCAGGCCTCCTAATTGTCCCTAGAATTTCTAAGCAAACAGCTGGAGGCAGGGCTTTCTCCTATAGAGCTCCATTTTATGGAACGGTCTGCCTACCCATGTCAGAGACGCAAACTCGGTCTCAACCTTTAAGTCTTTACTGAAGACTCATCTTTTCAGTGGGTCATATGATTGAGTGTAGTCTGGCCCAGGAGTGGGGAGGTGAACGGAAAGGCTCTGGAGCAACGAACCGCCCTTGCTGTCTCTGCCTGGCCGGTTCCCCTCTTTCCACTGGGATTCTCTGCCTCTAACCCTATTACAGGGGCTGAGTCACTGGCTTACTACTGGGGCTCTCTCATGCCGTCCCTGGAGGGGGTGCGTCACCTGAGTGGGTTGATTCACTGTTGTGGTCATCCTGTCTGGGTTGGGCCCCCCCCCCCCCTTGGGTTGTGCCGTGGTGGAGATCTTTGTGGGCTATACTCAGCCTTGTCTCAGGATGGTAAGTTGGTGGTTGAAGATATCCCTCTAGTGGTGTGCTTTGGCAAAGTGGGTGGGGTTATATCCTTCCTGTTTGGCCCTGTCCGGGGGTGTCCTCGGATGGGGCCACAGTGTCTCCTGACCCCTCCTGTCTCAGCCTCCAGTATTTATGCTGCAGTAGTTTATGTGTCGGGGGGCTAGGGTCAGTTTGTTATATCTGGAGTACTTCTCCTGTCCTATTCGGTGTCCTGTGTGAATCTAAGTGTGCATTCTCTAATTCTCTCCTTCTCTCTTTCTTTCTCTCTCTCGGAGGACCTGAGCCCTAGGACCATGCCCCAGGACTACCTGACATGATGACTCCTTGCTGTCCCCAGTCCACCTGGCCATGCTGCTGCTCCAGTTTCAACTGGCCTGGGCCCTAGGACCATGTCCCAGGACTACCTGACATGATGACTCCTTGCTGTCCCCAGTCCACCTGGCCATGCTGCTGCTCCAGTTTCAACTGTTCTGCCTTACTATTATTCGACCATGCTGGTCATTTATGAACATTTGAACATCTTGGCCATGATCTGTTATAATCTCCACCCGGCACAGCCAGAAGAGGACTGGCCACCCCACATATGCTCTCTCTAATTCTCTCTTTCTTTCTTTCTCTCTCTCGGAGGACCTGAGCCCAAGGACCATGTCCCAGGACTACCTGACATGATGACTCCTTGCTGTCCCCAGTCCACCTGACTGTGCTGCTGCTCCAGTTTAAACTGTTCTACCTTATTATTATTCAACCATGCTGGTCATTTATGAATATTTGAACATCTTGGCCATGTTCTGTTATAATCTCTACCCGGCACAGCCAGAAGAGGACTGGCCACCCCACATAGCCTGGTTCCTCTCTAGGTTTCTTCCTAGGTTTTGGCCTTTCTAGGGAGTTTGTCCTAGCCACCGTGCTTTTACACCTGCATTGCTTGCTGTTTGGAGTTTTAGGCTGGGTTTTCTGTACAGCACTTTGAAATATCAGCTGATGTACGAAGGGCTATATAAATACATTTGATTTGATTTGATTTGATATTATTTATTTTAATTAAAATCGTCCAAATCGACGGCAAAAAATACCGATTTCCGATTGTAATGAAAACTTGAAATCGGCCCTAATTAATTGGCCATTCCGATTAATCGGTCAACCTCTAGTGCAAACGGCCCAGTACATCACTTGGGGCCAAGCTCCCTGCCATCCAGGACTTTTATACCAGGCGTGTAATAGGAAGTCCCTAAAAATTGTCAAAGTCTCCAGCCACCCTAGTCATAGACTGTTCTCTCTGCTACCGCACAGCAAACAGTACCAGAGCGCCAAGTGTAGGTCCAAGAGGCTTCTAAACAGCTTCTACCCCCAAGCATTAAGATTCATGAACACCTAATCAAATGGCTACCCAGACTATTTGCATTGTCCCCCCTCTGACACCACTGCTACTCTCTGTTGTTATCATCTATGCATAGTCACTTTAATAACTCTACCCACATGTACATATTGCCTCAACTAACCAGTGTCCCCACACATTGACTCTGTATATATATTTTTTAAACTGCATTGATGGTTAGGGGCTCTTAAATAAGCATTCCACCTGTTGTATTCGGCGCATGTGACAAATACAATTAGATTTTATTTTATTTGAAATTGAAGTGCAGGGTTCAAAGAAATACAGTTTAACCCTTATTTACTAGAAAACAGTTCTCTAACCTTTCATTTGAGCTCCATGGTCATCCAAGAATTTGAATCTTAATGTGGAGCTTGAGCAGTACCTGTCATTCATCACCATTGGCCATGGTTGCCATGCAATTGCATCATTTATTTCAGAATCTGACTTGATAGTTTGAGTAAAAAATTATATTCTTGATTACTGACTATATGTTATGAGGAAAAAAGGCATTTGATTTCAATTCAGTACACTGTACTTGAGTTGTACATACATTTCCCCCAAAGTGGAAGCCATAATGAGAACATCATTTTTGGAATGCCTACTTCTTCTTGCTGATTTTCAGGGGGTTTCGGGGAGCTTACTTGCTGATGCAAATGTGAAAATGTTGCCTTCCTGATAAAATGTGATAATGCAGTAGGCCGGCAGAGATGAGGAAAGTGTTTCCGGCTGGGAGGTGGCACTTGCCAACTCTGGAGCAGCTGCTATCGGCTCTGACATTTTAGTGCCTGCTGTCCATTAGTGGCACATGACTTGCCCACAGCACTGAACCTAGTGAGCCTAGCGCCCACCACCAGTTTGTTAGCATGCTTATGTCAGGAGACTGTCAGTGCTTCTCCAGACAGGACTGTTGTGGCCTATGGGACCTCAGACATTGCTTTTAGACCAATCTGTCTTTTTGAAATGATAGTTATTGTCCTTTTGGGTATGCATGGAAAAACTGTCATTTTTTATGTTTAATATACTGTATGAAAATTTCACATTTTCAATGTTTGTCTGATGTGAGGTTGCGCCTCACAATTTGTAAACCAGGGCCACGTTCGGTTTCCAGGAAACTGGAGAAAACTTATGAAAACTGAAAAAGTACTACTTGAACTAGTAGGAACACATACATTTGTTCTCAAAACTGATGACAACCTTTCTGTATGTGTTATCTAGGTGTGGAAGCGCTCTGGAGCCTGGTTCTACAAGTTCATGCCCAAGTACGTGTACCCTGGGAAGGAGGGGCCGAGTGGTGCTCCTCTGGGACTGCGAGGAGCCAATGGAGGAGGGCAGAAGATGGCTAGGAGTTCCACTGTCAGCCGCACCTACACATGGGCACACAGCAAAGGTCAGTCAGTCACTCCCCATGTCCACTGTAATGCAGTTATTCCTTATTTGGAATAGTTTAAAATGGGTACATTTGGTGTCCTGTTGCGGCTTCTTTTGAGACATGCTTGAACTAAAAAAAAACATCAGTTCTTTATAAGACAGAAATTCATCATGATTTCAGTTTGTTTTTGTAAAGTTACAAAACAGTGACATAGAGATGACCTTAGATTTTAGAATACTCTTCAAGTCCATGTTTGATTAGGATGATGCTTCACTGGGCGTGTCCGAAAACTCATACTATTAGTAGGCTTTTTGGGTAGTAAAGAAAAGAGTATAATAGGATGTGAAATTGTTACAAATTAGTACATTAAATGCCAGGATGTCATATTTATTTAAGTTTTTCATTTAGCATAAATTTGCTGCACACTATTGAGGAAAATAATAGTATTTTCATGCACACGTGTTTGACAAAAGCTGATAATTGGATCAAGGGTTGGGCTGTGCTTTAATGAACGAATGGTGTGGAACAACCAAATTGCACTTAAGATAACGCCTTCTTTGCATGGATTAGCTTAGTATGTTGTTTTGTTGCTTACATACATTTTTACTGAATAGTATGTTCTAAATAGTGTTTAGTATGGTTAGTACATAATATACATTGAGTGTACAAAACAGTGCTCTTTCCATGACACACTGATGAGCTGAATCCAGCTGAAAGCTATGATCCCTTATTGATGTAATTTGTTAAATCCACTTCAATCAGTGTCGATAAAGTAGAGGAGACAGGTTAAAGAAGGATTTCTAAGCCTTGAAACAATTGGGACATGGATTGTGTATGTGTGCCATTCGTATGTTCCAGACACACCAGTTTGAGTGTGTCAAGAACTGTAATGCTGCTGGGTTTCCCTTGCGTATCAAGAATTGTTCACCACCCAATGGACATCCAGTCAATTCCTCATTGTGTTGTTTTACTCTCACAGTTTTAGAGAAGCAAGGTTAAGAAATGTTTGTTATGATATGTATGGGCTGCTTCAGGTCCAATATCTCCTCCCTACAAGGGAAGGTGAATCCAGATCTTTGTTGCCATTTATCTTCAGTTGTCAAATCTGATAACATGACAATGGCAACAGGGAGATGCATCATCATCACTGTCTATTGTTTCTGTGGCGCTACAGTATAACACATTATATATATTATCTGCAGTTGTGCTTTGGATGCACCTTACAATCACTATAGCGTTTTGATTAAAAGGTGGACACTGTTACTCACACAGCTTTATAACCAACAAGGTCAAAAGTATCATCACCTTAGAATGCAAGTCTCCCTTTCTAAAGGCCTTATCTATGTTCTCTATGGAGTTTCTCAGGGCCAAGATCCTCATCTCTGATGTTGAATGGGTCGCTGGGGGCCTCTAAGCTCCATTAGGCCACATATTTGCTATGAGTCACCTGTGGGATGAACAAACAGCCTTTGATGCAAGGCCACAGATGTGTTTCTGACTGTCCTCCTAAGCTATTCTAAAAGGGTTTGTCACTGCATTTTCCTCAATAGATATGTGAGCATCTCCTCTGTTTATTCTCTATCACAAGGCCATAACTGAAGCCTTGTATTTATTGAATCCTGAGCGAAAAACATCTGTCTGAGCTTAGCGTATATCACCCTGAGTTTGGTTTGGCCAGTTAGTGCCATTTTAGATTTAGATTTCAACATTCTGTAAGCCTGAAGGGGCTGTGTTTTTATTTGGCATTAATATGTCTGGCGCCTGCTTTCTGACATTGAATTCATGTTCTCAAACCTTTGCATACATGTATGTTAATTGGCCCCAAATTGAAAGTGAGGTGACGCCCCTCAGACCACCTCTTAAACTGCATCATATGTATGACCGCATCTTGAAAGAGAAAGAAAACCCACTGCATTATTGCCAGGACTGGTCCATTAATAAAGATAAAATTGATGTCAAATACTACCTGAAATATCGAGCAGCTGGTTGCAAATTGCTTAACCCTTTTAAAAAGAGCGAGCACAAAAGAATGGTTTATGCTAAAGAAATTGGGTGTAACACGGTAAAACCCAACAACCTGTTATTCTTGATTCAATTAATGTAACGGCGTTCGTCTGTTGAAGGAGAAGCGGACCAAAATACAGCGTGGTGGTTACTCATGTTCTTTAATGTAGAATCGACGATACATGAAATAACATAATATACAAAAACAACAAACGAAACGTGAAAACCTATTACAGCCTATCTGGTGAACACTACACAGAGACAGGAACAATCACCCACGAAAACACTCACAGAATATGGCTGCCTAAATATGGTTCCCAATCAGAGACAACGAGAATCACCTGACTCTGATTGAGAACCGCCTCAGGCAGCCATAGACTACGTCGACGCCCCACAAAACCCCAAGACAAAAAACACACCACAATAACCTATGTCACACCCTGGCCTGACCAACTATATAAAGAAAACACAAAATACTAAGACCACAGCGTAACAGAACCCCCCTAAGGTGCGGACTCCCGGACGCACCTCAAAACCATAGGGAGGGTCCGGGTGGGCGTCTGTCCATGGTGGCGGCTCCGGCTCGGGACGTGGACCCCACTCCATAAATGTCATAGTTCCTCCCCCTCGCGTCCTGGGATAATCCACCCTCGCCGCCGACCATGGCCTAATAGTCCTCACCCAGAACCCCCCTGGACTGAGGGGCAGCTCGTGACTGAGGGGCAGCTCGGGACTGAGGGGCAGCTCGGGACTGAGGGGCAGCTCGGGACTGAGGCAGCTCGGGACTGAGGGGAAGCTTGGGACTGAGGGGAAGCTCGGGACTGAGGGGCAGCTCGGGACTGAGGGGAAGCCCGGGACTAAGGGGAAGCCCGGGACTGAGGGGAAGTCCGGGACTGAGGGGAAGCCCAGTACTGAGGGGAAGCCCAGTACTGAGAGGAAGCCCAGTACTGAGAGGAAACTCAGGCAGGTAGTTGGCTCCGGCAGATCCTGGCTGGCTGGTTGACTGGCAGATCTGGAAGAGTCTGGTTGACTGGCAGATCTGGAAGAATCTGGTTGACTGGCAGATCTGGAAGAATCTGGTTGACTGGCAGATCTGGAAGATCATGGCTGACTGGCGGATCTAGCTGCTCTGGCTGCTCCATGCAGACTGGCAGCTCTGGCTGCTCCATGTAGACTGGCAGCTCTGGTTGCTCCATGCAGACTGGCAGCTTTGTGCATACTGGCAGCTCTGGCTGCTCCATGCAAGCTGGCAGCTCTGGCTGCTCTATGCAGACTGACATCTCTGGCTGCTCCTTGCAGACTGGCAGCTTTGTGCAGACTGGCAGCTCTGGCTGCTCTGAACAGGCAGGAGGCTCCGGCAGCACTGTAGAGGAGGAAGGCTCTGGAAGCGCTGAACAGGCGGGAGACTCCGGCAGCGCTGGAGAGGCGAGGCGCACTGTAGGCCTGATGCGTGGTGCTGGCACTGGTGGAACTGGATAGAGAACACGCACAGGAAGCCTGGTGCGGGGTGCTGCCACCGGCGGACTGGTGTGTGAAGGTGGCTCTGGATAGACCGGACCGTGCAGGCGCACTGGAGCTCTTGAGCACCGAGCCTGCCCAACCTTACCTGGCTCGATGCTCACTCTAGCCCGGCCAATACGAAGAGCTGGTATGAACCGCACCGGGCTATGCACCCGCACTGGAAACACCGTGCGCTCCATCGCATAACACGGTGCCTGCCCGGTCTCTCTAGCCCCCCGGTAAGCACAGGGAGTTTGCGCAGGTCTCCTACCTGGCATAGCCATACTCCCTGTAAGCCCCCCAATACATTTTTGGGGCTGACTCTCAGGCTTCCATCCGCTTCGTCGTGCTGCCTCTTCATACCAGCGCCTCTCCGCTTTCGCGGCCTCCAGTTCTTCTTTGGGGCGTCGATATTCACCGGGCTGCGCCCAGGGTCCTTTTCCGTCCAATATCTCCTTCCAAGTCCAGAAGTCCTTTGATCGCTGCTCCTCACGATTAACAGGGGGAGTTGGCTCAGGTCTGAACCCTGACTCTGCCACACTCTCCCTGAGCCCCCCAATAAATTGGGGCTGACTTTCGGGTTTCTTTCTGCGCCGCCGTGTTTTTCTATTCGACTCCATTCTCCTATAGCCCTCTTCGCACTGCTCCAGCGAATCCCAGGCTGGCTCCGGCACTCTCTCTGGGTCGACCGCCCACCTGTCTATTTCCTCCCAAGTCGTATACTCTATACTCCTGTGTGTGTGTGTGTGTGTGTGTGTGTGTGTGTGTGTGTGTGTGTGTGTGTGTGTGTGTGTGTGTGTGTGTGTGTGTGTGTGTGTGTGTGTGTGTGTGTGTGTGTGTGTGTGTGTTTTTTTATTTTTTTATGTATACTGTAGGTCACTACACATCTACCTATCAGGGTGTGGACCTGTGGGATTTTTAAGGGGATTTCTATAAAGTCTCCTTTCATGGGACTGAGAAAAAAACATGTTTTAAAGCTACTTTCCTACTATTCTACACATTTTTCCATGGGGCGGAGAGAACATTTGACTGTTTTAAAGATAGTTCCCTGCAATTTTACACATTTTGCCATAGCTTATGCTGTGTTATTATGCTATCTGAGTGACTCAAACATAACAAAATCATTGAGGGCCCCATGCCGAGACATTTTGGAAATTTTAGATTCTCTGACTGTCTAGTTTTTTAAATTGTTGATTGTTAGTTCTGAATTATGATCTTATTTAAACATACAGTATATATAGTTCTGTTATCTTTTCAACATACTTTATATATGTTTTTTGTTGTTTTACGTTTACACTGCCAACATTTAAGATCACGAAAAATATAATCATATCTTTTTAAAATATATTTCTTGGAGTGGCAGCAACGATTTAGCACCAGCGGCTTGCCACTGCTAAATTAATATAGGGGAAACACTGAAATATAATCATTACAATATGAATCATACACCCAGTACATTAATATTTGAGAGAGTATTAACATACTGTCTACTGTTATTTCACATTACAGACAAACTAGGTTACTAAACAGTCATCTTTTCATCAGCACTTCAGAAGACACTGCACACGCACACATTACATAGCATTACACATTTCACATTACATCATATAGCATGAGCTATGGGCTTGTCACATTTGGGCCCGCTTCACCTGTGCTTTCCAATAGTCCAGGCTGAGTCATGGTCAGCCATTGTGGTCCCAGCAAAAAGCACAGGTGGGATCAGATGGTGCAGGCAGTTCCGGCTGTGACCTGTGTGCACCGTGGCCAACCGCCTCGGTGCAGGTGAGCGGATACAGAGCTGCAGAGGCAGGGGAGGGCTCACCGTGAAACAATCTGGACACAAACTCCAGAAGGTGTAAAAGCTGATCTGAGTATAGTTTTTAGGAGCTAAGGAAGCACGCAGAGTAACACCACACTGTGTCAGTGGAAGGTACAAGGGGACTCTGCAGGGGTGTAGTAATACTGTAGTAGTACTGTAAGTGTTATTTAATACAAAAAACACAAGGAAGGGGTAACATTAAAGTATTAGAACATGAAGGACAAACAATATAGCATCAAGAGCAAAAAATTACTATAAACCTCATTCTGGCAGCATGATTTGATTGGAGTGATTGGAGTGACTCTTATGAACTATAAAGCCAAGAATAAGATTTTTGAACTACATGTATTTTTTGGGTTGGGATTGATGGGCTTTTATGATTCAGTCTTCCCACATCCATAGTGGTGATTTCCATGCATTTACCTCTATAGGCTACTTATCTAGTGCATCTATAACACACAAATGGAATTCTGAACCAATTCCTGCCTTGTTTTGTGAGTGGGCATGCACTGATATCGCTCCCTACCTCTCTTCCTAGTCATGAAGGGCTCTCATCAGGGAAGTGTGAGATTGAGCAATGAGAGCACTGGTCTGGCCTCAGTCCTATTTCCAGCTTTAGGTGGAGCCTTGTGGCTGTTGCACAGCATGGAGAGACACTGGGCTCTAAAGATAGGGAGATGATTCACTGTCTAATGACTGTCTCGGCTCATTAAAATATCCACCAGTTTAGAACACTTAGAATACAGAGGATTCTGTGTTTGGATGACGTTTTTTTTTAACTTGCGATGCTTTGTGTGGGTGGATGCTTCAACCATTTTTTTGTTTGTTTGTGAGTCGTGTGCGTGTTCATGTATTAATCAACCTTTTCTTTTACGAGGCACGAAACCAGTCATTTTACTAACCACAACCATGTCCAAATAGCATCTTGCTTATTATTCATTGACCTGTGTTGTTTCGAATCGACCATAGATAAAGATATTGTGCTTGACCTCGCCCCACCTATCTAGATGAATGGTGTGAGTCCCAAATGTCACCCTCTTCCCAATATAGTGCACTTTATAGGAAATAGAGTGCCATTTGAGATGCAGCCTTATTGTCTGGGGCTACATTTCGGTTGGATCCGACTATCTATCAGCTCTTCCTCCATGGTGAAATGCCCCAAGATCATTTGAATTCATTTCCCTGGGTTAATCAGAGATCATTTATGTAAATTCCCAAAATGGGTTTCATTAGTGTGCCTGAAATTCTGTATTTGGCTGTGCTAACCGAGTAAAGATCATAATATCCCGCTATTGATGAATTTATAGAAGGCAATGGGTGGTTATTTTAGGATGGAGGGATGCTGGGTTGACATGGAGGGAGAGGGAGGGTTGCTCTGTCTCTGGATAATATCTTTTGGATCTCCATTCAGTCAAAGGTTGAAATGGGAAATGTCCTCTTCTCTGTTGAGGGAGATTTCCCACCACAAACCGATGCTGGCACTAAAGCTGAACTCAACGAGCTGTATAGGGCCATAAGCAAACAAGAAAATACAAATGCACATCCAGAGCCAGCGTTCCTAGTGTCTGGTGACTTTTTTTACCAGCATGTCAGCTGTGCAACTAAAAGCAAAAAAACACTTCATCACCTTTACTCCACACACCGAAACTCATGCAAATCTCTCCCTCGCTCTCCATTTGGCAAATCTGACCAAATCAAACTATCCTCCTGCTTACAAGCAAAATCTCAAAGTGGAAGCACAAGTGACACGCTCAATATGGAAGTGGTCCGATGAAGCAGATGCTAAGCTACAGGACTGTTTGGCTAGCACAGACTGGAATATGTTCTGGGACTCATCCGATAACATGGAGGAGTTTACCACATCAGTCAGCGGGTTCATTAATAAGTGCATCGACGACGTCATTCACGTCGTGACCGTACGTACATATCACAACTAAACTAAAGGCTAGAGCTGCTGCTTTCAAGGAGCGGGACACTAATCCAGACGCTTATAATAAATCCCATTATGACCTCCAATTAGCCATCAAACTGTCAATACAGGACTAAAACATTGGCCCCCAAAAAATGTGTTGTCTGGTAAAAAGTCTGAGTGGCTGATAGATATTTTTTAAAATCTACCTTCCACTGTGGCTGGTTGACCAACAAGTTAGTTTCAGGCCCGGAACAGGACCCTGAACAGCTTCTACCCCCAGGCCATAAGACTGCTAAATAGTTAGTCCGGGTAGCTATTGATTAACTATTTAACTATCTGCATTGACCCTGCATTGAACTCTTTTGACTCATCACATAGCCACTGCTATGTCACTTTAGGGATAAAGTGCCTAGTCGCTTTATCCCTACTTATATGTAAATATCTACATCAATTTCCTCGTTCCCCTGAACATTGACTCGGTACTGGTACCCCGTGTATATAGCCAAGTTATCCGTTACTCATTGTGTCAGTATTTCACTGTTAGTCTACTTCTGTTGTTTACGAAGCATGTGACAAATACATATTAGATTTGATCTTGATTCAGGTCTTTTTAATCAAGTGGACCTGTCCCACATCCATTCTCCTTTTACCATACATCTGTTCTGTTTTAAGGCTATCGGTAACAGTGATTTTAAATGACAAAACTGTACAATCTCCTTGGCTTTGTCTATAGCTTTAAAAGTAAGGAAGGTTCTAGGTCAATGGCTTTGTACACCATTGCTCAGAAGAATTATATAACCCTGCCACTGCATGTCATCATGACCATCAATTAAACGTGCTTTCATTGACTTAGGTGACAATCTCCCCATTCCCACTAACGGGATGAATCTCTCGTACTAAGTGATGTGCCTGAATACTAAGTGATCCATTTGGCAACTAAAAAGGGAGGAATTTCAATCTGTAATTCAGGATAAACGCTGCATAAATTCACACTGTGTGTTTTCCTACTCCGACACCCATTTAAACATCACGCTTTGAAGATGATGATAAATATTGAAAAAACGCCAATGAACATTCCTTGCCCGTGAGTTGTGCTTAAAACGAGCTGTTCAGAGGTTTGAGTCATATTCGAAGTGGACAAGATCAATTGAAATTAGAGATCTCGCTCTTGCTCTCTCTCTCTTTGGAGACCCCAGGTTTCTGCATGATAAGTGGTAGAGATAGCCAGCCTGCGGGTGATGCTACCAATCATTCAACAGGGCCTTCCAAATTGGCTCACAGAGACAGGGAGAAATAAGAAAACTTGACAGAACAACCACGCTTTTAACGCAGACGCCATCTGTGGCGTAGGCTCGAGACGGTGACTCTTAAAAATGTTTATTTGGCCAAATGTCTTCCGAGGTAGATTTTATTTTTATGATGGAGAGGGTAACACCACTTTCCTAGTCAGACCTCACCGTGACCCATGCGCTTTATTGTGTTTGTTCAAACGAAGCGCTAAAATGGCTGCTGTGTGCATTCCCACAGTACTGCAGGTGCAATACACATACTATACTACTGGATGAAGATTTACCACTATACCATATAGTGTCATTAGATCTTATGAAATATGCCTCTCAGTTTTGTCATCACTGTCATGGAAAATAATTGAATATCAGTGTATAGGTCTTGAAAGCATTTTTTCAAAAGAACGGTCAGCAACGTGCCAGATTTGTTGTAATGCTGACAAATTATGTTGAAGTACATCACATATAACAACACATTTCACTGCACCTCTCCGGTGTGTGTGACAATACATATTTTTGTCTATTTTTGTTATACTAGCAAACAACCTACACAAATAGTGCTGTTCAATCTGTTAGTTAGAGCGACATGTTAAATCTTGACCTCTATCTAAGAAGTCTGTCATTTGTATTTGGCGCCATCTACTCCATCAAGCAAATTTATTTATAAAGCCCTTCTTACATCAGCTGATGTCACAAAATGCTGAACAGAAACCCAGCCTAAAACCCCAAAACAATGCAGGTGTAGAAGCACGGTGGCTAGGAAAAACTCCCTAGAACCAGGCTATGAGGGGTTGCCAGTCCTCTTCTGACTGTGCCGGATGGAGATTATAACAGAACATGGCCACACAGTCATGAACACCTCAGTCTCCACACAGTCATGAACACCTCAGTCATGCCTCACTCACATTCTTGCCCTTCACTGTGTGACTGAGTCACACAAACACATTGTACTCACTGAGACCGCTGACTGCATTACCCAACCACACTAGCTATGACATTTATTTGATTTTTTAACCTCTATTTAACTAGGTAAGTCAGTTGAGAACACATTCTTATTTTCAATGACGGCCTACGAACAGTGGGTTAACTGCCTTGTTCAGGGACAGAACGACAGATGTTTACCTTGTTAGCTCAGAGATTCGATTTTGCAACCTTTCGGTTACTAGTCCAACACTCTAACCACTAGGCTACCTGCCGCCCCACATCTGAATCGGGAAGTCAAATAATTGAAACCAGAGTGTCTCCTCCAGTGAAGCCATTACTCTTCATTTGGTTAGTTTGCCACCGCTGTTGATTGGTTGTTTAATGAGATGGGAGGAACATTATGCCAACATCAACAAGCATGTAGAGAGCGAGCAAAATGCCACTGGTTTCGCTTTTTTCATTGTATTTTTTTTAAGGAGACTGGAATTTGACTTTTCAAATTTTATAGGGATAGATAGTTGTGTGGGTGAGGGGTGTAGGTTGAATGAGCCATATAGGTAAGAGCAGTGGGATTAGTTTGCACGCTAACCTGTACTCAATATGTGCTGCAGGCAGCATTACCCACTAGACCAGCCAGAGGCTCTCCTTATTTCCTTTTAGTTTATTGCTGTGCAGCTCTGTGTTTTTAGGTGATTGATGTTTACCTCTGCACCCCAGATGTTTGTTGGCACAATAAGGGTGGAGAAAAGTACAGAGTCAATCACTTGGCAACTCCTCTGGATGTAGTTTTGGATTTGAGTGCCTTGCTCAAGGGCGCAATGGAAGGAAATTGCACATATGCTGCACATTACGATGGTATCCTCAGAGAATTGCTGTCGAGCAGCAAGATGTACTGGAAATAAAAACCTAAATATAGGTCTTCCCATAAAATGGCTGAAAAATATCCCTTTTAGATCTGGCTGTCTGTAATCCTCTAGAACACTAGAAAACGTGGATTCAAAAGGTCCTTGAGGCTTAGGCTGTATAAAGTGGTGTCATGTTTTGCATAGCACAATCTGAAGTTGAGAACTTTACATTTTCCACTCCAATAGTAACTTTTTCCCCCACTTGATCCGCGCAGTCGTTTTGGTTTGGGGAAAGTTGAAAAGCCAAAACACGCACTCATATTCACCTCTATAGCTGCCTGCCTGCGGGGCTGACACAGTTTGGGCTGGTGCGGGAGGGAATCGCGTGAGTCAGCAATGACATAGAAGTCGCTGCTCCCTTGGCCGTATTCATTAGACCAGATTGAAGAGCCGGGTGGTATTTCACAGGGAGCATGAGAAAGGGTTGAGTGAGTGAGTGAGTGAGTGAGTGAGTGAGTGAGTGAGTGAGTGTGTGAGTGTGTGTGTGTGTGTGTGTGTGTGTGTGTGTGTGTGTGTGTGTGTGTGTGTGTGTGTGTGTGTGTGTGTGTGTGTGTGTGTGTGTGTGTGTGTGTGTGTGTGTGTGTGTGTGTGTGTGTGTGTGTGTGTGTGTGTGTGTGTGTACAATAGGTGCATGCGTATGACAGTGTGGGTTTGTGGCTGCACCTGTGTATATGCAAGTCAATATGAATGTGTGAATGTGTGTGTATAAATGAAGGAGACTGTTTCTTTGGAGAGAGAGCGAGAGAGAGAAGGGGTGGTGTATAGCACACACTCAGTCCTTGCACTGCCAGCCTCCCTGCCTGATTGAAACGATGGCAGATGGGCTGCGAAAAATTGGAAGGCAGACCCGCACCAGTCTTCCCGTATTTTTTTATTTCTCTCTCACCTTCAGAAAAAAATCTAATTTGCAGACTGGCCTCAGGCCACTGATCAGGGCCAGTGTGGGGTGAAGCAATGGCGAGGGCCAGAGCGGCGCAGACTTGGTTAGGTGCCCTTACACCCCTGCCTAACTCCTAAATTGCCCCAGCACACCCCGAAGCACAGGGGATTATGCAACTTGCTCTCTGAAGCCATTGGTTTACGTTTGAATCAGATTCAGTTTCTCTCTCTGGCTGCCATGTGTCGTTTACGATACTGCAGCTAGCATGATGTGGTTGTTTAAACCAGTATGAACTAGACCAATAGAAGGTCCCAGCAGAGCGAGATCTTGTCTTTGTGCTATGATAATGGTTTATGATTATATTTGCATGATAACTGGAACCCCTCTTCAGGTCATACAGAGGCACCTGCAGTTGGATAACTAGGGCTGGGCAGTATACCATATTTGAAGATATACCGGTATTGATGCACGGACCGGTTTGGGATTTTACTTTACCTTCTTTAATGGTATTTGAATGTTTGGTTTGTTAAATGTGATACGCCATGTGTAAAGTAAATTGTTATATTTTACTTTGCTACTTAAGTCATCTCTCTCCACGCTCTCTCTCTCTCTCTCTCTCTCTCCATGCCGCTTCCACACAGACCTAGCCCAGCCCTCTGTCACTCGAGTGCATTTGTTGTTCCTCAACCACAAGACACTTGTGTTCAGTGTGCTTGGTCAATGAAGCACATGCAACAATGTTGATGGCAATGATACTGTTTTAACTTTTCTTCTTAATATAAATCCACTAGCGTTATATAATTACACTATTAGTTTGTTTCTTACATCTGCAAACAGCTAGTTTGTCTTTTCTTAGCAAGTTGGGCCTAAATCTTGTTAGCCACTAATGCTAATCGCTTGCTAGCCAATAAATGTACTGAGTCAGAGCAAACGTAAATTGGCTATACAGCATGATAATACCAGTGATGGTGTAGACCTAAATTGGCATGTTGTTTATGAAACAGTGTCTTCTAAATCAAAGAGGAATATGCAAAGCAAGCTTATGTTAGCTACATGAAGTAGCTAGGAGAAAACATTTAATGTAGCCAAAGATTATAGGGTCCTCTAGGAAACACTTCTCAACACTTAGGTTCCTACCATGTCACAATAACACCTCCCTGGTATTTTCATTCGTTGTCAAGTCAAACAACACTGTATTCAAAGTGCCCACTATTATATTCTAACTATAGAACTAGAATAGTCATTCTATTTCCATGATTCCAACAGTTGCTCGATATCGCAATTGCAACATTTGATTAAAAATAAGGCCTATGTGGCAGTATGGAAATGATCTCAAATGAGTGCAGGAAATGCAGAAACTGATGAAAATGCTCATTTTTTTTGGGGGGGGGTGGGGGTTGATGTTAAATTGAACAGTATAAAGCAATAAGAATGGCGAAAGACCTGTTGAATTCACTTAGAATGTATGTGTTGCCACTCTAGGGTCACGCACTACTCATAAAGCAAATTTAGAACTTTTATTGTTCAAAAACATAAAATACCTTCATTTTTTATTTTTTATACTGTGATATAATATTTTGCCCATATTGCCCAGCCCTATGAATAACGCCCATAACTTCTGAATTAACACATTAATGCCATTATGGGGTGACACTGGGCTGTACCTTAAAAAAAAAAAAATCATTTACACATTGTCTATATTGTAGGAGAATCACCTAGTCACTTCGTCAAGAGGTTCAGATCTCTTGATATAAGAGCTAAGGTGTTGTTTTTATGTGATACCTACTGGTCTTGTTATAATCCCCTATTGACGTGCACTCTTGTCTTGTCTCTTCTGTGTGTCTGCAGCGGTGTCTAGTGGCAGCGACAGTGAGTCGGACCACAGTGAAGGAAGCGTGAAGAGCAAGGTGTCCAGCCAGGGTCTCCCTGAGGGCAAGCAGCATACTGACTCAGGTACATCCCTCTGTATACCTTCTCTCTGACCCTGGCACGCATAAGACACCACAAATATACACAATGGAGTAATACAACTTTTGATTTAGAAATTGTACGGGGATAAGACAGTTTTACTTAGAGTGTAAGGCATTGTTGAGCTTTATTCTTGAACAATCAATATCAATCACAATGAACAGCAGAACTATTGAACAGTAGGAAATCTTCCAGACGGTGCCTTTGAACCCCCTGTGTGTTTGTCCACAGTGTTCAGTGGGGGGAGGATTGGGACACCCACAGGGCTGGGTTGGGGACCACAGGGCAGCCTGCTGTCAGAGAGCCGCTCCAGCCTAACCAGCAAGCCCCCCCACAGCACCGCTCCCCCTGAGGACTACGACACAGACCACAGCTTCCCCTCCCCCAGTGAGTACACCCAGAACTCAACATTATCTATGTGGCTCCAATGGCTCAGTCGGTTAGACAGAGCATGGTCAGGGTTGTGGAATATGTACTGCATTGGCCATATAGGTGTGACTTTCAATGTGGCCTTGGATAAAAGTCCCATATTATACCCAGAGTGGGTTCTAATCCATCAAACCACTCCCTTCCCCCTGTACTTGTTGATTACTTTCAACGGACCTGACAGGACAAGCTATCACATCACCTTTTATTAGGCAAGGTGTTGTTTACACTGCACTGCTTTCACATCTCATAGGCCTAATCAATAAGGGCAGAGGTGAGAGAGTGAATCTGCCCCTGTGTGTTGCCTAACCCTACACACTAGGCCAGTATCTAACAAGTCTAGCCTGTTGCAATGCATTGCAAATTAAGAGCTCTGACCGCTTTGGCTGCCATGTCAAGCCGGCCTAGATTGACTCTGTGTAGAGAACACTTGAGGGGATGTGAGCTCAGAGCAACAGGTGTTGGTGCCCAAGAAGGGTACCTATTTGCGCTCTCCCTTCCATGTTGCGTCCCCAACAATAAGGTCTCTAAATTAGGAAGCAGTATGTGCACACCCACCGACCGGAAGAAACCTGAACAGGAGTGCTTACAGAGCTGAACCCCCCTTAGCCCTCTGACAAACAAAATGTAAATACTGAGCAAAGCTCCTGTTCTCCATCCCAGGAAGGAAACCCTGTCCTCGGGTGTTCCAGCCCCGACAAGACCCCCTGTCTCTCTCGGTTTCTGCCAGTGGGTGCGGTGTAATGCCAGTATGGGATCCCCCACCGCTATCCCTGCCCTCCACAGCCAGAACGCCCGCTGGCACAACTCAAGCCCAATTAGGTCTCATTTGCACAGCGATGGTGTCTCGCCAATTTGTGGCTCCCGCTTTTTTAAAGATAACAACTCTCTTTCATGTGCTCACTTGACACATTTGTTGAAAGCGTTGACTTTCCCGACTGTGACCATGCAGAACGTGGAGCCTTAATTTAATTGGGGATTTTAATTTGTATTTTATTTTGTACTTCTCTTGGCCTTCATGTATCCATACAAAGAAAGCAATTTACCACATTTCATACCCTCTTCTTTTATCTGCCCTTTTCTTGTATACTTTATATCATTAAACGTAAGCGGTACTGTATCACCAACGGCAGCTACCGCCGTCCAGTGCCGTAAACGTGTTGGCTAACTTTGCAGGATAATGACTTCATTTGACTTCAGGGTCCTGTGTCGCTCAGTTGGTAGAGCATGGCGCTTGCAACACCGGGGTTGTGGGTTCGATTCCCACAGGGGACCAGCATGAAAATGTATGCACTCACTACTGTCACTCCGGATCAGAGTGTCTGCTTAATGACAAAATATTTTAATCTACGTGTACTCCGTTAGCCAACTAGCAAAATGACTCCCTCTGCACCACTAAATGGAAAAGGACCCGGAAATCCATCTCTGCCCAATAGTTGGGGATAGACTTCTCCCCCTAATACCCCATCGCTGTAATTGATTGAAAATATGAATGTCATTTATATACAAATGTGGACATCAAGGATAGCCCGGGCTGTGTAGAATGCGCCACTGCATGGATTACCTCCAGGGAAACCGGAGAATGGATTTCTATTTATAAGGTGTTGATTTATGTCGCCTGCGAGCGGCGGGCCGTCATTAATCAGAACATAATGGGGTTTAGCCCTATGCAAGGCGCTGGGACTCCCCTGCTCACTCATTTGTTTTCACTCAACATCGTCCTGTTTCAAGCCACTTAGGGATTAGTCAGAGCAATTACTCATTCCCACTATTTCTTCATTTGAATCTTATTCATTAGTCTTTATAAGGTAGCAGAACCATTTCATGTGTGTGCATGTTCAATCGAGCTTGAATAGCAACCATTTTTAAGTGTGTTATTATCGTGTTTTGTCTCCAGATTTCCCATTAGATCTTGGTTTTAGCATTGATTTGTGATTTATTTTCTTCTATTCGAGACACTAGCACACTTTCAATCCAGTCTATTTGACTCCCTTTTAGACACAATCTGTATGTTGAAGCTATTCTCCATGATATATAGCGCTAGACTGGAGTAGCTTTTAATGACGATGACATTTAGCAGACATTGTGTACTTTACTAGGTATATTTACTGGAATCCAAAGCACTGAAGGTGCAAAAGGAGCAATATGAAAAGTATTTTTCTATATGGTACTCTTTTTTTTACAAATTAATTTCTACCTCCGATCATTGTAGATGATGCAACCATGGCCAGACTACTGTTCTCGCAAGAATGAATGATGGACATCATAAGATGCTAAGTAAAAAAGGAAGAATGTCATCATATCACCCCAAGTAACCATTTCTTAATTCAATCTGTTTTTTTGTAGTTTTTTGTCACTCTACCCAATGTGAAGTCACGCTAGTTGGCTTTGTGTGCGTTCCTTCAATGATGCCTTGAGCCCACGCACAACCTGGGTCTTTATGTTCACATCGCTTTGTTTTGATGTAGTCTTTCAAGCGACTTTTTTTCTGTCATTACCAAGGTAGCCGTGTGCAGCTGTGTGCCAGCTCAAGTGGAATTTGAAGCGAGAGAGGGAAAATAACCAATAAGGCTCTTACAGTAGTGTCTGTAAGTCTTTTATTGATTTCCCTGATAGCAGGAGGGAAACTTGCTTGTTGTCGGTCTCTGTAAATAACCCTCCCACTTCCCCATGCACCCCAGTCTTATACTTCCAACCATTCGGCAGGGTACTCTAGTGGTTAGAGCGTTGGTCTAGTAACCGGAAGGTTGCAAGTTCAAATCCCCGAGCTGACAAGGTACAAATCTGTCGTGCTGCCCCTGAACAGGCAGTTCCTAGGCCGTCATTGAAAATAAGAATTTGTTCTTAACTGACTTGCCTAGTTAAATAAAGGTTAATAAAATAAAAATGTTTTTAAAAAACATTCTCCACTCCTCTCTCTCCCTCACCCAATTTATCTAATCTACCTTGACATTTCTGAAGTTTGCTGCCATTCTTTTTTTATTATTTTTATTTTCTCTTTACGCTGAGGTTGTATAATTGCACTTCATTGTACACTCTTTCGGGAATCATTCCTCACTCTCTGATGCAGAAAACCTGCCACAGTGTTTGAGCAAAGGTTTTCTGAATGGCACTGAAGAGGAATCGTTTACATACGCACCGCTGCCAGTTCCTGTATACGCTTGCCGTTTTAACACAACGTACATGTATGTTGACAGTCTCCCCTTTTCATTAAGAGCTACCCTAACATTACCTGGGGTCCTTCTGTGGCTCAGTTGGTAGAGCATGGCGATTGTAACGCCAGGGTAGTTGGTTCGATTCCCGGGACCACCCATACGTAGAATGTATGCACACATGACTGTAAGTTGCTTTGGATAAAAGCGTCAGCTAAATGGCATATATTATTATTATTATTATTTACCTGCAGTTAACCTGATGAGAATAGGAAATGTGCATATTCCACGTGCTGCTCCGTCTTGGTTTAATGAAATGCTGTTTAGTGATCGCGTCTTCCTCAAACGAGCTTACTCAATTAGACGATGCCATACACAGGCTTGATGAAGTGACATTTTTTCTCCCTGTCAGTTAGCACCGATTGAGCCCATCTAATGAGAACCTGGGACTCTGATACAGAAACCTACTGTAGCATTGAAGTCTGCAAGAGATCAAGAGGCTCCAATATGTGATAAATCTCTTATGTGAAATCAGTAGCATTTGCAGAGCTCGGTACAATATGTACCAGGACCCTACTTAACACACTATCAGCGCTAACTGTTCTTGTATGAACTGGAGTACACAAGTCCATTTTACTCTGTTCTTGTCATTAATTACAGTTAATTACACAACAGCCACACAGGAAATCATTGACGTAAATACAATCAAGTTACCGGCTGTGATGCAGAGCTGCTGGCTGATTGAGAACATCATCTTTGTTTTTCTTCATACTACTCATACTTCCTCAAAACCTGTTTGCTAGTACTCTGCCATTTTATAGGCTACTGTATTTGAGTTACATTATTGTTCTCATTTTCTATTGGTTGATTTCAACTGAAGCAAAATGGTGTTGTTCTGCATGCGATATGCTGTAGACCGGGTCAGAGGTTACACACCCCTTATGTAAGCGCTCTATATGGGATTGGTCAATCGCAGGCAGTTTGTTTGGGTCTTGTAGTTGAAGGTTATTGAAGAGATTGGCATTTCAACACCTTTTTAAGGATCCTTCTGTCCTCTGCGTAAGATGAGTCATCCACCCTCACCTTTTCCCTTGGCCAGCAACAGTTTCACCTGAAGAGCATCACTAGTCTGACTGATACCGTTCTTCACAACATAACAAAAATACGTATAATTACCACCTTCTATTCCTGGCCATTGGTATCAGCAACAACTGAACATTAATATGACACTCAGCCTGTGTCCCAAATAGCACCCTGTTCCCTACATAGAGCACTACTTTTGACCCAATCAAAAGTAGTGCACTATATACATGGCCTTAGTCACCGTTGAAAGCAATGATCAACCTGCAATATACGATGTCATTACCTCACTTACATCGCAAGTTTGATATAATTGATTTAACATTTCCAAATGTGCGTCTGTGGAACGTAGCCTCCCCTACAAAATATCCGATAATGACTCTGATCTGTCAGTTACACTGTTGCGAAATGCTAACATGACACCTCTTTCAGGAATACAAAACACCTCCTCTGCCAAGGATGGGGACGGATGCAACGACTGCCATTTTCTAATACGGGTTGGTGAAGGAGGGGGTGGGTGATGGTGCGGTGGAGGGAGGTGGGGGCAGTCATTTGGCAAACATAATTAATAACACTCCAGTCTCCCCTGATTAGCTCCAGATGAGGCCTGAATACGAGATGAGGACTGGCTATAGAGAGTCTGCTGGAGATTTGCCCAGGGGCCGATGATGTGTTACTCCGACCTAATGATTATTCGAAGGAGGCATTATGAAAACAGTGAAAGCCTATTGTAGTTTCGGCTTAACATTGGATAAGCATAGAGGCCTATTGGGATGTATTTACAATGTTGCTTGATTTGCTTCATACTGTACCATCTCTACCATTGAGAAACAACAAAAAGATGCCTTTCACCCACTTCTCATGTACACATATTTGGTATTGATACAATTGTTGTAATACACAGTTGAGTCGATGAAGTAATCTGCAGACATTAAAATGAGCTAGTATGGGTTTCCATTCAAAATGTGTCTTAGGAAATTAATAATTATCTTCCCACTAAGGGACACAGTCAGACTGCAGTGCTGTGTTCAGGCATTCTCCACGGAAGTTCACAATGTCAAGCAATTCCTTCTGTAGCTCAGTTGGTAGAGCATGGCGCTTGTAACGCCAGGGTAGTGGGTTCGATCCCCGGGACCACCCATACGTAGAATGTATGCACACATGACTGTAAGTCGCTTTGGATAAAAGCGTCTGCTAAATGGCATATATTATATTATTATTATATCATGATTGGATGTGGTGAAATAACTTTACAGAAAATCTTGAGGGACAGGGAGGTTGATGGGAATACACACTTGGTGTCTCTTGACATTTTGGTCCAGCACTGATGTGGTTCTCTCACTAGCCTGTCCAGTAACTGGCTGTATTAAAGTTGTTGATAAAACAGCTGTAGTAGAGCTATGTGGTGTGCATTTTGCAATGGGCTCTTAATTTAATCGTACTGCGGTGAGTTGCAGAAATTGTGTGGATTAAAAAAGAGCCTTGACCCAAATTGTAAATGTTACTAGAGCTCTGCATATTCGTAAGCCAAGTAATCTGCACTTTATTATTGATTGTAGGTCTACCTTACCTTATGGTGAGGCGTTGTCTCGCATGAGCGTCTCTCAACAGAAACACAAGTCTAATAGAGTGCTGGGGAGGGGGAGGAGCTCCGCGGACCCTTCGTTTCCGGAAGTGATTTAGCCATTTATTGTAGCCATTTGTGCTCTGTAGTGTTACTAGTTTTCTCGTGTCAATTAACTCGTGACATTCCTGGATTACAAATTATAGGAATAAAGTCTAATTTAGACAACAGGCGTAACCTTTTTCAAGTTGAAGTTGGAAGTTTACGTACACTTAGGTTGTAGTCATTAAAACTCATTTTTCAACCACTCCACAAATTTCTTGTTAACAAACTATAGTTTTGGCAAGTCGGTTAGGACATCTCCTTTGTGAATGACACAAGTCATTTTCCCAACAATTGTTTATAGACAGATTATTTCACTTATAATTCACTGTATCACAATTCCAGTGGGTCAGAAGTTTACATACACTAAATTGACTGTTCCTTTTAACAGCTTGGACAATTCCAGAAAATTATGTCATGGCTTTAGAAGCTTCTGATCGTTTAATTGACATCATTTGAATCAATTGGAGGTGTACCTGTGGATTTATTTCAAGGCCTACCTTCAAACTCAGTGCCTCTTTGCTTGACATCATGGGAAAATCAAAAGAAATCAGCCAAGACCTCAGAAAAAATTGTAGACGTCCACAAGTCTGGGTCATTCTTGGGAGAAATTTCCAAATGCCCAAAGATACCACATTCATCTGTACAAACAATAGTACGCAAGTATAAACATCATGGTACCACGTAGCCATCATACCGTGCAGGAAGGAGACGCGCTCTGTCTCCTAGAGATGAACGTACTTTGGTGCGAACAGTGCAAATCAATCCCAGAACAACAGCAACGGACCTTGTGAAGATGCTGGAGGAAACACAGTAAAACGAGTCCTATATCGACATAGCCTGAAAGGAGCGCAAGGAAGAAGTCACTGCTCCAAAACCGCCATAAAAAACAGACATGGGGACAAAGATCATACGTTTTGGAGAAATGGTCTCTGGCCTGATGAAACAAAAATAGAACTGTTTGGCCATAATGACCATCGTTATGTTTGGAGGAAAAAGGGGGAGGCAACTGTGAAGCACGGGGGTGGCAGCATCATGTTGTGGGGGTGCTTTGCTGCAGGAGAGACTGGTGCACTTCACAAAATAGATGGCATCATGACGATGGAAAATATGTGGATATATTGAAGAAACATCTCAAGACATCAGTCAGGAAGTTAAAGCTTGTTCGCAAATCTTCCAAATAGACAATAACTCCAAGCATACTTCCAAAGTTGTTGCAAAATGGCTTAAGGACAACAAATTCAAGGTATTGGAGTGGCCATCACAAACCCTGTGATGGAGTGTATGTAAACTTCTGACCCAGTGAGGATGTGATGAAATAAATCATTCTCTCTACTATTATTCTGACATTTTACATTCTTAAAATAAAGTGGTGATCCTAACTGAACTAAGATAGGGAATGTTTCCTCGGATTAAATGTCAGGAATTGTGAAAAACGGAGTTTAAATGTATTTGTCTAAGGTGTATGTAAACTTCCGACTTCAACTGTATCTGGCTATGCTGGCAAAATCACTACATATCCCATTGAGCCAAAAAACATCCAGCCAACCATACGCAAATGATGCTGGTAGATATCAAAACTGAATTTGGATCCGTTAAAATGAATTTGAAGTAGAAATGATATCCTTCGCCACTGTTGTCTTACGACACAATAGATAGCTCGAACCAGTCATGAATATTCAACTACACAGTAACTAATTTTACATTTTCTTTCCAGCTAATTTCTTAGTTACATTATTGTATAATTAGCAATGAGTTTTGAAGTTGAGAGTGCAGTATTTATACATTTTGAAAACTAGCATAGTTCAGCTAGTTTAGCCAGGGAAAACAAGCTTTGGACAGGATATAGCTGGGCAGACATGCGTACTAGGCTAATTCGGTACACAGATTGTAGTTTTTATGCCGTGATATCAGGAGCTGACTGTGCAAAGTTTGAGTAAACAATTCGAAGACTGAAACAAATACATCAGATTACAAATATTTAAGGAGAGCGAATCGATATACAATCCCGAATTCAGTCGTAACTGTCAATGATAAAACAAAGTTTAAAACGATATTTGAGTTTTTACCTTAATCCAGAAAATGTATGGTGAAGTCGCTTCCGGACACAATAGACTCCACCTCCTCACCACTCTATTGAGCTGCACATACAGTGGTAGTGATTCACACTGTAGTTATTCATTTAAGTGAGGGAAACTGTACTAGCTATAGCCAAAGGTGTGCGAAGTAAGTAGAGTGGAACACTTTAGCTAAATGTGGCTCTCCTAATGATCTGGATGGATGAAAAGCTAAAAGGAGACAGGGGTCCCTTTGGTCCGCAACTCTTTATGTGGGGCTCATCAGCAATGCTGATGCACCGATGGAGGAGATTCTCTCTCCCACACGCAGCCCTATTATCTCCCCAGGAGGCTGCAGTAATTGTATTAGTATGCGAAACAGACCTGTGTCGGTTTATTCAGTGGTCCGACAGCTCTTTTTTTTATGGGCAGTAGATCTTACCGATAGTCATTCAGGTTCCTAAGGCGTCTTTATTTAAGCCTGTATGAAATGTTATCTGGGCTTCCAGCAAGGAATTTATTCATCACTAAAGGGTCCACCGTTATAGCTGTTCTTAAAAAAAGAAAGTAAAAGGGATGCTGGAACAAAAGGTGTTTGCAGTTATCACACGGACAGAGTAATTTGATACTTTGCATATTCCCATTTGAAATTGGTAAATGACTGAGTGAGGTGAATGCCACAAGTGGATTTGACTGATTCGTAAATGACTTTTTAATTGTATTAAATATCATGAATGATCTTTCAGTTACACCTCAACTGCGCCACAGCGACTGGCTATTCATTGCTAACTATGTCCGGAGGCATCTTTCAGAAAAATTGTCTCAACACAAAAGAAAATGGCCAGTCAAAATCCCAAGTGATGGTCTCCGCTGAGATGAATGGAATGCTTTCCCTCTTCAACCCTGTTGTCAACCTTTATCACCAAGGCCAAACTTAATGTCTGGTTCACCTGCTGTTTCCCCAAAGCTGGACATAAAGATTGTATGTTAGTCATACACTGCATCTCCGAATGCACACCTCACTACAGCATCGTAAGAAGTTGCGGAGGGCCCATTCTGTGTGGAAAACCTTGTCGTGTGCCATGCAGACAGGCTCTTGGCTTGGACGCTACACTTTTTTTGTTCAATGGGGCCAATGACTTACCTAAGAAGTTGGGACATTTCCACGAATAGAGTACATTTTGCATCCCTTTGATGTTGTAAGTAGAAATTGTGCACCAATATTACATTGTAATAGCCTGTTATATTAAATGTGCCCTTCAATATAGACCACATGAGCACTCAATGTATCCGAATAAAGACTTGCTAAAGTGCCAAAAACCAGCATTTCTAATAATCAACGTTCTGATTTTAACTCACTTAACCCCAAAATGTTTACGTTTTCACCATCATTGTAAAGCCCTAGTTTATGTTCTTGCTTTGACTGTCATTTCTGAAGATGATTATATATTTAATGTAATTATTGATACATTTAAGTCCCTCCCTCATTTTCAGGTTAAGTGAACAGAACTTTTGTTTGATTATGGGCAAACTATTATTTTAAAAATCATTTTTCAAAAGAAACATTGAACATATAAGCAATAGTAAAGTAATAGTGTAAAAGCAGATGAGCTGCTGCTACTATTTTGGCCAATTTTTTGCTGTTTTGTGATGGAAAACTGAGATCTTCAAGCATAACATGTCAATCCTGTTACCCATAGGCTAGAACATTTTTACATTTTAAAAAGATTTGTGAAGCTTGCATTCAATTGCCCCTCCCTGTTGCACACAACAAGCTTCCATTTCCCCTGTCACAAGGGGATTTATGGTTGATTTAAGGTGAAAACCTCAACCATGTTATGGTCAATCAAATTGAATGGCACTTTATTGGCACTTTTATTTAACCTCTTGAGATGGGAAAGCATGTTTTTGTATGAAGTTGAGCATTTATGACAGAATGTTAAAATAACCAAGTTAGGGTACATACATTTAGGGTATTCTATTTGTGGAATGACCCATATATAATGTTTAAAGGTGATGCTCTTACCTCTGTACTGTGTGTCCTCTGCATTCTCAATATTTATCTTCTTATCCAACAAACCAAACCTCTTTGGCACTGGCCAGAGACCACAAAACTCTTGTGTTAGTTTCAACAGCTGTTCAGTGATAGTTGTGAAGTTGACTTTTTAAACATACTGAATCTTTCTGGTATTCTGACACTTTATTGAGACCATCTGGAAATCCGAAGGGGATACGGGAGTAACAGTGGGAAGGGTGAACTCGGATTGAACCTCGTCTTCGGTAGGGGGATTTGTATACAGGACATGTGCCGGGAGTGTTAGCACTCAACCACGGCTTTGCTTAAGTTGCCCTTTTTAAAAGAAGATAAATAATGGCTTATCTGTTTTGATCTATTATCTACTCATGCATAAGGTACCATTGCAGTCTTTACACTCCTATTTGCTCATTCGGTGGTTCCCTCAGATCAGTTCCCTATCCATTTGGATAGTGTTGATGTGATATCAATTCTTCTATGGTTTCTGAGCATGTGCGGTATCACTATGGTGGGGTTATGGGCTACCTGGTTGCCTGGAGACAGACAGCAGGCTCTTCCTTCCTGGAGCCGTGTTCCAGCAGATCCCCTTTAATGAAAATGACTGTGTGACACAAACAGCAGTATTAATTTAATTGTGGACTGTGCCAGTCCTCCCTCAATGGTCTGTAATTGTATTAGCATGGAGGGGTGGTGGATTACTCTTAAAATATAGAAATAAACTACAGTAGGAGATGGTGAAGGGTAGATATGATGCTGTACTGCTCCTGGAATCTAAGGTGCAGTCAAGCACATGACCAGCTCCCTGTACAGAAGCAGTGATGTTATGGATCAACTCTTCAAAGGGATCATTTTAACTAGAATTCCGTTTGATTTGAACCCCTATTCCACAATTATTGTTATATTTTAAGCTTTACTCAGTCTACTGAAATGGCCACCTGTAATTTCCAAATAATTGTTTTATTGATGGCCACCTTCTTGCGACAAGAAGCTTGTTTGTCCTCCACATTTACCATTAAGCACCTGAAATTGATTGTACCATGTAGATCATTTGTGCTTGCCCTATTGTTCCTATGCACTGTGGACTGTGGAGAAAAAAGTAACTGCATTTCATGTGGCTTTCCAACAGCTATTAGTTCTATTGGACGAGAGGATGTGAGGGCTCTGTTGTTCTTAACTGCGTTCTGATGAGTCATTTTGGTAATTATGAACTGAGAGGGGAAGCAGACAGGCTCTCCATGGTGCCAGAGTCGGCCTGGTGGGACTGTGGGGTCGCGTGTGTCTGTGTGCCCGCCGCGCTGCGTTACACTGATTGACAGTGATGGCCACCTGCCGGCCTTAGCACAGCGGGCACCCTTCATATGCCCCCTCCACAGTGGTGGGGACACGTCCTCACCACAGAGCCAACCCCAAACTCTGACCCCTACTAGGAAGTAGGAGATGCAGTTGGATAAGCTATGTGGTTCTCCACCTCTAACCCACAGCTCAGAGTCTGGAGGTATGGGTTTGATCATACCACTGTGGCAGAGCTACAGGGCTTCCTTATTGTAGTGATGTTAGTCCGATTTGGTTGCATTCCTGTTTCAATGTGAACTCATGCCATGATTTAAACAAATTCCTGATAGACAACCTGTGTACAGGAATGGATTGACGATGCTAAAATTGTATTGATCATGATTGAAACACCAAGTTACAGTTTATGTAGAATTGCTTATTCTTGAGGGAAAGCCCTCGATAATGACTTCTTTCCTAGTCTTAGTTATACTTTGATATGAGGTTTGTCTTTTTGTGTTGTAGCACAGGAGCATGGACACTGTGCTACAATCCACAAATATACTTAACTCAAGGCTTCTAGCTTTTTCAAAACTCTTGTTCAATGGCCTGTTTTTCCAGTGTTGTTTTTCTAGTGGTCTCACCATTCTTTGAAGATCCTGCGTCTTGGAGAGCACACAGAAAACCGGGGAATCCCTGGCAGAATGGAGCAGGCTTTCAGGGGCCTCTAAATCGCAGTGACAACCTTAAAAAAGACTAAAGCGTTACACAGCTATTAAAACATGCCTAATAAACACATTGCAGGAGGCACACACAGACACGCATGCAGACACATCACTTGCATCTCTACTGTTGCTCTTGGAGCACAAAGAGTGCGCAAAAAGTGTTTTTATACTGTTTTCATACTTATGTTCTCTTCTCCCTACTATTTCCCACAAAATGCTTAAATATTTTTACTGAAAATGTAAAATATTACAGATTTTGCTTGGTTCTAAGCTGATGCCTGTGGAACCTAATAAAGTTGTATTGAATGGAATTGGAAAACGGGCCACTTCCAATCAATACTCCTATAGTCCTTACTCGATAAGCTTCATGAAAAGGGACTTTTTAAAATGTGGAATGTTTATGATTGAATTGTAATATTCCATCTGTCTTTCTACTACACACCTGTCTGTCTGTCTGTCTGTCTGTCTGTCTGTCTGTCTGTCTGTCTGTCTGTCTGTCTGTCTGTCTGTCTGTCTGTCTGTCTGTCTGTCTGTCTGTCTGTCTGTCTGTCTCTCTCTCTCTCTCTCTCTCTCTCTCTCTCTCTCTCTCTCTCTCTCTCTCTCTCTCTCTCTCTCTCTCTCTCTCTCTCTCTCTCTCTCTCCCTCCCTCTGTCTCTCTCTCGCTCTCGCTCTCGCTCTGTCTCTCTCTGATTGACTGAAAATGTGTATGGTGAATATTGTGCATCTGAGGAAACGATCTCCGTTTTAATCCTGTTTATCTTCTTACTCCCGATCTTTAGCTACACTGTGATTTCTACTTTCTAGAATATGAACTTTCAGGTATATATGGAGTCGATTATTTACGACGTTTAGAAGCCAGTGCCATTACCAGAATAGTAGTTTCACTGTTTCGGTCACCATAGTGCCTGATTTTATGTCGTGCCTGGTGTTTAGCATCTGTTACCACTCCTCTTGTACCAAGTCAAATGTACCATGCAGTGCATGCTATTTTTGCCTTTTCTCTTGGTGATGAGTTTGAAAAACAAAAACCTTTACAGTGGATGATGACAGTTAGTGCCATTTCATTAACAAACAAGTACTTCTCAGTGCCCTCGCCTGCTGTCAGGGGCCCGCGTCGTACACTTGCCCTGTGTCTGCACCTGGGGGCCAGCGCCGATTGGGAGCGCACTCCATAGCCATCACATTACATAGGTAATGGGGCTCCCCTGCCAATGTGGCCCCTCGGCCCTGGCCCTAGAGGCCCAATCACAGTCAAAATGGTTCTCAGTCCTCACAAGGGCTTCTGTAAGTGTTGTGTGTGAGAGCTGTGCAGCTGTGTGTGTACGCTTATGTTGGTCCACAAACGGATGAAGCAGGGGACCTATTGGAAGCAACAATATACTCTAGGTTCACCGCTGGCCTTCACCATAGTCCCTCCCTGTTTGTCAGTTTTTTTTCCAGGTTGGTGCACTTTTTCTTCTTGTTTGTGTTACCCTAGGACATGACCCACATATGATGGTGCCGCCTTTGTGGCAGACAAGCCTGATTTAGAATCCCCTCAAAGCATTTCAGCTTAGAGATGAGACTGGAAATGAACATCAATTTGTGATGCTTTTACATTTCTTCAGACACCTACACTTATCTTAAAAGAATAGCCCTGTGGCAGTGCTCCTACATGGCAATTACATGGTTCCATGTACACTTATGCTGGAGTGCCGTAGCCTTGATTTATGTATAAGGATTTGGTGTCAATGGCCATAACAAATGCAGGAAGTGTAAATTGATTTATTTCTGTTCCCCACAAAGCACTTAAACTAGCTTAAACTACAATCAATTGATTGTATAAGCTTGGTCATTGTAGCATGCATTGACGTCACACATATATTCACTTCATCCCCGCCAAACAAATCACATGAATTATTTTGTCTGAGAGGTTATGAGTGATTGAATGGTAAATTCATTGAGTTATGCATGCTATACAGTTGTATATATGCATGCTATATATGCATGCTATACAATAGCTTCTCACTGAACCGTGCCAAAACGGCCCACCATGTCAAAGGAAAGTCTTTTGAGAACTGTATGAACAGCATCTTTTCAAAAGACCCTAGGCATTCCTGGCAATGTTTCTTCAATGAACAAGAAATTGTTATGAGGTGTTTGCACTGAAAGCACCGGAGGGCGTGGGTTGGTAAAGGCACCTAATACACACGTCACAAAAGCCAAGGCTGTGTTAAACAAAGGTATGTGACTCTAAACCCACGAATGACGGTGTGGCCTTGTGCTCCCGCTCAGACAAGGAGGCTTATGGGTCGGTATTGCTCAGCAACGAGCCTGGTCGTCCCCCACCACCACGCCGTACCACCTCCATATCCCTCGGTCTCACGGAGAGTAGACATTCTGTTCAAACACATTGCTCAATGAGTCTTTACAAACAACAAGGTCGCCCAGAGCTCGGCAAAACTTCTCCTCGCTCTACTCTTCAGCTAACTTTTGGAGAAAGAAAAGCGGCATTGATTTCTCTGCTTCAAAACCTACTGTGTGTCTCTTTTGAGGATGTTTCCGGTCTTTTTTTGGAAGTCGCTGAGCCCTTAAGCAGTTCCAGGGGATATTTTAGTCCTTCGAAATGCCTCCTGGGATTAGCTAAGCGTGGACTTGTAGTGCGGAATATTCCTCTGTGGCCTAGCCAGACTTGTGAGGACAACCTAGCTCGGTGTCCAACCAGCTCTTTACATTTGGACTCCTAGCAATCCTGTTGCGTCACACACACTCCCCGTTTATAGGCTTTTTGCCCTACAGGCTATTGGTTATACACTGCTTCTACCCCTAGCATGTACTTCTGTCTGTGAGGATGACTCACTAGCTTAGCGTAGTCAGCCTGCGGCTTTGTATCCTCACAGATATGTGGGCTCTCCATAGGGACAGGGGTAACCAGAGAATGCCATACAAAGCCTTCCCCTCCCAACCTACCACTGCCAGACGTACATATGCACTGACTCACCATAAACCGTTAGGCAAACATGAAATATTCTGGTTGAGCGAGGACATTTACATAAGCTAGCAGCTTACCAGTGCCAGCCACCCAAGTGAAAGGAATCTGTCAATCATGTCTATACGACGACAGAGATTCTGTCTTGTCTTACATGGTTTACATTGGCCTTGTACCAAGTCGATGTGTGTCTGCCTTTGAAAGCCATAATCAAACCCATCACATTGAAGTGTGTATTGTGAACAGATTCAATTCTGTGCACAATAGAAATTGCAGGTTCCTATGCAATCAAATCTGCTATCCTGGAGTTATCAGGGTGAGCCAGAATGATGTTATTTTCCGGTAAAGTTTGTGTTATTCAATGGATTTACCCTGAAGTTCTCTCATTCTCCGAGCATTGTTTCATGTAAAATATAGTTGTGTGACTAACAGAAAAATAACATCTTATGTTTGACCTATTGTACAGCTTTCTGCTTTCACACTTTCTCTAATATAATTTTTTGGGGGAATGCAAATGTATATTTACTCTGTGCCTGAACATATTAGATAATCAGTTTGAGTTGGCAGTGGAAAGTGGAAAGTGTTGCAACCTCTTAGTTGTTGGAATTGTCCTGAGCTCATTGGTATTCTCGGAAACACTCTGCCATATTCTTTTCATGATGTAGTCTAAGAGCCCTCCATTGCACACATTTTATTTTACTTCCAATGTCAAAATCCCAGACTTCCCTTAAAGGAGTGTTTATTTGACCCTCAGTGCTCTGACAGAGTAAGGGTTATCATGCCCCTATACTCGAGAGAGGGCCATAAACTATTTTCATCACTCCACAACAGCTTTCCCAGTGTATTTTTCTCCCTCTTACAACCTATGAATATCTGCCATCATGCCCCTAACCCATTCAAAGGGATAGAAAAATATATTTTCTCAACACTTGACATTACAGTGGAATAATTCCAGAGTAACTGTAGCGAACTATCTTTGTAATTACCTTATATTGGGTAGAAAAGCACAATCAACACAGTACTTTACACAGATAATCAGGAAAAATTCTTCCATGCACATGCTTGATAGACATTTGGCGTCAGCTAGGTCCTGTTTGTTCTGCAGTTTGTAAGCATGGCCATCAATCGGGATGGGCTCCTCAATGTCTTCAAATTGGTCAGACTATCTGGCTCGAAGGACCATGAGGTCAGGTCTGAAGTTATTGGCACCCTTCATACAGATGAGCAAAAAAGACTAACATAAATAATACAAATACTGAGCTATATAGTATGCAATTCTTTGGGTGGTGAGAATTGAATTAATTTATACTAATACAATTGCTCAGAGAAAGATTTTGTTTAAGAAGTAATACTTTCTCTCAAAATGATAGGTGTCAAAATTATTTGCAATATTTCAATACCTTTCAATACCTCACCTTGCAAGGATAATGGCACTGAGCCTTTTTCTAAAATGTTTTATGAGATTGGAGAGCACATTGGGAGGGTTCTTAGACCATTCCCCCATACAGCCATTACAGGCCACTGGCTCTGTGCCACCTGGAAATCCACAAACTCCCCCACCCATGGTAGCCATTGTTGGAAGTTCCATTGTATGGGATGAGGTGGTTAACAGCGCAAAGACTTTCTGTTTCCCTGGTGTCAGAGTGCATGACATCACTCGGGGGTTTGCGATCATTCTAGACCAAAACCCAGAGCTGGACGCTGTGGTTGTGCATGCTGTTACAAATGACATCAAAATGCGGCAATGGGCTGAATTGAGACAGGACTTTGAATAACTGAGAGACAGACTATGGGCAAGCAGATAATTTTTTCTGTCCCTATCCAAAAACATGGTTGTAGAATTGATCGCCTCTCCCGGCTATTTGCACTGGACTTTTGGAAGAAATTAGGACTCTTCTCTAAAAAGCATAGGATTTTATTGACAATTTCGATCTGTTTTGGGAGCAACTGCAGTTTCTATAAATGGACAGCCTTTACCCGAACAGGAGAGCAGCTTGGATGCTGAGTGCGAACATCGAAAAGGTACGAAAAAGGATATGATGGGATATCAGTCGTGGCCCGCAACAGGTAACCCTCATTGATTCTTGTTTTTATCTACGTCCTCATTCGAGACATAGACCAAATTGCACAGTTCTAAACAATCTTGTATCTATACCATTTTAAGCCAACTCCATGGCTATTTTATATAGAGGGTTACCTACTGATCATAGCATGTTTATGTTAGAGACTCCTACTGATCTGAATTCCCGCAGCTGTGGCCTTGGACTGATTAATGTAAAGTTTGATTTCGAAAATCGAACTTATTGTAATTCTAGATTCTCAAACCAGCCCAGACATTTTGATAATACTGAAACTTGGTTAAAAAAGTATGTGTAAGATTCTGATGTGTCTCTGAATGGATAAAATGTTCATAGATCTGGCAGAGGTGGGGGTGTCACCATATTCCTAAAGAACAAATTGAATGTTGCTGTGTGTATCACCTCTGTCTCCAAGCAATTTGAACGTATTATCCTAAATGTGGGCCTTGTTTATAATGCCCAACTAACATTAGTGGGAGTTTATCGCCCTGCCTCGGCCATCCCAATTGCTCTTAGAAAATTGTCTGAATTGCTGTCTAACAATGCTAAATCTGAATTATTAATATTGGGTGATCTTAACCTGGATTGGTTGATGCCAGTATCAGATAGACTGAAAGATATTTGTACGGAGTTAAATTTAACTCAACTAAATCAACCCGCACAAACTTCAAAAAAAAAACGGAATAATCTATTATTTTAGATATCATTCTGCCAAACACCCCTCATAAGTATAGAGCCAATGGAATATTTGCTAACAAGCTTCGTGACCATTGTCCCATTGCCTGCATTAGAGATACTAAGCTACCTAAATCCCAACCGCGCATTATTACAAAGATACATTTTAGAGCTTTCAATGAGCAACCTTTCCTGTATGACCTGGGGTTGTATGATAGGGAGGTTGTGTCCTCTATCTCTGATTTGGATCAGGCCCTTAAATGATTTACCTCTTTATTTAACTCTGTTACAGATAAGTATCCCCCATATAAGAGATTAAGGGTAAAGGACAAATCTAACCCATGATTCACGCATGAATTATCTGAAAGATTTTATGAAAGAAACTTAGCTTGTGCTGAGGCTAGATTCACTGGTTCTACCTCTGACTGGCAGTCCTTCAGACATTTGAGAAATGGATATCTTACTCTGGTTAGAAAAGCAAAGACAACATACATTTGAAGTCGGAAGTTAACATACACTAACCACTCCACAAATTTCTTGTAAACAAACTATAGTTTTGGCAAGTCGGTTAGGACGTCTACTTTGTGCATGACACAAGTCATTTTTCCAACAATTTTTTACAGACCTATTATTTCACTTATAATTCACTGTATCACAATTCCAGTGGGTCAGAAGTTTACATACAACAAGTTGACTCTGCCTTTTAAACAGCTTGGAAAATTACAGAAAATGATGTCATGGCTTTAGAAGCTTCTGATAGGCTGATTGACATAATTTGAGTCAATTGCAGGTGTACCTGTGGATGTATTTCAAGGCCTACCTTCAAACCCAGTGCCTCTTTGCTTGACCTCATGGGAAAATCAAAAGAAATCAGCCAAGACCTCCGAAAAAAAATGTAGACCTCCACAAGTCTGGTTCATCCTTAGGAGTAATTTCCAAATGCCTGAAGGTACCATGTTCATCTGTAGAAACACCATCGGACCACACAGCCGTCATACCACACAGGAAGGAGACGCGTTCTGTCTCCTGGAGATGAACGTACTTTGGTGCGAAAAGTGCAAATTAATCGCAGAACAACAGCAAAGGACCTTGTGAAGATGCTGGAGGAAACAGGTACCAAACTATCTATATCCACAGTCAAATGAGTCTTATATTGACACAACCTGAAAGGCCACTCAGCAAGTAAGAATCTTTTTGGAGAAATATCCTTTGGTCTGATGAAACAAAAATAGAACTGTTTGGCCATAATGACAATTGTTATGTTTGGAGGAAAAAGGGGGAGGCTTGCAAGCCGAAGAACACCACTGTGAAGAAGCACTGTGAAGCACCATCCCAACCGTGAAGCACGGGGTGGCAGTATCGTGTTGTGGGGCTGCTTTGTTGCAGGGGGGACTGGTGCATTTCACAAAATAGATAGCAACATGAGAAAGGAAAATTGTGTGGATATATTGAAGCAACATCTCAAGACATCAGTCAGGAAGTTTTAGCTTGAATGCAAATGGGTCTTCCAAGTAGACAATGACTCCAAGCATACTTCCAAAGTTGTTGCAAAATGGCTTAAGGACAACAAAGTCAAGGTATTGGAGTGGCCATCACAAAGTCCTGACCTCAATTCTATTGAAAATTTGTGGGAAAAACGGAAAAAGTGTGTGCGAGCGGAGGAGGCCTACAAACCTGACTCAGTTACACCAGCTGTCAGGAGGAATGAGCCGAAATTCACCCAACTTATTGTGGGAAGCTTGAGGAAGGCTAACCAAAACATTTGACCCAAGTTAAACAATTTAAAGGCAATGCTACCAAATACCAATTGAGTGTATGTAAACTGATGACCCAGTGGGAATGTGATGAAAGAAATAAAAGCTGAAATAAATAATGCTTTCTGCTATTATATTACTTCAGAGTCTTAAAATAAAGTGGTGATCCTAACTGACCTAAGAGGGAATTTTTACTAGGATTAAATGTCAGGAATTGTGAAAAACTTAGTTTAAATGTATTTGGCTAAGGTGTATGTAAACATTCAATTGTACTTCAGCTAAATTCTGGACAATGGTCAAATCTTTGTAACCAAACTCTGCCCCCTCATTGCCCCAGCAGGTTATTAAAACAACAACAACATGTATTTCACCTTTATTTAACCAGGTAGGCCAGTTTAGAACAAGTTCTTATTTACAACTGCGACCTGGCCAAGATAAAGCAAAGCAGTGCGACAAAAACAACAACAGAGTTACATATGAACAAACGAAGTCAATAACACAATAGAGAAATCTATGTACAGTGTGTGCAAATGTATAAGATTAGGGAGGTAAGGCAATAAATAGGCCATAGAAGCTAAATAATTACAATTTATCATTAACACTAGAGTGATAGATGTGCAGATGATGATGTGCAAGTAGAGATACTGGGGTGCAAAATAGCAAGAAGATAAATAACACCATGCTGATGAGGTAGTTGGGTATGCTACTTACAGATTGGCTGTGTACAGGTACAGTGGAACGAATTGCAAAAATAACTGAAGCTGGAGACGTATATCTCCCTCTCTAACTTTAAGCTGCTCTAACAGCTGATGCTTCGTTCCAGTCAATGGCCTCAGAGAACAGCCTCTGTTCCTATAAGACAAAAATTACATTTGTGGTGCTTTTTAAAAAAAAATGTACCTTTATTTAACCAGGCAAGTCAGTTAAGAACATATTCTTATTTTCAATGACGGCCTGGGAACAGTGGGTTAACTGCCTGTTCAGGGGCAGAACGACAGATTTGTACCTTGTCAACTCACAACCTTCCGGTTACTAGTCCAACGCTCTAACCACTAGGCTACGCTGCCGCCCCAATTAATAATTGATTTGCCTCAGCTGGCCTCCTATTTGAAAGAATAGTTTCACACAATAACTAAAGTTCCACTAGAGGGAGTCTTTTATTCACCTCTAAACAAATGGAAGAGAATAATGCACTTCCAGGCACTCCAAAAAAAAAAGTGAACCATTTTATGTCAACCTAGGTAAATCAGCCTTTAGTTCTAACACCTCCCTTGTTTTGAATAATTTACAATCCTAATTACATCTTGAGTCCCTGCTTCCAATAGGGCAGTTCAGAACACTGATGAGAATAGAATTCACTGACGTTTGCGAGTGTTTTGGTTGATTGTAATAATTTATTTGTGTTTTTAAATGTAGTGTTTGTGTTTTTAAATACCCACATAACATCAAAGATCCACCGCCATATTTTACAGTAGGTATGGGGTCATTTTCTGCATATGCATCTTTCATTCGATGCAAAACCTAACTGGTGTGCATGGCCAAAGAGCTCTATTTTCATGTCATTTGACCATAGCACTGGTTCCAATCCAATTCTAATGCAGTTCAGCATACTCCAGACATTTATATTTGTTGGATGACATGAAACTAGAGCTCTTTGGCCACGCACACCAGTGGTGGGTTTTGCATCGAAAGAAAGCTGCATACGTAGAAAAGAACCCCACACCAGGAGGTGTCCGAGGAAGACCCTAAAAATTGTCAAAAACTCGAGCCACTGAAGTCATAGACTGGTCTCTCTGCTACCGCACAGCAATCGGTACAGGAGCTCCAAGCCTGGGAGCTCCTGAACAGCTTCTACTGCCAAGCCATAGGACTGCTGAACAGTTAATTAAATGGCTTCCCTGACTATTTACATTGACCCCCTTTTTATTTGCACTGACTTTCTTGCACTGGCTCTATGCACACTTACTGGACTCTACTCACACATAGTACACTGACACTCCTGCACATTGATTCGGTACCGACACTCCTTGTATATATTCTTGATGTTAATTTTTCCATTTATGATTTTTTTGCTAATTTTTCTTAACTCTGCATTGTAGGGAAAGTGCTCGTAAGTAAGCATTTGCCGATAAAGTCTACACTTGTTGTATTCGGCGCATGTGACAAATACAATTTGATTTGACTGTAAAATGTGGTGGATCTTTTGATAAGTCAACCCAATTGAACAATTGAGATTCTAGAGCGGCGCCTAACACAGCGTTTTCCATCAACAAAACACCAAATTATTAAATTTATTGTGGAAGAATGGTGTCATATCCCTCCAATAGAGTTCCAGACACTTGTAGTATCTATGCCAAGGCGCATTGAAGCTGTTCTGCCTCATGGTCGCCCAAAGCCCTATTAAGGCACTTTATGTTGGTGTTTCCTTTATTTAGGCAGTTAGCTGTACACAAGGCCTATATCTAGTGACCCTTGGTTTTAAATGTATAAGTGATTTTGAATATGTACAATAAACCACTGCCTGCTTCATTGGGAAAATAATAGTAGAATCAACTTGAACTATGGTAAAAATTATCACTTTGTTTTCACTTCATAGTTATCTTTCCACTGTTTGTCCAGTGAATCGGTTTGGCTGGTTATGGTTGTAACTCCATGCAGGAACCAATTTTTTTACCAAAAAAGCACAAGCAAATTTGTTTCATTAACATTTTTGCCAAGGGAATATACCCGGTTTATGATTTGAAACCCCCCAGCAGATGTCTGACGGCTTATTTTCTGCTGCCCAGTCCCAGCTTTGATGTCCAGCAGTGGCTGACCGTGGTTAGATAAGACCCATTCTGATGGAAGGGGCTGATAAATGTTGTCCTTTTGGTCCGGCATCGTGTTTCCTCCGTAAAGGTGTTTCTGCCTCAAGGTGGGAAAAGCTGGCTTCCGTCTCCATGGCAACGGACTGGCGGCATCGGCAGACAGCTCAGACTGCAGGAATCTGCATTTATTTTTCTGCTACATTTTACCCAATTTCACAGGTGCTATCCTCAACGCCACTGATTTTAGGAGGACGTTCCATCAAATCAAATCAAATGTATTTATATAGCCCTTCTTACATCAGCTGATATCTCAAAGTGCTGTACAGAAACCCAGCCTAAAACCCCAAACAGCAAGCAATGCAGGTATAGATGCACGGTGGCTAGGAAAAACTCCCTAGAAAGGCCAAAACCTAGGAAGAAACCTAAAGCGGAACCAGGCTGTGAGGGGTGGCCAGTCCTCTTCTGGCTGTGCCGGGTGGAGATTATAACAGAACATGGCCAAGATGTTCAAATGTTCATAAATGATGGTCAAATAATAGCATGGTCAAATAATAATAATCACAGTAGTTGTCGAGGGTGCAGCAAGTCAGCACCTCAGGAGTAAATGTCAGTTGGCTTTTTCATAGCCGATCTTTAAGAGTATCTCTAACGCTCCTGCTGGTGGACTGGGGACAGCAAGGAGTCATCCTGTCAGGTAGTCCTGAGGCATGGTCCTAGGGCTCAGGTCCTCCGAGAGAGAGAAAGAAAGAGAGAAAGAGAGAATTAGAGAGAGTATACTTAAATTCACACAGGACACCGGATAACACAGGAGAAGTACTCCAGATATAACAAACTGACCCTAGCCCCCCAACACATAAACTACTGCAGCATAAACACTGGAGGCTGAGACTCCATAATTTGTCCATCATTTGTCGGATGTTTGTTTTAATTTTCTTCTGACTCTACCTCTATTGGTACCTCTTTATTAGTTTTATATCACCTCTTAATCTTGCAATGTACATACTATCACAGAGTTAGCCAACAAAAATGTGAATGGCACAAATGCATCCCTTGACATTTTCACATTCAAATAACACTTGATTTAATATCACTTGATCTGTAGAGCTCAAGAAATTACATTTCATTAGTGCAACACTCTAATCAAGGGGGTTATTATATTCACTGAAATTACTGTAAATGTAAGTTTGTGTCTCAGTGAACTTTGCAGGACAATACTGTATTCTGGATTTCATTGCTTTTTATTCTTTCCTAACATGCACCTGTGGAAAACAGGGACTCGGGTATGCAGAAGAGTGGCCACCTTTCACATTGGACAAAGGAAAGCATTTTCACTCTGAAAGGAGCCTAGGTAGTGCACTAAGAGTCATCAGTTAAACTGCAATAACTACTCAGGCTCAAACCCAATTTGACTTTTGATGAGGAAGTCAAACTCATATATGACTAAGGATTTGCCATCCACCCTCATTTGGATTCTTGATTTTCAAGGGCTTGCCGTAGATGACACTGCTTGCCCCAGACAACAAGACCTCAGACAAGTATTTACAACCACCATGGTGGTGTGCACTCCGGCTAGCTTCTCGCGACTCAGTGACAAAGACAAATGCTAAACCAATTTTTGACAGCCATTACAGAGATCATTTCGAAATTTAAACTACAGTTAGAACCTCATCAGTTCCTAATTACAATCAATCCATTATTTTTCAAATTCAAATTTTTAGTACTTGGTTAATTTATATTCTCCTCCTTCGGAGGAGCTAACCAGGTTTCAATCAGAAATCTTATTGGTACGTGTTGCTTGTTCCTTGGTTGCTTTTCCAGAGTGTAGAGTGGTGTTGTGCCATATTGTGCTTCTCCCATTATGGGCTCCCAAGCTGCAAGGTGTGGTGAGATTTGAAGTAAAGGACGGCCAGAGAAAAGGGAGGTATTCATCACATTGACACAATTCACTTAATTGCTTGTATTTTGTGGAATTAGACTAATTAACCTGTGAATGTTGTTTAATCTTCCAGGTCGAGGTGCCAATGGACCACGTTTAGGTTGAGTGGCAGTGTGTGTGACAGTGTGTGTGGCATAGTTGGTCGGAGGGACACGTTCTCACCCAAGCATGAGGCCAATGACGTCTCAATCAAACTAGCATTTTTGGACAGTCTAGCAGATTTTTCTCAGGGATGTCAACAGTTAGCATGTTAGCCAGTGGTGCTTCAAATTTTAAATTTGACTGGTTTATACTTATGGACTTATTTGCACCCTGTACACATCTGGGAGGTGATGCAGTGTGAATATTTATGGACATTGTGCGCAAACCGACAAATATGTGCCTGTGAGGGAAATTGTGTTGAGGGATGATGCATTCAGATTGACTTTGACTGCATGACCTGCATAGCAAATCAATTTAGTTGCTACTTATAAAACATGTATACTGGCTTTTCACAGGTTTTAGCAAACAAAGTTGCTGATTCTTATTGTATTGACTCAACTAACCCTCTTTGAAAAATCACCACTCTGCTAGAACAAAGTTAAACAGTAAGGGCAGCTAACACCCTGCTCTGCCAATTTCTGTGTAAACAAGTTAGCCTTATCTCACCCATTCTCAGGAAAAGTGGGGGTGGGAGGCAAAGAAAAACAACAGTGGCCAAATTGCGTGCCATGTCTGCTGATACCTGATTAATGGGCTCCTAACGATCACCCTGAGGAGGGCCTCACCACCCAACAACTCTGTGCAAAAGAGTCCATGAAGGTATCCGAATGATGAACCTGACCTTTTCAAACACACCCTGGTTTAAATGGCCCACACTGAGACCTGCTCGGAACTTAGGCACTCACACACGCACGTGCACACACACACACACACACACACACACATGCACACACGCACACACACACCTCTTCCACTAACATACACACCTCTTCCACTAACATACATACACAAATCCCTGTCACATACAGTACACACACCCCATCCGGGGCCCTTATCACTGGGTTGTGTGGGTGACTCACCCATTTCCTGCCGAGCAGAGCCCTCTTTGGAGAAGGTAATTAAAGGAGTTCTCACTTGGGCAGTGAAAGTAATCATGGCCTCACAGTTCCTCCTCTCTGGATTTTCCTGGCATACTTTTGGTCATTAATTATGTCATCCCACTCCCTGACAAATGACTGCTTACTTTCAAAGTTTGTCTTTAGAGAGGCGCCATATGCTACTGTGTGGCCCCAGGTCCTCCGAGTGGCTTTTTATTTAGCTCATAATGAGTCCATTAGCAATCAAATTTGTCCAATGAGTGTCACATTGGCATTAAAGGCGTCATGATTGTTCTCCTGAACCACTGCCCACGTTTTCGCTTTCAGCTGAACTTTTAGATTAAAGACGGATTAGCAAAACTATTTAGTCGCATTAGATATGGTGGCACATGTCTAAACAACATTGGTATTATAGCCAAATACTTCATGTTACTTTAGACAATGGACATTAAAACCATAGTACAGCCTCTTTGGGGCTAATCGTTCAAACTTAACAGAGAATGTTTAATTGAATAATAGACCTAGGAGAGACATTATCATAGTGTGGCTGAGATACCTGTAGCAATGGGGTATTCAACATAGGAGACCACGTAGGTACTGCAGGGGGTCTGCCAAATATATATACGGTACCAGTCTTGGGCACACCTACTCATTTTTCTTTATTTGTACTATTTTCTACATTGTAGAATAATAGTGAAGATATCAAAACTATGAAATAATACATATGGAATCATGTAGTAACCAAAAAAGTGTTAATCAAATCAAAATATATTTGTGTCACGAGCCTGAGACACTCTGCTAGACCCATGACTCATCCCATTCCCCCCTCCTTTATAGCAGAAGCCTGAAACAAGTTTCTAAAGACGGTTGACATCTAGTGGAAGCCGTAGGAAGTGCAACTTGACTCAATAGACACTGTGTATTTGGTAGGCAAAGCTTTGAAAAACTACAAACCTCAGTTTTCGCCTGCCATATGAGTTTTGTTTTACTCACAGACATCATTCAAACAGTTTTAGAAACTTCAGAGTGTTTTCTATCCAATACTAATAATAACATGCATATATTAGCGTAGAGTAGGAGGCAGAGTAGGAGGCAGTTCACTCTGGGCACACTATTCATCCAAAAGTGAAAATGCTGCCTACCAATCCCAAAAAGGTTTGAATGTTTCACCTGCACCTGCTTCCAACTCACCATTACAAGACCCCTTGACTTTTTCTACATTTTGTTATGTTACAGCCTTATTCTAAAATGTATTAAATAACTAAAAATGATAATCAATCTACACAATGAGAAAGCAACAACAGGTTTACATTTTTTCCCCAGATGTATTCAGACCCTTTGCTATGAGACTCTAAATTCAGCACAGGTGCATCCTGTTTTCATTGATCATCCTTGAGATGTATCTACAACTTGATTGGAATCCACCTGGGGTAAATTCAATTGATTGGACATGATTTGGAAATGCACACACCTGTCTATATATATATGTTTTTACCTTTCTTTAACTAGGCAAGTCAGTTTAATCAAATTCTTATTTTCAATGACAGCCTAGGAGCAGTGGGTTAACTGCCTTGTTCAAGGGCAGAACGACAGATATTTTACCTTGTCAGCTCGGGATTTGATCTTGAAACCTTCCAGTTACTAGTCCAACACTCTAACCACTAGGCTACCTACTGCCCCACTATATAAGGTCCCACAATTGGCAGTGCATGTCAGAGACTGTGAAGAGGGAAGATGGTGGAAGATGGCGGAAGCAGAAGTGATGTTTGAAGTTGAAAGCACGTCGAGTACAGTTAGCGAGAAAGATGAGTGGCCAATAGGGAAGTCCAAGAATGGAACAAAAAGGGATAAAAATGTTGTGGAGAATGAGTCTGCTTGTTGGAGTATGGTTTTTGGATAAGGATGTTTATTTGGGAAACCCTTTTGAAGTCACAAGTATGGTGAAGAAGGCATTTGGGAAAGTGGATGCAGTCAAAGTAACCAGGAGTGGTATGTTGTTGATATCGTGTGTATTTCAAGAGCAAAATGAGTGTGCATTGTAGCTTGCAAAATTATCAACGAAAGGAATATGTTATTTAAGAGTCAATGTAAAATGTTGCATTTCCGAATTCCCTGTTAGGGTGAAAGAGGATTATGTCTCAAGGATCAGGGCTGTACAGCAAGTCTCCTATATGAAGGAAGTGAAGATGCTAGAGGCCACAGGTCTGAAGAAGATATTTGAACCTTTTTTAACTAGGCAAGTCAGTTAAGAACAAATTCTTATTTATAATGACAGTATATAAACTGCCTTGTTCAGGGGAAGAACAATAGATTGTCAGCTTGGGGATTTGATCTAGCAACATTTTGGTTACTGGCCCAACACTCTAACCACTAGGCTACCTGCTGCTGCACCACAACTAGTTGCAAATGTTATACATCAATTGTGATTTGGATATACTTATTGTGAAGAAGGTTGATTTTGTAGCATTCATAGACACAGTTATTAAATGTACTACAAAAGAGTCCAAGAAGCTGGACATTTTTATATCTGCAGCCGAGAAGGTTTTGGGCCTCCAATACATAATGGCAGAAGCACTGCAAGGACTGCTGTCTCTAGGAAATGTCCCGCCATCACAGGATCCTTCCCAAGTGGTATTTTACTGGGTGACTTTTACTTGAGTCATTTTATATTAAGATATCTTTACTTTTACTCAAGTATAACAGTTAAGTACTTTTTCCACCACTGCCCAGGAATACTTGAGGCTGTAACCACTGCCAAAGGCACTTTAACAAAGTACTGAGTAAAGAGTCTGAATAGTAACATTACCAGTCAAAAGTGTGGAGACACCTACACATTCAAGCATTGAACTTTATTTGTACTATGTTCTACATTGTAGAATAATAATGAAGGCATGCAAAAAGCTGTCATCAAGGCAAAGGGTTGCTTCTTTGAAGAATCTCAAATATAACATATTTTGAGTTGTTTAACACTTGTTTGGTTACTACATGATTCCATATGTGTTATTTCATAGTTTTGATGTCTTCACTATTATTCTACAATGTAGAAAATTGTAAAAATAAAGAAAAACCCTGGAATGAGTAGGTGTGTCCAAACTTTTGACTGGTACTGTATGTAAATGTGATATTTCAGTTTTGTAATTTTTGAAGATTTGCCCAAAAATTGAAAAACCTGCTTTTGCTTTGTCATTATAGGTTATTGTGTGTTTTAAAATAAGGCTGTAACGTAACAAAATGTGGAAAAAGTCAGGGGGTCTGAATACTTTCCCAATGCACTGTATATGTGCTTTGGTTTTGAAACACCTGGTTGAAGCATTCAAACAGCTTATCAAAGCCGGGAGTCAGTATCAACATACAGTCAGACTTGGGAAGTGACCTGTCAACATGTTTTGTGTCTAACTCAGTGCTCTTTCTTCTCTGTAAAGTTGTGGCGATTAAGGTCCAAGAAGTCATTTTTAAAATGTATAACTACAGGTGAGTTATTATTTTCCTGGAGGGCATTTTACACCAGCTTTCAGACAAGCTCACAGCTACTGTATAATTATTTAGTCTATATCCCCAGTACCTGGAGAGACCACCGGTTTAATACCCCTGGGCTACAGGTATCTCAGCTACACTATGATAATGTCTTTCCTAGGTCTATTATTAAATTAAATATTGTCTGTTAAGCTCCCCTGAATTTCCTGAAATTCATCAAAGATGTGTATTCAACTGCTGTCACCAGTCTTATATGAATAATGATATGCCCCCATAGCCCAATCAGTCAGTCTTGGGCTAATGACATCTCACTACTGGAAATGTTATCATTAACGCATAGATAGATAGGGTAGATGGGTGGCAGTTGGTTTCATAGTACCCTGACATATCTTAAGTGTCCCATATCTCACTGTGCACTTCTGAAACTGAAATACCTTGAGAGCTAGTCGGTCCATGGAGACTGACAAAAAATAAGTACGACTCAGATTCTGCATCCAGGAACCTGGATTAAGGGAACCAGGAATGAGTCATCGTGGGTCACATACTCACTTGTTCAGGTGGATGTATTGTTTCACTGTTGCTATTAGGGTTGCACATTTTGTGGAAAATTCAGATGTGGAAACTTTCCGTGGGAATATATGGGAATTAACAGAAATATATGCAAATTTATACTATTTAAATGTTGATGTTTTTTGCATTAGTTATATTTACCATATAATATGGAAACAAAAAGATAAACATTTAACTTATCATAAGTAGACATAATTGCAAATTATTAAATCCTTCCAATATAATTTTTAACATTTTATTTAGTTGTGAATTGAATTTTAATTAAATGAGTCGTCTCTTTACATGGGATGATTTCACTGAACAACAAAACAAAGGAAATATTGAATGATCCATCGCATCTCATAAAAACGTTTTCAACATATATGTGTAAAATGATAGTCTAGAAACTAAAGCTTTGGTTGTTTTCCTCTCAGGCTACCATGTCTTTACCATGGACTTCCTCAATTTCTTCCTCTTGAACATCAGACTCTGAGGCCTCATATTCACTGTCACTTTCCAACCTTGTTGTGGATGGCTCGTTGTCAGGCTCAAAAAGCCTCAAATATTCCCAGTTGGCCACCAATATTTCAGCCTGTAGAGTGCTTTGGTGAGTGTTTTCCCAAACAAGGATCAGTTGCACTCTGAGGCGGTTGATGTTGGTGAGATTTGGAGGATGATGGAGGCAACAGGGGAAAGAGCTTTAGATCCACAAAGTCCCTTCCACCAGGTGGCTGATGAGACATGTTGGCACGACTGCTATATTGCATCTCCATCCCAAAGCCTTTGTTTGGAAGTGTACTTCGCCAGACTGCCAAGAATGCCAAGAACCTTGCCCTCATCCAGACCAAGGTGGTGAGACATGGTAGTGATGACACCATAGGCCTTGTTGATCTCTGCACTAGACAGGATGCTCTTGCCAGCATACTTGGGGTCCAACATGTACACTGTGGTATGTATAGGCTTCAAGCAGAAGACTTCACGCTTTTTGATGTATTTCAGAACTGCAGTTTACTCTGCTTGGAGCAACAGTGAAGTGAGCAGGGCAGTATGGATTTCTTCTCTTACGTCTGCAAGTAGAGTCTGAACATCAGACAGGATGGCATTGTCTCCCTCAATCTGTGCAATGGCTACTGCTATAGGTGACAGGCTGCTTACCACTCTCCCAAAATACATCATCCATGAGGATCCTCTTGATGGGGCTGTCCATATCCGCAGACTGTAATATGGCCATTTCTTGGAGAGACTCCTTCCCCTCCAAGAGACTGTCAAACATGATAACAATGCCACCCCAACAGGTGTTGCTGGGCAGCTTCAATGTGGTGCTCTTATTAGATTGCTGCTATAACTTGATGACCCTTCACATACCTAACCATTTCCTTGGCTCTCTTGTAGTGTATCCATTGTTTTCAGTGCCATGATGTCCTTGAGGAACAGATTCAATGCATGAGCATCACAGCCAATGGGTGTGATGTGAGGGTAGGACTTCTCCACTTTAGACCAAGCAAATCAAAATCAAATTAAATGAAATGTATTTATATAGCCCTTCGTACATCAGCTGATATCTCAAAGTGCTGTACAGAAACCCAGCCTAAAACCCCAAACAGCAAGCAATGCAGGTATAGAAGCACGGTGGCTAGGAAAAACTCCCTAGAAAGGCCCAAACCTAGGAAGGAACCAGGCTATGTGGGGTGGCCAGTCCTCTTCTGGCTGTGCCAGGTGGAGATTATAACAGAACATGGCCAAGATGTTCAAATGTTCATAAATGACCAGCATGGTCAAATAATAATAATCACAGGCAGAACAGTTGAAACTGGAGCAGCAGCACGGCCAGGTGGACTGGGGACAGCAAGGAGTCATCATGTCAGGTTGTCCTGAGGCATGGTCCTAGGGCTCAGGTCCTCCGAGAGAGAGAAAGAAAGAGAGAAAGAGAGAATTAGAGAGAGCATATGTAACGGTCTGAGTGTAGTGGGTGAGGAGTCAGGCGCAGGAAGCAGAGAGTTCAGGGGAGTGCTATTTTAATGCACTGAGATACGCTGAACATAAGCCAACCCTCACAAAAACACAGGGCGTACTGAACGAACAAATGCCCCAAACAGGGGGCTAAACTGTCCAGGAAAAACCCAGAAAATGGGAAAACACAAAACCCATAGACGTGCACACAAGTACACCAAACAGACAATCACATACCTTAAGGGAAGATTTCGGCAGTTGCTGTATGGTTAGTGAGAAAGTCCATATTGAAAATGTACGGTCCCTTACTAGACGTCCGAAATCGTTTGTAAAATTCGAGGACGGCGTCGGGCCGAGCGGCAGGGCCGGACCTACCGGGAAGTCATCAAATGAACTTTGTCGGACATTCGGTTTCCGTTTTACAAAAATAATAAGATTTTGGTCATTTTTCCGCTGTCCCGGAAATTCCCACAAGAGGGCATAAGCAATCATATTGCTATTGGACAAAACATCACGATTCACGACGGGGCCTTATCTCGAAAACTGAAAATATTTCGAAGCCGAAACTCGGTGAGCGTAGGTTTGGCATAATGGGCAGTTGGCCCCGAACAAGATGGCGTCTAGGCCTCAACGTTTTTTGAATTATGGCCATTTATCTGGGATTAAAGGTCCAAAATGAAAAGAGAGAAATTCTTTTTCCACTTCACATCAAAGTCAAGGAGCCTCCGGTGTCAATAAAAAAACAACCAGCCATTTATCTATCATCATTTAAGAGAAATCGTACAACGACAGATTGGTGATGTTCACGGATAGGTGTTTTTTTTTCAACGGTCACAGATCCAGTTGCAGGGTGTTCTTACGAATCTTTTTAAAGTGTGCTGCGGAGCTCTGCGAGATTTCTGTGATTTTCTATGATTTTCTGAAATAACACACACTCACTAAACCCTCCGTAAATAACTCAGTTCTTAACGTAAAGACTTAAAACTCAGGTTTCTGTAAAGGCATACCCCAATCATGATATGAGTTTATTTATAGCTTCCTGTGCCAACCGGAAGTGCCTTAAATGGTGTCACATTGGCAGTTTCCAAGGGTTAAAAAGGTCAGATCTTTTCAAAACTTCATATGTGTGATTAGGCAACCCCCATAAACTGTAAGTCAGTCATTTCTCCCAACAGATGTCAAAGAAAAGCTCTCTCTCTCACACACACACACACACATAAACACACACACAGCAAGGATGGAGTGACAAAGTGCGGTGCTTAAAGACACACAAAGCCTACAATGGCATTTCCATATTCTCTAGGCCGTGCCGAGTTCAACAAGATGCCCCGCTTGACCGTAGCTCGCTCGGTCTAAGCACAGCGACCATTAGAAAAGTAGGCCCAAAATGAAGGCTAGCCCTCAATGTCATTTGCTTTTGGGTGACAGTGAGAGAACTGTTAGGGTGAGAAGTACAATTCGACCGCAGGTACGTTCCTAAGGTCCTCCCGATCCGTGCAAGCCTAACCATGACCGTGTGGCATTAACCCTTAATAGTTAAAAGAAGGTGTTTACTTCAAAGAGTTTGCATTGACTTCTCTCCCCATAGGAATACATTGCCTGCACCTCTAAATTCAACCTGAAGCCTATGTGGGTTATGAATGTCGTATGAGCCTGTCTTCGATGACAGTCCATCAGACCACTATGAGGTCTACCTGTGTCGATTCTAAGCTTCCTGGAGCAACCGGAAGTGTTTAAATTGACCCAAAAGGTGTTTTGATGTACATAACCTTCAAAGGTGAAAATGACTACATTCAACCATGTGTAGATCATAGATCAGTCAATTCTTAACTTAAAGACTTAAAACTCAGGATTCTGTAAGTTTCTATGTCAATCAAGACATGTGTTTACTTATAGTTTCCTGTGCCAACCGGAAGTGCCTTTAATTGGGTCACACTAAAATCACCCTAAAAGTGTTTATCCATACCCTGCCTGCAGTTTGATAGACATAGTGCATTCAACCCTGTGTAAATCAGTCAATTCTTAACGTAAGGACTTAAAACTCAGGATTCTGTAAAAGCATACCCCAGTGAGGATATGTGTTGACTTATAGCTTCCTGTGCCAACCAGAAGTGCCATAATTGGTGTCTCTTGGGCTGTTTCGAGGGGTTAAAGAAGTTGGATCTTTCCAAAACTTCATATATGTGATTAGGCAAACCCCACGAACTATAAAATCAGTCATTTTTCCCATAAAATTTCAAAGGAAAACTAAATCACACACACACACAGCTTGGAAGTAGGGACCCATTGGGGTGCATAGAGACATACACTGCCTGCATTAGTTAACCTTGTTGGAACTTTTAAAGAACCGTCAGACCTAGAGTTCCGAAACTTTAGAATCCTGTTCTAGACCTCAGGTCGATAGTGCGTGGTGAGTTAGGTGGCTCTAGACGGTTCTCGGACCGAGAAACAGCTTCGTACATTTGCAATGACATTTAGAAATGTCCCAGAGTCGCAAGACTAGGTGCATTGCGACCGTCTCAGCCCATATAGACAGACCCCAACGTTTCTGTCCGATAGCTCATTCAAGGACCCCGTAGCAAGTCATGGAAAAAAGTGGATTTTCAGCACCAATTAGGGTCTTGCTCGGACACCGAATGACCGATCGAGCCGAAACTTGGGATTCGGGGTCGCCTCAGCTAGGCCTACACGTAACATACGAAATGGACCCGCAGCTAGAACGTAACTACGTGTTTTATGTTTTTTTTATGGTTTGAACCGAAGGCGTTGTGAATTTTGGGCCAGCTCTGAAGTATGTGATAGTTGGCTACTAAACGAGTTGGAAAAAGTGGGTTTGGTGTCAGTTTGTATCAGTTTGGTGTCAGAATGATATCTAATTGACTGATGGACGGTGACTTGCTGGTGACTCTTGTCCAGTTGCAATATGTTTAAACAGTGAGGTACCATCACCAAAGTGACATTCTAAAATCAATCCTAACGAGCCATTGAGATGAACCAGAATCACTGCCCAGCCATCCCGAGTTCATCGGGCCAGTCAATTTCACATTCCTGCAGGATTTTTATAGCATGACAAATTTGTGATGGTACCTGCCCATTGAACCATATTGCAAATGCACAGTGACTTTGCAAAAGTAAGAAAACATAAACAAATGGACATGATGAAATCAACACAACGAGTGATGGAAAGGTACACCTATCACTGCTCGGCCATCCTGTGTTCATCAGGCCAGTCAATTTAGCATTTTTGAGCATGTCAAATTTCATATGGTAAATGCCCATTGAAACATATTGCAAATGCACGTGCACTTGCAATATGATTCTATCGTGAAAGAACATCACCAAATGGACATGATGAAATCAACACAACGAGTGATGGAAAGGAACAACTATCACTGCCAGGCCACCCTGTGTTCCTCAGGCCAGTCAATTTTGCATTTTTGAGCATGTCAAATTTCATATGATAAATGCCCATTGAACCATATTGCAAATGCACGTGCACTTGCAATATGATTCAACAGTGAAAAAACATCACAAAATGGACATGATGTAGTCAACATAATGAGCGTTGGAAGGGAGCAACTATCACTTCCAGGCCATCCTGTGTTCATCAGGCCAGTCAATTTTGCATTTCTGCAGGATTTTTGAGCATGTCAAATTTCATATGGTAAATGCCCATTGAACCATATTGGAAATGCATGTGCACTTGCAATATGATTCTATAGTGAAACAACATCACCAAATGGACATGATGAAATCAACACAACGAGTGATGGAAAGGAACAACTATCACTGCCAGGCCATCCTGTGTTCATCAGGCCAGTCAATTTTGCATTCCTGCAGGATTTTTATAGCATGACAAAATCGTGATGGTACATGCCCATTGAACCATATTGCAAATGCACAGTGACTTTGCAAAAGTGAGAAAACATAAACAAATGGACATGATGAAATCAACACAATGAGTGATGGAAAGGTACAACCGAGTTCATCAGGCCAGTCAATTTTGCATTTCTGCAGGATTTTTGAGCATGTCAAATTTCTTATGGCATTTGGCCCCCAAAAAAGTGACTTTTGACTTTGACTTTTGTCTTCCTATGAAATCATATTGTAAATGGACAAATCATATTCCTTATGCACAAGTAAAACATTTTTGAAAAAATGATGATAATAAAATACAACTAAAGTATGTTGATACAGTTCTTATACGTGTGTAATTGACACAAAATTTGAAAGAATTTCGAAAAACGGTCCAGAAAGCACTTTTTTAAGGGTGTGTGATGTTTTTTACAAAATTTTGACATTTTTTACTTTTGACTTTTGACTTCCTATGAAATCATATTGAAAATGGACAAAACATATTACTTATGCGCATGTAAAAAAATATATATATATATATGATAATAAAATTGGACAAAAGTGTATTCATACAGTTCTTACACATGTGTAATTGACAAGAAATTCGAAAGAATTTCGAAAAACGGTCCAGAAAGCACTTTTTTAAGGGTGTGTGAAGTTTTTTACAAAATTTTGACTTTTTTGACTTTTGACTTTTGACTTCCTATGAAGTCATATTGAAAATGGACAAAACATATTACTTATACGCATGTAAAAAAAAAAATGATAATAAAATTGGACAAAAGTATATTCATACAGTTCTTACACATGTGTAATTGACAAAAAAATTGAAAGAATTTCGAAAAAACGGTCCAGAAAGCACTTTTTAAGGGGTGATAAGTTTTTGACAAAAAAATCATTTTTTCAAAATTTTGCTTTTGGAGGTTGACTTGGGTTACATTTCCAATATGAAAAACCATGGTGGAGCGGATTCGCCACCTGTTGAATTTTTAAAGTGTTACAACTGGCAATTGCCATATGGCATTTGCAATACACTTTGCATGAATCAACGCCGAATTGGGTGGTATTGGACAATGTGTTTGTCCGATGCCAATGACTTCCCATTCATTTTTGTCCAATACAGGGGGGTCTTCCCTTACAATAATTAATCCCGCACAAGGAACCCTGCGGGCCGGCTGACTAATAAAGCCTTACTACCTAACTCAAAACAGGTGCACTCAATCAACACATAAGGAGGGGGAGGAAATAATCAGTAGCAGCTAGTAGGCCGGCGACGATGACCGCCGAGCGCCACCCGAACAGGAAGGGGAGTGTCCTTCGGTCGGAGTCGTGACAGCATACTTAAATTCACACAGGACACCGGATAGGACAGGAGAAGTACTCCAGATATAACAAACTGACTCTAGCCCCCCGACACATAAACTACTGCAGCATAAATACTGGAGACAGGAGGGGTCAGGAGACACTGTGGCCCCATCCGATGACACCCCCGGACAGGGCCAAAGAGGAAGGATATAACCCCACCCACTTTGCCAAAGCACAGCCCCCACACCACTAGAGAGATATCTTCAACCACCAACTTACCATCCTGAGACAAGGCAGAGCCCACAAAGATCTCCGCCACGGCACAATCCAAGGGGGGGCGCCAACCCAGACAGGAAGATCACGTCAGTGACTCAACCCACTCAAGTGACCTAGTAAGCCAGTGACTCAGCCCCTGTAATAGGGTTAGAGGCAAAGAATCCCAGTGAAAAGAGAGGAACCGGCCAGGCATAGACAGCAAGGGCAGTCCGTTGCTCCAGAGCCTTTCTGTTCACCTTCACACTCCTGGGCCAGACTACACTCAATCATATGATCCACTGAAGAGATCAGTCTTCAGTAAAGACTTAAAGGTTGAGACCGAGTTTGCGTCTCTCACATGGGTAGGCAGACCATTCCATAAAATGGAGCTCTATAGGAGAAAGCCCTGCCACCAGTTGTTTGCTTAGAAATTCTAGGGACAATTAGGAGGCCTGCGTCTTGTGACCGTAGCGTACGTGTAGGTATGTACGGCAGGACCAAATCAGAGAGATAGGTAGGAGCAAGCCCATGTAATGCTTTGTAGGTTAGCAGTAAAACCTTGAAATCAGCCCTTGCCTTGACAGGAAGCCAGTGTAGGGAAGCTAGCACTGGAGTAATATGATCAAATTTATTGGCTCTAGTCAGGATTCTAGCAGCCGTATTTAGCACTAACTGAAGTTTATTTATTGCTTTATCCGGGTAGCCGGAAAGTAGAGCATTGCAGTAGTCTAAGTGACAAAAGCATGGATGAATTTTTCTGCATCATTTTTGGGCAGAAAGTTTTGGATTTTTGCAATGTTACGTAGATGGAAAAAAGCTGTCCTTGAAACAGTCTTGATATGTTCTTCAACAGAGAGATCAGGGTCCAGAGTGACGCCAAGGTCCTTTACAGTTTTATTTGAGATGACTGTACAACCATTAAGATTCATTGTCAGATTCAACAGAAGATCTCTTTGTTTCTTGGGACCTAGAACAAGCAACTCTGTTTTGTTCGAGTAGAAAGTAGAACGTTTGCAGCCATCCACTTCCTTATGTCTGAAACACATGCTTCTAGCGAGGGCAATTTTGGGGCTTAACCATGTTTTATTGAAATGTACAGCTGTGTGTCATCCGCATAGCAGTGAAAGTTAACATTATGTTTTCGAAATGACATCCACAAGAGGTAAAATATGTAGTTAAAACAATAGTGGTCCTAAAACGGAACCTTGAGGAACACCGAAATTCACAGTTAATTTGAGGACAAACCATTCACAGAGACAAACTGATATATTTCCGACAGATAAGATCTAAACCAGGCCAGAACATGTCCGTGTAAACCAATTTGGGTTTCCAATCTTTCCAAAAGAATGTGGTGATCGATGGTATCAAAAGCAGCACTAAGGTCTAGGAGCACGAGGACAGATGCAGAGCCTCGGTCTGATGCCATTAAAAGGACATTTACCACCTTCACAAGTGCAGTCTCAGTGCTATGATGGGGTCTAGAACCAGACTGAAGCATTTCGTATACATTGTTTGTCTTCAGGAAGGTCGTGAGTTGCTGCGCAACAGCCTTTTCTAAAATCTTTGAGAGGAATGGAAGATTCGATATAGGCCGATAGTTTTTTATATTTTCTGGGTCAAGGTTTGGCTTTTTCAAGAGAGGCTTTATTACTGCCACTTTTAGTGAGTTTGGTACACATCCGGTGGATAGAGAGCCGTTTACTATGTTCAACATAGGAGGGCCAAGCACAGGAAGCAGCTCTTTCAGTAGTTTAGTTGGAATAGGGTCCAGTATGCAGCTTGAAGGTTTAGAGGCCATGATTATTTTCATCATTGTGTCAAGAGATATAGTACTAAAACACTTGAGTGTCTCTCTTGATCCTAGGTCCTGGCAGAGTTGTGCAGACTCAGGACAACTGAGCTTTAAAGGAATACGCAGATTTAAAGAGGAGTTCGTAATTTGCTTTCTAATAATCATGATCTTTTCCTCCTTCGTAGAAGTTCATGAATTTATTACTGCTGAAGTGAAAGCCATCCTCTCTTCGGGAATGCTGCTTTTTAGTTAGCTTTGCGACAGTATCAAAAAGGAATTTAGGATTGTTCTTATTTTCCTCAAATAAGGTGGAAAAATAGGATGATCGAGCAGCAGAAAGGGCTCTAGGATACTGCACGGTACTCTCTTTCCAAGCTAGTCGGAAGACTTCCAGTTTGGTGTGGCGCCATTTCCGTTCCAATTTTCTGGAAGCTTGCTTCAGAGCTCGGGTATTTTCTGTATACCAGGGAGCTAGTTTCTTATGAGAAATGTTTTTCGTTTTTAGGGGTGCAACTTCATCTAGGGTATTGCGCAAGGTTAAATTGAATTCCTCAGTTAGGTGGTTAACTGATTTTTGTCCTCTGGCGTCCTTGGGTAGACAGAGAGAGTCTGGAAGGACATTAAGGAATCTTTGTGTTGTCTGTGAATTTATAGCACGACTTTTGATGTTCCTTGGTTGGGGTCTGAGCAGATTATTTGTTGCAATTGCAAACGTAATAAAATGGTGGTCCGATAGTCCAGGATTATGAGGAAAAACATTAAGATCCACAACATTTATTCCATGGGACAAAACTAGGTCCAGAGTATGACTGTGACAGTGAGTAGGTCCAGAGACATGTTGCAGCCTTCATGTTCACAGCATTGTCTGTCACCAGTGCAAATACCTTCTGTGGTCCAAGGTCATTGATGACTGCCTTCAGCTCATCTGCAATGTAGAGACCAGTGTGTCTGTTGTCCCTTGTGTCTGTGGACTTGTAGAATACTTTCGACCACCCATCAGAGATGATTGCAATACAGTCTGCTTTCTCTATAATTTGCTTGACCTTCACTTGAACTATGTTGAACTCTGCATCCAGCAAATGAGTAGATAAAGCATGTCTGGTTGGAGGGGTGTATGCTGGGCAAAGAACATTCAGAAATCTCTTCCAATACACATTGCCTGTGAGCAGCAGAGGTGAACCAGTTGCATACACATCTTGAGCAAGACATTCATCAGCATTTCTCTGACTTCGTTCCTCCACTTCTGATTCCAGGAGGACCATGAGCTGTTGCAATCGAAAAGGTGTCTGATACATTATTTTCACCTCAAAAAGAAGTAGAGGGACTTTTGTCAGAGGTTGCTTGTTGTAAGCGCCGAGGGAACTTTATGCGCTTGGCCAGATGATTCTGCATCTTTGATGCATTCTTCACATATGATTTGGCACAGTATTTTAAAATATACTCAGCTTTTTCTTCTACATTAGCTGCAGTGAAATATCTCCACACATCAGAGAGTGCCTGTGGCATTTTCCTGTAAAGTTTAGAAAAAAATTGTAAAAAAAACAAATACATTTCCATGTTAGCTAAATAGTTAAGCAGTTAGATTAAAATGGAACATGTATGGAAACAGTTGAGTTAACACTCCTCAGTTAGCAGGCTCAAGCAAGCTAGAACCCACATGGTTGCAGAAACTAACTAGCATACATTTTTTAACAAGTTAGAAATGATTTAAACACACTTTGCTGTAGACTACTATTTACTAGTTAACAAAATAATATGTCATATAAAATAGATTCACCCCACCCAGTATTGTAATCAAAACTGACCAGAAAGCATGTAGTCATTGGCTCAGACAGTGTAGTAGTGTGGGCTCAATAGCATCTCATTAGTGTGGAAGATCTTGAGAATTAGCTGTACATGTGATAGAAGAGTGCACTGCACATGTGGTGGAAGAATGCACTGTGCATGCAGAGGGTTGCAATTCCATTGAATTTGAGATAGTTTAACCAAAATATAGCCCTAGAATTTACTTATGTGTATCCCACAAAAAAGGTTCTGTTATAAGCTAACTTTTTTGATGAATTTACGCAAAATTCCCAAAATACCACTTAACTTCCCCTGGAAAATTTTGCTGGAAAATATCTGGAAATTTACCGGAAAGTTTCCAACCCTTTGCACCTTAGTTGCTATTAGTCTAGGCTACTGTTAGCCAAAAGCTACTGGAATAGCACCCTGAAAACAACTGCACTGTCTGCTGTTGTGGCATTTTGCATCATTTTGATTGGTCAAGAGAGTAGAGCAATAATTATTTGAAAAATTATACTATCTGAATATGAAAAATAAAATAATATTATTACAATAGGGAAATAATTTAAAATACCCATCCCTATTACAATTAAAGTAAAAGTGAAGTATATGACAGAATATTTTTGTTATGAGTGCTTAGTTATCAATGTATTTGTTTGGTATTGCGCTGTTAAAAGTGTTAACTGCATTTTTCAAATACTAAGCTCAGGACATAAAATTACTTCAATAGGTGTTCTTTTGTGAAGATGATCATTTGCAATTGTCTTTTTTCTATCACAATTATTTGGACTATAAAACACTTATTCCAGCAGTGTTAGCATATTGTTAATGCCCTGGAATTGAATTGGAATTACACTGTTCAGTAAACTGGTCTTTCCCAAAGGTGCAGTGCGTATCATTGATTTTGGCTTATTCCAGCATTAGACTTGTAGTCTTAGCATAAACACTGGGACAGTGGTAGCCTACTGTAAAAAGAAAACATTGAATAAAGTCTGTGAACTTAATGTGTTGTTTATTTAAATCAATACTGTATGTCCCTGGCAGTGCTTATTTATTACAGGATTTTGTCCCCATTGGTTCAGGTGTATACTGCTTAGGCTTATTACCATTTAAAGGGGTAGTCCACCTCTATTCCGATTCATAAAAAATGATCTGGTGATTTGTGTCTACACACACACGCCAGTGTTTTCGAAACTGGAGGGGCGTACCACTTCCTTACATTACCATTTGGCTTTAAACCTGCACCCCTCTCACACAAACAAACCCACCGACCATGCTTTTGAGAGTTACATTTCTCACTGATATGATAGACGCTGTCTGAATAATTTAGTTAGCTACGTTATTTATTCACTGGCCCCTAAAAATGTATTGATGTTTCTGTGGGAAGATGTGAAGGTTATGACCTCTGCACGAAGAGGTTGAATCTTTGAGTGGGTGTCACGGTTTTCATATGGTGAAGGACAGTCGGACCAAACTGCAGCGTATATATTGCGATCCATGTTTAATCAAACAAACGTAACACGAATCAATACAAAAACTCAACAAAATAATAAACGTAATGAAAACCGAAACAGCCTAAACTGGTGCAAACTAACACAGAATAAGGACGTCAAGACACTCAGGACAATCACCCACAATACAACCAAAGAATATGGCTGCCTAAATATGGTTCCCAATCAGAGACAACGATAAACACCTGCCTCTGATTGAGAACCACTTCAGACAGCCATAGACTCTCCTAGAACACCCCACTAAGCTACAATCCCACCACATACAAAAACCCATGTCACATCCTGGCCTGACCAAATACATGAAGAAAAGTGGGGAGTGAAAGGAAGCTCAGGAGTGAAAGGAAGCTCAGGAGTGAAAGGAAGCTCAGGAGTGAAAGGAAGCTCAGGACAGAGGGGCTCTGGCGCCTCTGGGCTGAGGGGCTCTGGCGCCGGACAGGCGGGAGACTCCGGCAGCGGCGCCGGACAGGCGGGAGACTCCGGCAGCGGCGCCGGACAGGCGGGAGACTCCGGCAGCGGCGCCGGACAGGCGGGAGACTCCGGCAGCGGCGCCGGACAGGCGGGAGACTCCGGCAGCGGCGCCGGACAGGCGGGAGACTCCGGCAGCGCAGGAGGCGAGGCACACTATAGGCCTGATGCGTAGTGCTGGCACTGGTGGTACTGGGCTGAGGATACGCACAGGAAGCCTGGTGCGGGGAGCTGCTACCGGAGGGCTGGGGTGTGGAGGTGGTACTGGATAGACCGGACCGTGCAGGCGCACTGGAGCTCTTGAGCACCGAGCCTGCCCAACCTTACCTGGTTGAATACTCTCGGTCGCCCTGCCAGTGCGGCGAGGTAAGCTGGCCCAAGGAGACACGCTGGGGACCAGATGCGTAGAGCCGGCTTCATGGCATTTGGCTCGATGCTCAATCTAGCCCGGCCGATACCGCACCGGGCTATGCACCCGCACTGGGGACACCGTGCGCACCACTGCATAACACAGTGCCTGCCCAGTCTTTCTAGCCCCCCGGTAAGCACAGGGAGTTTGCGCAGGTCTCCTACCTGGCGTAGCCATACTCCCTGTAAGCCCCCAATACATTTTTGGGGCTGATTCCTGGGCTTCCATCCACGTCGCCATGCTGCCTCCTCATACCAGCGCCTCCACTTTTGCCGCCTCTATTTCCTCCTTGGGGTGGCGATATTCCCCTGGTTTAGCCCAGGGTCCTCCCCCGTCGAAGATTTCCTCCCATGTCCAGAAATCCTTACTACGCATTTCCTCTTTGGGCTGCTCCTGCCTGTTGACACGCTGCTTGGTCCGTTTACGGTGGGTGATTCTGTCCATGTTTATTTAAACAAACGTAACACGAATCAATACAAAAACTCAACAAAATAATAAACGTAATGAAAACCGAAACAGCCTAAACTGGTGCAAACTAACACAGAATAAGGCCGTCAAGACACTCAGGACAATCACCCACAATACAACCAAAGAATATGGCTGCCTAAATATGGTTCCCAATCAGAGACAACGATAAACACCTGCCTCTGATTGAGAACCACTTCAGACAGCCATAGACTCCTAGAACACCCCACTAAGCTACAATCCCACTAAGCTACACACCACATACAAAAACCCATGTCACACCCTGGCCTCACCAAATACATGAAGAAAAACACAAAATACTTCGACCAGGGCGTGACAGTGGGATATCATTGGTGAATTAACATACTTAACAGCAAGCACCCTTAGAGCATGAAGGTGGTGGATTGATGAAGGCAGACGTTATGCACAAGTCCGTCCCATTTTGTTACGTTGATTTGTTGCTGTTGATTTTCCCAGGAAAATGTCTTTTTTTGCAGGATTGTCTCCCCGCTGTTGATTTCAGGTGAAAGAAAATTCACAGCGACGATTCCAAATGCCAAACTTGTGTTTACCGAAAACGTGTGATTCATAGCAATAAGTAGTGAGGAGTTTGTATTTTGAGTTATTGACATAACTTTCATTTACACACTGTCCTGCTGTCAGTATTTTTTGGCTGTTTGACGATTGTTGTGCCCAATCAATGTACCCCACACTCCCTTACTCATTCAGTAGACTGGAGTTAATATGGCAGCCATATGGAGTGCTGATTGTGTGCTGATTGAGTGCTCATTCTCTAAGTTAATGAACTTTGTGAAATGTTTGCTCTTAGATTGAACACCACCTAACTCAAGAGATTCAGAAAAATGTGCCTCACACTCAGAATGCTTCCATTCAGCCGTTACACAGTAGGTAGTGTGAAGCATAGCAGCGAGAATTTTCTGACTTCCTTAATTCCTGACTTGGAAGAAACAACTTTAATAATGGAGCATTTTCAAAATTAGACAATTAGACATGGAAGTTTAGAAGCTGTGTTGTCTTCCAAGTCAGAAATTGAGGAAGTATTGCCAAGTAAAGGTTGGTCAAAAATTCTCTGTGTTATGCTTTATACTACCTACTGTGTAACGTCTGTATGGAAGCATTCACATATCACCACTGTTTCAAAGTGTAGCTAAGCAACAGGCACCTGTCACATTGGTTGGTGGTCATGTCTCTCTGATAAATCTAATTGTTCTGTTGCTTGGCAGAGTGGAGGGGAAATCAATAAAGGAAAAATCTTGCCGCCTGATTCGAAGGTCAGAATGCCTCTTACAGTGTGCTGCCAGATTTTGCAATTCAGTTTAATAGCTGGTCAGCTTATGTAGCATTATAACCTATGTCTAATGCTCACTTTGTGTATCAGGGAGGGAGGGGAGCCAAGGTAGACGCTCTACTACAGTTTAAGTGACAAAGTTTACCTATATTTACTTGGGTAGCATACCATGACATAGAGAGAACATAATATAGCATGGACCCTAGCATAGAGAGGATATAATGTAGTATGGACCCTGACATAGAAAGGATATAATGTAGCATGGACCCTGACATAGAGAAGACATAATGTAGCATGGACCCTGACATAGAGAAGACATAATGTAGCATGGACCCTGGCATCGAAATGACTTATTGTAGCATGTGCCCTGGCATAGAGAAGACATAATATAGCATGGACCCTGACATAGAGAGGACATAATGTAGCATGGACCCTGACATAGAGAAGACATAATGTAGCATGGACCCAGGCATAGAGAGGACATAATGTAGCATGGACCCTGACATAGCGAAGACATAATGTAGCATGGACCCTGACATAGAGAAGACATAATGTAGCATGGACCCTGGCATCGAAATGACTTATTGTAGCATGTGCCCTGGCATAGAGAAGACATAATGTAGCATGGACCCTGACATAGGGAGGATATAATGTAGCATGGAACCTGACATAGAAAGCATAGAAAGCACTAACCTTTTCCACTGGTGCTACAGTTCCAACATTTTTAGTTAATGTCACCAGCACATGATTTGGTCAGACCAATTTAAAAAATAATGTGCCTGCATTCCATACATAATCAGTTTAATACTGACTAGCCATCTTTTAAATGAGCATGCCCTTGTGTTCTTACATATATTTGAATTGATTTGACTGTAACAGCAAAGAAAAGAGACTGTTAAAAGGAAGTACAACATTTATTTATTGTAGATTTCAAATTATTCCTTTCTGCTAAATCCTCTAGAGAGCAGAATTTGGAAAAAAAAGATACCAAAACTATCCCATGGCAACAAATAAAAAAAGCAGGGAAAAGGACTTTGATTTACCTCAGTTTTCTCAGGTCTTCGCTCTCAAAATCACACTTTAAAAATATATTTATTGTTTTTCTAAGTCCACAACAATGCTTCAACCACACCAGGGGACTATTTTTGAAGTTTTGGGAAAAATCTAAGAATGCTCTTGCTTTAATTGAGGTGCTGAACCAGCCAGCCAGTTGTGATTGGCGGTGTTTCTGTAGGGCACTTGTGAGGAAGTTTTCAAAACAAATGGCCACTAAAGCAAATTATCCTGATTCTGATTCCAGGTAGGCTACTTTGTAGATACCTTTTAATTCCATCTACCCGAAGATGGTTAGGCTATCATTAGCATTGCTAACAGCTAAACAAAGTGGTAGACATATAGGCCCTACGCACACCGCACACACAGGGCTCGGCATTTAGGTAAATTTGTCAGTAGCACGCCGGGCCAGTGCCAACTATTGGCCCGAATGGAAAAAATATATATACTGTCCCGGGTCAAGATCCTTCAGGAAACCGAATGATGCGTGCATAATTTCAATAGCAGGTGATATTATTGTTTATTTACGGGCTGAGCAAGTAGCCTATACAGGGTTCATACAGACATTGACATTTTAAAATTTCAAGCACTTAATAGTAATTTTCAAGGGCCTACATTTTGCCCTTTCCTGCAGTCAAAAGACCAAATCACACTCTAGTGGCCTCATGGGTGGAGTGTTATTCATATGTTTCATAATTTCATAATTAAACATCAAAAATCCGCTGTTTCTATGTCAAACGATTTTGTTATATTTCAGTCTTCTGTGATGTATGTAAAGTGTAATATTGGGATGTCAACTCAAAATGTTATACATTTCAACTCTATCTGACATGGTACAGGTCCCATAAGCATGTGTGTGAGGTGTATACTTTTGTTTCAAAGTAGTTTTGTTTACAACTACCAGGAAACAGTCTGCGTGACCCTGATTTTGCCCACTGCAGTAAACTATTAATTGTTTTATTAGCCAATAGGAAAAGACTCCCCCCACAAAATGTATGCCAAAAAGTATGCATCACCACTTTAAGAATAATTTATTTTTTTGGTAGGCGTACCCAATGGCATTATGCATTGACATTCACATTATTTTTACATTCTAAAATATATCATAATAATGTGAGCATTGCCTGACTAAATAGAAAGCATGCTCCCGAGACAAACACACTAATGTCCAAAGTCTGTCCATGTGGCAGCTCGTCAGTTTCGCCATTTGACATGTTAGAGTGTTTGAGGGGTTATTGTATCCTGTTTTAAAATTATTAAGGGACCAAAAACCGTGTTCACTTTGTAATTGAACGGGAAAACCAAGTTTAAGCCAACATTTGATGTTGTCTTGCTCATAATAAGCGCACATGGTTTTACCAAAACAACCGCAACAGACTAGCTCAACATCCTTCAATTGAAACACCGGGAAACAAATGAAAGTGGCAGGAAACATTTATCTCTCATAAAAATGGATCAGAAATTAAATCACAGACTAATTATATTTGAGCAGTAGGGCTTCTAAAATCGGCTACCATAACTTAACTTACTGATTTTAAACGTAGGCTATACCATGATGATTGAACTACTCATCGAACATATTCAACAATGACTTTGAACTTTTTAAATACATGGTTTGCAAACCCATTCATGACTTAGCATTGACTGGTAGATATAACTTGGAAAATAATTTCCTACCCCTACCACTGTCAGTCTTCGGTTGCTCCACACAAGAACCAACTGTTTGAGAGCTGTGCGCTCTCTCTGCCTGAAAGATTATCTGTAGACTATATGTGTGCAGCGTGCATGTGATAAGTAATCGATATAATGAACAAACAATCTGTTTTTTTATCAATTATTTAGCCCAGATTTTAAATATCATTATTACAATATTTTTCACTGACAGGTATGATCGACTGGTCTAGAGTTTTTCCAAAACCTCTGCGGGCCAGCAGGCAGCCCTGAAGGCTATGCCGAGCCCTGATACACACAAACAGGGGCATTCCTGTGAAGTTGGTTTATTTTTGATCAATTGCACATTACTGCCATGCCTCCTCCCACACTCCCTCTTTGGAGCTCGGGGACGCCAGACTGCTCTTCATTATGCACACTCCCTCTTTGGAGCTCGGGGACGCCAGACTGCTCTTCATTATGCACACTCCCTCTTTGGAGCTCGGGGACGCCAGACTGCTCTTCATTATGCACACTCCCTCTTTGGAGCTCGGGGCCAGACTGCTCTTCATTATGCACACTTGTCACCATCACTGGACTCACCTGGATGCCTTCACTTTGTTGATTGCCTTCCCTATTTCTGTTTGTTCCCTGTGTCAGCATTAATGTTGTTATGTGTTCATGTCCAGATGTAGTCCTGTTCCATGTCCGTTAATTAAATGTTCACTCCCTATACCTGCTTCTCGTCTACCAGCGTCGATCCTTACAGAATGCTGACACCACTAAAAGAAGCATCAGGGAGTTTTGGTTCTTGTTGGTGACGTCGGGTCCGGGTGCCGTTGCCGAGGGAACCGGGGTGCCTTAGCTAGCTCGTCGGGCTTCCACGCCTTAGCTGGCTCAAGAGTTCTTCTTGCCTTGGGGGGCTCGGCAGACACCCACCCCACGTCATGCTTCAGCCAACCACTCCACATCATGCTTCAGCAGGCCCATCAGGCTCCCACGCTTCAGCCGGTTCGTCGTGGGATCGTCGTAACAAAAGCACATTTCCGAAAAAAGCCAGGTGAAATTGTGTCACTTCTCTTGCGTTCATTGCACGTAGAGTCAGGGTATATGCAACAGTTTGGGCCGCCTGGCTTGTTGCGAACTAATTTGCCAGAATTTTACGTAATTATGACATTACATTGAAGGTTGTGCAATGTAACAGGAATATTTAGATTTATGCATGCCACCCATTAGATAAAATACGTAACGGTTCCGTATTTCACTGAAATAATAAATGTTTTGTTTCCGGATTCGACCATATTAATGCCCTACGGCTCCTATTTCTGTGTGTTATTATGTTATAATTAAGTCTATGATTTGATAGAGCAGTCTGACTGAGCGATGGCAGGCACCAGCAGGCTTGTAAGAATTCATTCAAACAGCAATTTTGTGCGTTTTGCCAGCAGCTCTTCACAATACTTCAGGCATGGAGCTGTTTATGACTTCAAGCCTATCAACTCCAGAGATTAGGCTGGTGTAACCGATGTGAAATGGCTAGCTAGTTAGTGTGGTGTGCGCTAATAGCGTTTCAATCGTCACTCGCTCTGAGACTTGGAGTAGTTGTTCCCCTTGCTCTGCAAAGGACGCGGATTTTGTGGAGCGATGGGTAACGATGCTTCGAGGGTGGTTGTTGTCGATGTGTTCCTGGTTCGAGCCCAGGTAGGGGCGAGGAGAGGGACGGAAGCTATACTGGCAATACTAAAGTGCCTGTAAGAACATCCAATAGTCAAAGGTATATGAAATACAAATCGTATAGAGAGAAATAGTCCTATAATTCCTATAATAACTACAACCTAAAACTTATTACCTGGGAATATTGAAGACTCATGTTAAAAGGAACCACCAGCTTTCATATGTTCTCATGTTCTGAGCAAGGAACATAAACGTTAGCTTTCTTAAATAGCACATATTGCACTTTTACTTTCTTCTCCAACACTTTGTTTTTGCATTATTTAAACCAAATTGAACATGTTTCATTGTTTATTTGAGGCTAAATTGATGTTATTGATGTATAATATTAAGTTAAAATAAGTGTTCATTCAGTATTGTTATAATTGTCATTATAACAAATAAAAATACAAAAATCGTCTGATTAATCGGTATCAGCTTTTTTTGGTCCTCCAATAATCGGTATCGGTATCTGCGTTGAAAAAACATAATCGGTTTACCTCTAGTACAGGTGCATCAAAGCGGGGACTGAGAGACTGAACAACAGCTTCTATCTCAAGGCCATCATTGAGTGGCTGCTGCCAACATACTGACTCAACTCCAGCCACTTTAATAATGGATAAATGTATGTAATCAATTTATCACTAGCTACTTTATATTATACAATGTTTACTTACCCTAATTTACTCATCTCATATGTATATACTGTACGCTATACCATCTACTGCATCTTGCCATCTTGATGTAATGTATCACTAGCCACTTTAAACAATGGCACTTCATATGTTTTCATACCCTACATTACTCATCTCATATGTATATACTGTACTCTATACCATCTACTGCATCTTGCCATCTTGATGTAATGTATCACTAGCCACTTTAAACAATGCTGCTTTATATGTTGTCATACCCTACATTACCCATCTCATATGTGTATATACTGTACTCTATACCATCTACAGCATCTTGCCTATGCCGTTCGGCGATCACTCATTTATATATATTTTTATGTGCATAGTCATATTCATTCCTTTACACTTGTGTGTATAAGGTAGTTGTGAAATTGTTAGGTTATATTACTTGTTAGATATTACTGCATGGTCGGAACTAGAAGCACAAGCATTTCGCTACACTTGCATTAACACCTGCTAACCATCTGTATGTGACAAATTAATTTGATTTTATTTGAGACACATGAGGAGGAGACTGCATGAATCAGGCTTTAATGGTCAAATTGTTGCAAAGAAACCCCTACTGAAGGACAACAATAATAAGAGACTTCCTTGGACCAAGAAACACGAGCAATGGACAGGTGGAAATCTGTCTTTTGTCTGAATTTTAGATTTTTCGTTCCATCCGCCATGTGAGACACATAACAAATGATCTCTGCATGTGTGGTTCCCACTGTGAAGCATGGAAGAGGAGGTGTGGGGGTGCTTTGTTGGTGACACTGTCAGTGATTTATTTAGAATTCAAGGCACACTTAACCAACATGGCTACCACATCATTCTGCAGCAATACACCATCTCATTTGGTTTGCCCTTAGTCCTATTATCATTTGTTTTTCAACAGGACAATGACCCAAAACATACCTCCAGGCTGTGTAAGGGCTATTTGGCCAAGGTGAGGGATGGAGTGCTGCATCAGATGACCTGGCCCCCTCAATCACCCAACCTCAACCCAATTGAGATGTTTTGGGATTGACCGGAGAGTGAAGGAAAAGCAGCCAACAAGTGCTCAGCATATGTGGGAACTGCATTCCTCATGAAGCTGGTTGAGAGAATACCAAGAGTTTGCAAAGCTGTCATCAAGGCTACGTTGAGGAATCTTAAATATAACATGTTTTGATTTGTTTCACACTTTTTGGGTTACTACATGATTCCATGTGTGTTGTTTCATAGTTTTGATGTCTACACTATTCTTTTACAATGTAGAAAATAGTATAAATAAATAAAAACTCTTGAATGAGACGGTGTGTCCAAACTGTTGTCCCACTCTTCTTCAATGGCTGTGCAAAGTTGCTGGATATTAGCGTGAACTGGAACACGCTGTCGTACACATCGATCCAGAGCATCCCGAACATGCTCAATGGGTGAAGTCTGCTGAGTATACAGGCCATTGAAGTACTGGGACATTTTCAGCTTCTAGGAATTGTGTTCAGATCCTTACGACATGGGGCCATGCATTATCATGCTGAAACATGATGTGATGGTGGCCGGATGAATGGCACAGTATCTCTGTGCATTCAAATTGCCATTGACATTGTCCGTAGCTTATGCCTGCCCTTACCATAACCCCACCACTACCATGGCGAACTCTGGTCACAACGTTGACATCAGCAAACCGCTCACCCACACGTATGCCATCCGCCCTGTACAGTTGAAACCATGAAGAGCACACTTCTCCAGCATGCCAGTGGCCATTGAAGGTGAGCATTTGCCCACTGAACTCGGTTATGATGCCGAACTGCAGTCAGGTCAAGACCCTGATAAGGACGGCGAGCACGCAGATGAGCTTCCCTGAGACGGTTTCTGATTGTTTGTGCAGAAATAGTGTAAACCCAGTTTCATCAGCTGTCCGGGAGGCTCATCTCAGACCATCCCAAACTCGGTTACGCGCAATGCCGTCGGGGGTATGCCAAATAAAAATGTGATTCACATTCACAAAAATGTGATTCGCCTGAGTAGCCTCGTTTCACTGCCAAAAAGTAAACCATCTAGTGTAGAGTGAAATAACAACACAATGTCAAATACAGGTAGCCTAGTCAAATAATGACCATCCAACACCTTAACCTTTACTCTTTTGCGTGAATTCCACTAATGGTTCATATGTAGTCAAACTAATGGTTTGTATGTAGTCAAACTCATTCCGTTTGCTCGAAAATTCATAAATGGTTAAAAAAAAGTAAATCCCGCATCCATAGAGACACACACCAGCTCTACTGGTAGTACTGCTACTGCCAGCAATACTACACCTGCACCTGTCGACGACACAAGTTGTTCTGCTTCCATGAGCACATCCAATGCTAGCATCAGTAATTCTGCATTTGTTGTTAGCCCAGCTTGCATGGACACTGGCAGTTGTGAATCTGATGCAGCCGAAGAGCTACTGATCCCTTACCCGGGAAAGCACCGAACAAGTGGCTAAGACAGGCAAGCCCCATCCTATTGTGGGGGACTTAATTCTTCCTGCTGCCGCGGATATGGCTGGGACAATGCTCGAGGGAAAGGCCCAAAAAACTATACAGACAATGACGTCATCAAACAACACTGTTTCACAACGCATCAGTGACATGGCAGGAGATGTTTTGAATTGAAAAATTACTGCTTCACATACAAGTATATGTCCATTACATTTATGTGGGTCAATTAAGGAAGACATCCTCTTCTGCAATCCACTGGAAACTAGGACAACAGGAGAGGATATTTTTATAGTACTGGACAGCTTTGTGACATCACATGGATTTTGGTGGTCAAGATGTGTTGGTATTTGTACTGATGACGCAAAAGCCATGACAGGGAGACATAGTGGAGTGGTAACGAGCATACAAGCAGTTGCTCCCGACGCCACTTAGGTACACTGCGGCATCCAGCGAGAGGCTCTTGCTGCCAAGGGAATGCCTGACAGCTTGAGAGACATTTTGGACACTATAGTAAAATTGGTTAACTTTGTTAACTTCTCTTTTAATTTATGGATAAAAAAACGTTCCCATTTTAAACAAGATATTTTGTCACGAAAAGACGAAAAGATGCTCGACTATGCATATAATTGACAGCTTTGGAAAGAAAACACTATGACGTTTCCAAAACTGCAAAGATATTGCCTGTGAGTGCCACAGAACTAATGCTACAGGCGAAACCAAGATGAAACATCAAACAGGAAGTGAGCCAGATTTTTGAGGCGCTGTGTTCCAATGTCTCCTTATATGGCTGTGAATGCGCCAGGAACGAGCCTACACTTTCTGTCGTTTCCCCAAGGTGTCTGCAGCATTGTGACGTATTTGTAGGCATATCATTGGAAGATTGACCATAAGAGACTACATTTACCAGGTGTCCGCCTGGTGTCCTCCGTCAAAATTGGTGCGTAATCTCCAGCTGCATGTATTTTCCCATGTGATTCAGAGGAGAAACAAAACTGCCACAAATGACTTATCATCAAATAGATATGTGAAAAACACCTTGAGGATTGATTCTAAACAACGTTTGCCATGTTTCTGTCGATATTAAGGAGTTAATTTAGAAAAAAGTTTGCCGTTTTGATGACTGAATTTTCGGGGGGTTTTCTCAGCCAAACGTGATGAACAAAACGGAGCGATTTCTCCTACACAAATAATATTTTTGTAAAAACTGAACATTTGCTATCTAACTGAGAGTCTCCTCATTGAAAACATCCGGAGTTCTTCAAAGGTAAATGATTTTGTTTGAATGCTTATCTTGTTTTTGTGAAAATGTTGCCTGCTGAATGCTAGGCTTAATGCTATGCTAGCTATCAATTCTCTTACACAAATGCTTGTTTTGCTATGGTTGAAAAGCTTATTTTGAAAATCTGAGATGACAGTGTTGTTAACAAAAGGCTAAGCTTGAGAGCCAATATATTTATTTCATTTCATTTGCGATTTTCATGAATAGTTAACGTTGCGTTATGGTAATGAGCTTGAGGCTATAATTACGATCCCGGATACGGGATTGCTCGTCGCAACAGGTTAAAGCAAGGCCCCTGAACTCTTGTGTATTTTCTGCACTATGCAATGATATGGGCAGCGACCATGTAACGCATTTACAACACAGAAGTGTGCTGGTTATCAAGGGGCAAAGTAGTGACACGTTCTTTTAACTTGAGAGACGAGCTTAAAGTTTTCTTTACTGACCATAATTTTTGTCTGACCGCTTACATGATGACGAGTGTCTCACACGACTGGCCTATCTGGGTGATGTTTTTTTCTCACCTGGTTGTGCAATTACGCAGGTACTTTCCTGAAACGGATGACACAAACTGGATTCGTTATCCCTTTCATGCCCTGCATCCAGTCCACTTACTGATATCTGAACAGGAGAGCCTCATCGAAATTGCAACAAGCGGTTCTGTGAAATCAGAAGCCACTGCCAGATTTCTGGATTGGGCTGCGCTCAGAGCCAATCACACTGTTAAGACACCACATACCAATGTGCAACCACATACCAATGTGAGAGTGGATTCTCATCCCTCACTAGCATGAAAAGTAAATAAAGGCACAGACTGTGTGTGGAAAATTATTTAAGACTGAGACTCTCTCCAATACAACCCAACATTGCAAAGTTATGTGCATCCTTTCAAGCACACTCTTCTCATTAACCTGTGGTGAGTTATTCACATTTTTTCAAAGAACTAAAAAAGTTTTATATGTAAGATGGCTAAATAAAGAGAAATTATTATTTGTGCCCTGGTCCTATAAGAGCTCTTTGTCAGTTTCCACGAGCCAGGTTGTGATAAAAACTCACATTCTTATGTTTAATAAATGTATCGTATAGTTTGTGTGTGTGGCAGGCTTACAATGATGGCAAAAAACAAAATTTGAGAGTGAATTGACCCTGGTGCTAGAGGGGGTATGCAGCTGGAGGGTGAATGTTTGAAGGGGTACGGGAAAAGTTTGGGAACCAGTGCTCTAAGACAACGTTGGAGGTGGCTTATGGTAGATAAATTAACATTTAATTCTCTGGCAACCTCTGGTGGACCTTCCTGCATGCCAATTGCACACTCCCTCAAAACTTAGACATCTGTGGCATTGTGTTGTGTGACAAAACTGCACATTTTAGTGGCCTTATATTGTTTCTAGCACAAGGTGCATCTGTGTAATGATCGTTGTTTAATCAGCTTCTTGATAAGCCACACCTGTCAGGTGGATGGATTATCTTGGCAAAGGAGAAATGCTCACGAACAGGGAGGTAAACAAATTTGTGCTCAAAATTTTAGCGGAATAAGCTTTTTGTGCGTATAGAACATTTCTGGGGTATTTTATTTCATCTCATGAAACATTAACTCTTTACATGTTGCATTTATATATTTTTCCAGTATACATATCGATCTCAAATAGAGCTCTTTCACTGTCTATAGTAAAAATACAGTGAGACAGTTGAAATTAAAGACGGCCTTTTAATTAGCTAGAGGCTGAGGTTCAGATCACATTTGTGTATTTTACAGACAGTGTCTTCCAATAGATGTGGGTGGGTCATTGTCCCAGTCATTGATTTTTGAGGTTACCATGGCAACGGCTTCACGCTTATAATGAAGTGTCAGGTGGCCAGATAAAAAGCATCTGCATTGAAAACATAGTGAAGTGGTGCCAAGGGTCTCTTGGAACCACACACGACCAGAGGCTCCATATGCCTTCCCACACTGTATGAGGCATAGACATGGACTGGTGTCTTTATACTTTGGGGTTGGGGAGAGGGAAATTAGGTACCGATTGTCTTTTTTGTTTTAATTAGGTAAATACAGTAGAGATATCTTTCGTATTTCTATGCCTTTTTTAGAAAATAATAAATAGTAAGACCATCGTTAAAAAAGAACAATCATCAAAATAACAGCTAGACAGTCAGGGAGAACCTAACATTCCAAAAATGATACATTTGGGATTATTTTTGTCATGGCATGGGGCCCCCATTGATTTTGTTATAATGTCAGAGCAGAAGGAAGCAAGTTTTCTTCCAGGACAACCTTGTACGTGGCTTGATTCATGCGTCCTTCACAAAGAAAAATCTGCCCGATTCCAGCCTTTCTGAAGCACCATGGGTGCGAGACACTGTGGCTTGTTCGGCCTCTCCAGATCTCGCACTGTGATATTTGGTGGGTTCCTTCTGCTCTGACAATGTTCCCCAACTCGGAGGATTGGTTTTTCCAGCAGGACAATGCTCCATGCCACACAGCCAGGTCAATCAAGGTGTGGATGGAGGACCACCAGATCAAAACCCTGTCACGGCCAGCCCAATCTCCAGACCTGAACCCCATTGAAAACCTCTGTAATATGATCAAGAAGAAGATGGATGGTCACAAGCCATCAAACAAAGTCGAGCTGCTTGAATTTATGTGCCAAGAGTGGCATAAAGTTAAAAAGTCTGTGCTTCCAATTTTGTGACAACAGTTTGCACAAAGCAAGGTCAATACTGAAATGGTTTGTCGAGATCAGTGTGGAAGAACTTGACTGGCCTGCACAAAGCCATGACCTTAACCCCATCAAACACCTTTGGGGTGAATTGGAACACTGGCTGCGAGCCAGGCCTAATCGCACCAACATCAGTGCCCGACCTCACTAATGCTCTGAATGGAAGCATGTCCCGGCAGCAAAGTTCCAACATCTAGTGGAATGCCTTCCCAGAAGGGTGGAGACTGCTGTAACAGATAAGGGGGGACCAACTCCATATTAATGCACATTATTTTGGAATGAGATGTTCGACGAGCAGGTGTCCACATACTCACAGGCTGTTGAAAGTGCACACTGATGACATGACATGACTGCCGTTTGACAAGTAAAAATATTCCATAGTAATCTCTCATCATGTAGACTAACCTAACCGCACCGCCTACCCACACTGTATCTGAGGGGCTATTGGCCAGAGCTCACGTGGCAAGAACAGAGTGGCACATTTGCTATTTATTGCAACAGTTTTTGGTAAAGTTGAAAATGCAATGGAAACACATTGAACTTTAGATTGTAGAGGGTTGGAACTCTTTCTTATTGGTCTATTAACTAATTTACAACTTGGTGATATCACCAGGCAGGCCAATATTCCATCCTACCAAAACAAGTTTCAGGCGGCTTTTTCAAAAAGCTCTTACGCTAAAAGGGCATTATAATCATTTTTACAATTTCACTGTATCATTCCAACGTCATAGTGTGAAAATATATATTAAACATAGGATTTTTTTTTTTTTTTTACTGGGACTTTAAAAGCGCTTCTCTGCAGAAATATATTTTAAAAAATGACATTTGCTGCAGCAGTAGCAATGATTGAGCAGCGGTGAGTACTCCAATTACAATTCTTGTTAATTCTTTACAGGACCTATTGATCATTAGGGCCACGTGCTGCTGTTGTGAAACGCAGGGAAACACTTGGCCTCAGTCCTGGAGATTTCCCCTTGTCTCTGAAAAAACACTTTACTCTGCAAACTTTGCCGAAGAAGTGCTCTACTACAGCTCCGTACCTCAGTACCCAATAAGATCACTACAACACATACCTACTGTAAGTCCCTAGAAAGTGCACTACAACACTACCAAAGTCCCTTCTCCAGTTACTGCCGCACAGTGGTTCAACCATTGCCTAGGTGCCTTGTATTCATCTCTGAAAAGAAAAATCCCTGTTTGTTTTGCTCTTTGGAGTCTTCTGTTGTCCTGTGATTAAGAGAATACAAGCTTTTAGCTCTTCATCTAATTTATTGGCATGAAGCCTAATAATGGATTGATTTTCTGTTTTATTCTACCAACTACTTAAATCCCCAGTGGATCTTCTAGTATTTATATTGTTCATAGACCTGGCTCAAACTAACACTGATTTGTATGGAGATTGTATTGTCTGGTTCATGGCAGTGATTCTTGGCCGTATTTCAGATTTTATTAGTCGTATGTACGGGATATCAAATCAAATCAAGTCAAATGTTATTAGTCACATGCGCCGAATACAACAAGTAGACCTTACAGTGAAATGCTTACTTATGAGACCCTAACCAACAATGCAGTTAAAAGAAATATCAATAAGAAGTAAAAGTAACAAGTAATTAAAGAGCAGCAGTAAAATAAGAATAGCAAAACTATATACAAGGGGGTAGAGGTACAGGATCAATGTGCGGGGGCACCGGTTAGTTGAGGTAATATGTACATGTAGGTAGAGTTATTAAAGTGACTATGCATAGATAACAACAGAGAGTTGGGTGAAAAAGAGGGGGGCAATGCAAATAGTCTGGGTAGCCATTTGATTAGGTGTTCAGAAGTCTTAATGCTTAGGGGTAGAAGCTGTTTAGAAACCTCTTGGACCTAGACTTGGTGCTCCAGTACCGCTTGCCGTGCGGTAGCAGAGAGAACAGTCTATGACTAGGGTGGCTGGTGTCTGACCATTTTTAGGGACTTCCTCTGACACTGCCTGGTGTAGAGGTCCTGGATGGCAGGGAGCTTGGTCCCAGTGATGTACTGGGCCATTCGCACTACCGTCTGTAGTTCCATGCAGTTGGAGGCCGAGCAGTTGCCATACCAGACAGTGATGCAACCAGTCAGGATGCTCTCAATGGTGCAGCTGTAGAACCTTTTGAGGATATGAGGACCCATGCCAAATCTTTTCAGAGATCTTTTCCTTTTTTCCTATAGCCCATGATCATCTCCTTTTGTCTTGATCACATTGAGGGACAGGTTGTTGTCCTGGTACCACACGGCCAGGTCTCTGACCTTCTCCCTATAGGCTATCTCATCGTTGTCGGTGATCAGGCCTACCACTGTTGCCATCGGCAAACTTAATGATGGTGTTGGAGTCGTGCCTGGCCATGCAGTCATGAGTGAACAGGGAGTACAGGAGGGGGCTGAGCACACACTCCTGAGGGGCCCCTGTGTTGAGGATCAGCATGTGTTGTTACCTACCCTTACCACCTGGGGGCAGCCCGTCAGGAAGTCCAGGATCCAGTTGCAGAGGGAGGTGTTTAGTCCCAGGGTCCTTAGCTTAGTGATGAGCTTTGAGGGAACTATGGTGTTGAACGTTGAGCTGTCGTCAATGAATAGCATTCTCACATAGGTGTTCCTTTTGTCCCGGTGGGAAAGGGCAGTGTGGAGTGCAATAGTGCATCATCTGTGAATCTATTGGGGCAGTTTTCCAATTGGAGTGGGTCTAGGGTTTCTTGGATAATGGTGTTGATGTGAGCCATGACCAGCATTTCAAAGCACTTCATGGCTACAGATGTGAGTGCTACAGGTCGGTAGTAATTTAGGCAGACTCCCTTAGTGTTCTTGAGCACAGGCACTATAGTGGTCTGCTTGAAACATGTTGGTATTACAGACTGGGACAGGGAACGGTTAAAATGCCAGTGAAGACACTTGCCAGTTGGTCAGCGCATGCTCGCTGTACACGTCCTGGTAATCCATCTGGTCCTGCGGCCTTGTGAATGTTGACCTGTTTAAAGGTCTTACTCACATCGCCGGCGGAGAGCATGATCACACAGTCTTCCGGAACAGCTGGTGCTCTCGTGCATGTTTCAGTGCAATTTGCCTTGAAGCGAGCATAGAAGTAGTTTAGCTCATCTGGTAGGCTTGTGTCACTGGGCAGGTCTCAGCTGTGCTTCCCTTTATAGTCTGTAATGGTTTGCGAGCCCTGCCACATCCAACGAATGTCAGAGCCGGTATTGTACGGTTCGATCTTAGTCCTGTATTGACGCTTTGCCCGTTTGATGGTTTGTTGGAGGGCATAGCGGGATTTCTTATAAGCTTCCAGGTGACAGTCCCGCTCCTTGAAAGCAGCAGCTCTAGCCTTTAACTCAGTGCGAATGTTTTCTGTAAACCATGGCTTCTGGTTAGGGTATGTATGTACGGTCACTGTGGGGACCACAGGGTGAGCGTTTTCTTGTTTTCTTATGGTGGAATACAGCTCATTCAATGCTGTCTTAGTGCCATCCTCAGTCTATGGTGGTACGTAAAACAACTACGAGAAATACAGATTGTTGTGTCTTTGGCTATGCCGGATTAATTGCTAAGACATGCTATTCTATAAAATAGTTAATTAATATTACCTGATTGAGCTAATCATGTAAATGTAATTAACTAGAGAGTCGGGCACCACAAAATAATATTAATAGAGCTGTTATCTTCTGAATAAACTCTTAAAGAACTAGTAATTATTTTACATCCATAGCAGTCAACATTAATCTTCATCTTACTTCAGTCTCATCTGAAAGTTGTACATTCTTGGTTATCTTCAAGAACCCTGACTAACAATTTGAATCAGCAATACAAAATTGGGTTTAATTATTTATTTACTAAATACCTAACTCATCACACAGAATTACATATACAAAAAATTAATTATACCTGGATAATTCTTTACGTCATAGGAAAACGTCCCTAATGGGCGGAACAGATATGACAGCTTGTTACACAAAGGAAAAGGGGCTGGGTTTGAGTGAAAGAGCGGGAGACTGGGGAACAAAGGGAATAAGCTGTGCTATCGTAAATACAGTATCTTATGGATTCTAAATTACCGCCCATTTGGAAAATGAAAATGCAATTAATATTTACTCTGAGCTGCGCTTCAGTAGGTTGGTGGTAGATGGAAGACCGTGTTGCCAAACCGAGTCATCTGTCCTTTGAAGAATGTCTCTGGTGGTCACTTGGATAAGTTGTAGTAACGTTGTTGTGTGGTAGATGGGATACTCTGTCTATTCCTTCCTAACCTGCGTTTGCAGCTGCGGCCGCTAACTCAAAGGCTAGGAGGTATCTCACTTCTGTCGTGAATAAGATGTGAGAGTTCAAAGTTCATACCATTCGCAACCAAAGCTCATGCTGATGTTGGCTTCGTTCTATAGTTTTATCTGAACCATTCTGACATAGGATCGTCATCCTACCTCATTGGAACAGGAAGTTATGTTGTCGTCAAGGCTTTATATAGGAAGGGAGAAAAGGGGTGTGTGTGAATTTTTTTTAGCCCTTGTCCCTTCACATGGGAGGGCCACTGATTGAGCAGCCCTATCTTATGAAAATCCAAATCTCACCTTTTAGAGGCTAAAATCAAATTCAAACATTTAAATTGAACAACAATTCCATGTGAATCTGATAACTCTGTGTAGACTTTCCACTGTAGAGTTTGTCATCTTATCATTGATGAGAAGGTCTCAGATGACAACCGAACTGACATCATATTCATTAAGTACCACTGCATATGTTCAATTGTTTAGATTACCAGAATATAGTTAATTTCCCCCCACATACTGATGTTCCCAGAATCACTATGTTAACCAAGGGTTTTTTAAACGTAACCTCAGTAGGTTAAAGAAGGGAAAAGGGGGGAAGAGGTATTTATGATTGTCATGAACCTATCCCCCACGCCAACGTCATGACACAGATGAAAACTCTCTAGGTGGATAGTGTGGTCTACAGTTTATCATGAGATACTCTACCTCAGGCGAGCAATAGCTTGAGACTTCCTTAGATATCGTGTACCAGCTGTTATTTCCAAAATACATAGCCCGCCGCCCCTTGTCTTTCCAGACACTGCTGTTCTATCCTGCAGGTACAGCGTATAACCAGCCAGATGTATGTTGATAGTGTTGTCGTTCAGCTACGACTCCGTGAAGCATAAGATATTACAGTTTTGAATGTCCCGTTGGTAGTTTAATTTTTGGCGTAGGTCATCTATTGTATTCTCCCAAGATTGCATGTTTGCTAGCAGAATGAAAGGAAGTGGGGGTTTATTCAATCCCCTACGAATTCTCAGAAGGCAGCCCGCCCTTTGGCCCCTTTTTCTCCACCTCTTCTTCACGCAAATCACTTCGATTTGGGCTTGTTCCCGCAAAAGCAGTATATAGTTTGCGTCAGGCTTGTCAGACTCGTTAAAGGCAAAAAAGGATTCTGCCAGTCCGTGGTGAGTAATCGCAGTCCTGATGTTCAGAAGTTACTTTCGATCATAAGAGACGGTAGCGGCAACATCATGTGCAAAATAAGTTTTAAAAAACAAGTTACAAAAAATGCAAATAAACGAACAAAAAAACACAATCGGTTGGGGACACGTAAAACTTCTGCCTTCTTCTCCGTCGCCATTTTTATACACGAAATGCTTACTTGCAGGTTCCTTCTAGACAATGCAACTGCAATAAGAAGTAATAAAATATGAGAATACAAACATAAAGATATTCCACAAAATAACTTTTAACAAGGCACACCTGTTTATTGAAATGCATTCCAGTTGAAGCTGGTTGAGAGAATGCCAAGAGTGTGCAAAGCTGTCATCAAGGCAAAGGGCGTTTTGTCTATTTTGAAGAATCTAAAATATATTTAGATTTGTTTAACACTTTTTGGGTTACTAAGTGATTCCATGTGTGTTATTTCATAGTTTCGATGTCTTCACTATTATTCCACAATGTAGAAAATAGTTACAAAATTAAGGAAAACCCTTGAATGAGTAGGTGTGTCCAAACTTTTGACTGGTACTGTATATGTTTAAAATACATTTTGACAGCATGCTGTAGTAGCTAGTAAAATATATTTCATGAATATGTGTTGCCATGTATTTTAATGAATGGAAAATGTAACTTTTTACCTTACATACTGTAGCTAGGCTACATAAAAATGTAATGCATGAAATTTCCTCACTAAATAACAATAGAATGCTGTGGTAAACATTGAAAAGCTTTTTTTAATGTATTAACTTTTATTTATTCAGGGTAGCCCAGTTGAGACCAGGGTCTCATTCCCAATGGTGCCCTGAGTACAAACGTTTTAAACAGAAAGTAAAAGTAACATTCCAAATAAAACAATAATAACCTCTCTGTGTGTGGAGTAAAGGTGGTCCAACTGCAATCCTCAATGAATGAATTCAACACCAGAGTCTTAACCTGCCGTAGCGGTGGCAGGGATTCAAGATGCAAGGAATTTAGTTGGTTATTCCAACAATGAGGGACACTAAAACTAAAGGAGTATTTACCTAATTTGGTCGAGACCAGAGGGACCTCGTGTTAACCAATCCTGCAAGCGGGTTTGGTAGCTCATTCTTTTATACGTTAGCAACGAAGTTAGGTAAGTTGGAAGCTTGTGTAGTAGAGCTTTGTAAAAAAAAGGAATAATGAAGTGATCTACAAGACTTTAATGAGGATAAACAACCTTTTGATACAGGATGCAGTGGTGAATGAATGACTCATTACTGACAACTCAATAATTTACATTTTTTTGCTCAAATAATTTGGTCCATTTTTCAATTGTGTTATGGGACTCACTGGAAGGTTGCATCTAAAATACAATGTACACATTTTCTCTGCACTTAACTTGTCTATTTTCTAAAATGATGTCTGAAAATACATTGAAATTATACTTAAAATGCAGATTCCTTCACCTCCAGTGTTCATTTTCAGACTCAGAAGTTGACAGTTACCCTGTGGATAATGCAGAGTCAGTGTCAGTGAAAAATTGCACACAAGATGAAGAATAAATAAGGGATGAATGTTCATGAACACTTTTTCATTTCATTGGGAACTATACTGAAGAAAAATATAAAAGCAACATGCAACAATCTCAACGATTTTACTGAGTTACAGTTCATATAAGATCTGTCAATTTAAATAAATGAGGCTCTAATCAATGGATTTCACATGACTGGGGATACAGATATGCATCTGTTGGATCAGAAAACCAGTCAGTATCTGGTGTGAACACCATTTGCCTCATGCAGCATGACACATCTCCTTCGCAGAGAGTTGATTGTGGAATGTTATCCTACTCCTCTTCAATGCCTGTGCGAAGTGGATAATGGCAGGAACTTGAACACGCTGTTGCATACGTCGATCCAGAACATCCCAAACATGCTGAATTGGTGGCATATCTGGTGAGTATGCAGGCCATGGAAGAACTGCTTATCATGCTGATACATGAGGTGATAGTGGTGGATGAATGGCATGACAATGGGCCTCAGGATCTCGTCACGGTATCTCTGTGCATTCAAATTGCCATTGATAAAATGCTATTTTGTTTGTTGTCCGTAGCTTATGCCTGCCCATACCATAACCCCACCACCACAATGGAGCACTCTATTCACAACGTTGACATCAGCAAACCGCTTGCCCACACCATCCCTTACATGTGGTCTGTGGTTGTGCGGCCAGTTGGACATACGGCCAAATTAATAAAAACTAAAATTATCTGGCAACAGCACTGGTGAACATTGCTGCAGTCAAAACTTGAGAGATCTGTTTCATTGTGTTGTGTGACAAATTTTAGAGTGCCTTTTTAGTCCCCCGCAGAAGGTGCACCTGTGTAATGATCATACTGTTTAATCATCTTCTTTATATGCCACACTTGTCAAGTGTATGGATTATCTTGGCAAAGGATAAACACCCACTAACAGTGATTTCAGTTTATGAAACACGGGACTAACACTTTACATGTTGCGTTTATATTTTTGTCCAGTGTAGCTAGCTAAATTATTACAAATATGAGTTACATAGGTCGGGGTCTGTCCATAGGCAGCTGAGGCTCCAGACTAGAATGATCCACTGCAGGATGGAAAAATAAAATGATGGGTCCAAACGTCCCAACATAATTAACGACCAGCCTGTTTGGTTAGCAACCTCAGAACTAACACCTTTTCTTTGCCCGTCTGATGGAAGGATGAAATCTTTTTTTAAATGTTGGCAACCGTTTTATAATATCAATAAGGCCCTCGAACCCGGAGATTATCGTGGGATAACTCCCTCTTAAGGGTTGTTCCCGGCCCTCAGCGAAAGAACAGCCAATAGTCGGGAGTTATCACACGATAATCCCCGGGTCCTCATGCCTTATTGCTTACATAATGTTTTACAGCTTAGTCATTCAAATTCTTTTTCCAAATCTTCTTCATTATTTCATATATTTTGTATGTGATAAGGCCACATGGAGGGCCAGAGATAATTAGACACCTGTGGTAATCTGAAGTACTGGAAAGTGGCCACTAGGTGTCTTGTGATAGATTACATAGAATCCTTGAAAGATACAAACATTCTGGTAGTTTACTGGTAAACTTTGAACATTTCCAGTAATATACCCTTAACTGTAACAGAACATTTAGCAAGTGAGGTTTAAGGGCATTTCAAATGTACCAGTGTCTCTAGCACGTAAAAAAATCCTTCAAAGTCTTCCCTTGTAGTGCCCATTTCCAGATACATAAAATAGCCTTGAAGGAAAAAAGCAACAAGAGCTTGTCTCTTCGGAGCATTAAACCCCAGATGGAAAGCAAAATATCGCACGCCATTTGCCACCATCTCGTCAATCTATTTCACATCAACATGTCCTCACCAATAGTGTTGCCTGTCTGTCAACTCCCTCAAATATTGTTTTTATAAGAAATGCAGTCCATCAACTCTCTCTCTCTCTCTCCCACCCCTCTGCCAACGGGGGCTCATACTAGATGTTCGGCACAATGGACTTGGGTGTTTTTAGTTATTTTAATTTTTTGTTGCTGTTGTAAAGTTTGGGAAAGTGAAAGTGAATTAAATGTGCCTGTCATCATCAGTCCCTTCAGTCTCAAAGAGATAAATCCTCTGGAGGTATTGTCAGAAATAGATTGGGAATTAATGAGATTTGCTCTCATTCAGTATTTTCCCTCAAAGAATGGCCACCACACACCGTTGATTCATTAATAGCTTAATTGCTCTGAATCGCTAAACGTCAGTCAAAAGGGGTTCATTTATATTTAAATTAGGACATGTATTTCATGGTTTTGCTGGTTATTTTTGCAATAGGTTTCTTTAATGTACATTTTGATTGGCAGGTTGACAGATTGCTTGATCAGGTGATTTGTTGATGAATAGGTTAAATGACTTTTCTGACTCCTGTCAAGCTTGTCAGATGTCGTCTGGACTCATGATCTTTTAAGTGAGATTAAAGTCACTCTTATAGATGTCTAAATTCCCAATGTGATCAATGCATCACCATTTGCATTTTGACAGCTGCTGTTCACTTTTGTCAGCATTGTCACACTACCTGTGTCAACAGCCACGACGAACAACCAAGGCTGAGCACAGTCTAGATCTAAAAAACACACAGAATCAATGTTTGTGGGCCATTTTCAAACACAGTGCTTTGCAGAAGGCATTTAAAGTCACATTTGTTTCACGTAAATGGATATTTCACTACTTTTTAAACTCATACGTTATCTCCAGCACCATACCACTATGACAATTTGTTAACGTTATGTAGTCAAAAAAAGGTAGGAAGAAAAAAAAAAGGTACTTAGAAAATTCAAAAACAGTAATGACGTCCCACCCAAGGGGAGGTTGTTTTCTCACTCTACGTAACCGTGAGTTCATTTAGAAAAGTTTGAAAGGACTGATTTTAAATTAAGACCTGATAACATCATAGGTGGTTGTGGGGATTGAAACCACAACAATCTGGGCTCTAAGGCTGCGTTTAGACAGGCAGCCCAATTCTGATCTTCCACTAATTGGTCTTTTGACCAATAAAATCAGAATTTTTTCTAAACACAGCCAGTGTTACTACGCGATTACACAGACATTCCATTTTTCAATTCTTAATTGTAATTATGTTGGTCTTTTTTATTCAGCACCTGTTGCTCTAGAGATTTGTTTGATAGAAGGTGACCAATGTTTAATTGTCTCACTGCTAATTCCAAACATGGGCTGGTCAGAGATACCCCAGGGTTCGACTCTCTCCCTGTGTGTTACACACAAAACACTTTGCCTCTCTTTCTTTTTTCTTCCTTTCTCTTTGTCACTAGCTCGCTTGCTCTCTCTCACTCACAAACACATACATATATACACGCATGAACGCTTGCGCTCCTCATAAGTACACAGACACTCTTCCTTACAGTCACACATTATGCCTATGCTCTACAGTTCCCACACTCACACGGAGCTATTCACGTCTCTTTCACGCTAGTGCTCCTATATCAGAGACGCGCTCCCTCAAAGACACATTTTATCTTTCACTCCACAGCACACAAGCAAGCGCACACACACACGCATAGGTATTCTCTGCAGTCTCTCTCTTTATGCTCTTTCTCTCTCACACACACACACACACACACGACAGAGCCTCCCTCTCTTTGACAGATGGATGGGGACTAATAGCATAATTAAGTACCCGCACCGGCGGTCCCTGTTTACTGCTCGGTTGCTAAGAGGTGACATCAGCTGAGCCCACCTCCTTCCTCAATAACCCCCCCCACCCCCCCCCCCTCCTCTCTCTCTCTCTCTCTCTCTCTCTCTCTCTCTCTCTCTCTCTCTCTCTCTCGCGCACACAAACAAACGGCAGCCGTGTGCAGGGTGTGTTGTAGAGGTAGAGAGAGCAGGCAGGAAGCAGTGTGTGAGGCAGACAGACAGCATGGTTAGAGCGTGCAGGGCGGACCAGCCACGGCTCTCCATGTAGCCCAGTGCAGCACAAGCTAGAGGGGGGGAGTCCGAGGAGCCACCAGGACCTACTCATCTCACTAACAGCCAGGAGCTCTCTCTCCACTCAGGCTACTGGCTTTTTTTCAGGGATAGACTTCAGAGGAACAACTTCAAATTTCATTTTTTTTTCTCTGGCTGGCTTTGGTGTTTACTTTCGAGGAGCCTTTTTTGTATATTTGGGGACACCTGGGGAATAGTTATTGTTTTGACTGGGTCTTGACTGGGCTGGGTGGGCGCTCCAAGGGACCGCATGCATGACACAACGCAAAGGCGAGAAGACCACCATCAGCATCCAGGAGCACATGGCCATTGACGTGTGCCCTGGCCCCATCCAGCCCATCAAGCAGATCTCTGACTACTTCCCCCGCTACCCGCGGGGTCTCCCCCCGACAGCACCCCCCGCCCTCAGCCGAGCCGGCTCGCTGCACTCCTCCTCCGCCAGCCACAACTCTGGGGATGACCCGGCCCATTCCCACACCGGCGACGACCCGGACCGGGTATTTGGCGGTGCCGCCGCCCCAACACCTGCGGCGACTGGCAAGAAGGAGGAGGAACCGGACGTGGAGGGCTATGACTCGGACGACTCAAGTGAGTAGAGACATTTTCTCTCTTTTGTCCTATTTTTCTTCCTTCGTTCCTTCCTTCAGTGTCTGGTTGCCGAGTGACCATCTGGTGTGGCTGTGTCTTTTTTGACCTCTCTCTTCTCCACTCTCATTTTCCTTCCATCTGTGGTTGCCGAGTGCCGGTGTGTCTGTGCGTCTCCCTGTCTGTGGCGTAGCTAACTCTTGACTGTTGAGAGCCAACTGTTGCTGCCGCAGAGCGGCTGTTGCTTCCTTCCCTGCATACAATACTGCACTCCTGCACTGATACATTATAGACCTCCGTAGGTACCATAAGCACAGATCAACAAAAATAATTATTCTACCAGTGTAAGAAAGGTGATGTGATTACACGTGATGTGAAAAGGCTGGGCTTATGTGCTTGTTGTGCCGAAGCTTCATGCCTTCTTTGAGTAGTTGTAAATTAGCAGGCCGGATATACACTGAGTATTCCTAACATTAGGAACACCTTCTTAATATTGAGTTGCACTCACAGTCTACAGTAGCAGCCGATGTCTGGTGTTCAATGTAGGCCTACATTCCATGAGACTTTTGAAAAAAAGACATGCAGGTTTAACGGCTTTCCTCTTCCTCTTCTGAGGAGGAGTAGCAAGGATCGGACCAATACGCAGTGTTGTAAGTATTCATCTTGGTTTTTTATTTTATTTTTATTTCACATTTATTTAACCAGGTAGGCTAGTTGAGAACAAGTTCTCATTTACAACTGTGACCTGGCCAAGATAAAGCATAGCAGTGTGAACAGACAACAACACAGAGTTACACATGGAGTAAACAATAAACAAGTCAATAACACAGTAGATTTTTTTTTAAATAGTCTATATACATTGTGTGCAAAAGCATGAGGAGGTAGGCGAATAATTACAATTTTGCAGATTAACACTGGAGTGATAAATGATCTAATGGTCATGTGTAGGTAGAGATACTGGTGTGCAAAAGAGCAGAAAAGTAAATAAATAAAAACAGTATGGGGATGAGGTAGGTAAATTGGGTGGGGTATTTACCGATGGACTATGTACAGCTACAGCGATCGGTTAGCTGCACAGATAGCAGATGTTTAAAGTTGGTGAGGGTGGTAAAGGTCTCCAGCGATTTTTGCAATTCGTTCCAGTCACAGGCAGCAGAGAACTGGAACGAAAGGCGGCCAAATGAGGTATTGGCTTTAGGGATGATCAGTGAGATACACCTGCTGGAGCGCGTGCTACTGGTGGGTGTTGCCATAGTGACCAGTGAACTGAGATAAGGCGGAGCTTTACCTAGCATGGACTTGTAGATGACCTGGAGCCAGTGGGTCTGGCGACGAATATGTAGCGGGGGCCAGCCGACTAGAGGATACAGGTTGCAGTGGTGGGTGGTATAAGGTGCTTTAGTAACAAAACGGATGGCACTGTGTTAAACTGCATCCAGTTTGCTGAGTAGAGTATTGGAAGCTATTTTGTAGATGACATCGCCGAAGTCGAGGATCGGTAGGATAGTCAGTTTTACTAGGGTAAGTTTGGCGGCGTAAATGAAGGAGGCTTTGTTGCGGAATAGAAAGCCGACTCTAGATTTGATATGTTTGATATGAGTCTGGAAGGAGAGTTTACAGTCTAGCCAGACACCTAGGTACTTATAGATGTCCACATATTCTAGGTCGGAACCATCCAGGGTGATGATGCGAGTCGGGCGTGCGGGTGCAGGCAGCGAACGGTTGAAAAGCATGCATTTGGTTTTACTCGCGTTTAAGAGCAGCTGGAGGCCACGGAAGGAGTGTTGTATGGCATTGAAGCTTGTTTTGAGGTTAGATAGCACAGTGTCCAAGGAAGGGCCAGAAGTATACAGAATGGTGTCATCTGCGTAGTGGTGGATCAGGGAATCGCCCGCAGCAAGAGCAACATCATTGATACATACAGAGAAAAGAGTCGGCCCGAGAATTGAACCCTGTGGCACCCCCATATAGAGACTGCCAGAGGACATGCCCTCCGATTTGACACACTGAACTCTGTCTGCAAAGTAGTTGATGAACCAGGCAAGGCAGTCATTAGAAAAACCGAGTTTAATGAGACAGAGAATAATGAACACTGAACAAAACATTAAACGACAACGTGAAAAAACAAAACCAAAAAAGTTCCGTGTGGAACAAAACACTGACACGGAAAATAATCATCCACAACTCAAAAGTGAAACCAGGCTACCTAAGTATGGTTCTCAATCAGGGACAACGATTGACAGCTGCCTCTGTGACCAGTGAACTGAGATAAGGCGGAGCTAACCGATCGCTGCAGCTGTACATAGTCCATCGGTAAATACCCCACCCAATTTACCTACCTCATCCCCAGTCACATGAAATGGTTCAAAATGGCAACAGTTCGCCTACCCGGCGCACAAGGCAGCTGAATCAGGTGCACCTACTGTTAACAGCCCGAGACAAATATAATTTTTAAAAAAAATAAGAACACCAGGCTTTATAGTTGGGTTTTTTACAGAAATGGTTGTCGATCGACTAAGAATGCCGTGGAGGTCGATCGGGATCGACCGGTTGGTGACCATTGCTGTAGAAAGTTGAGTGAAGTTCAATATCGTGCTTCTCTCTGTGGGCTCTTTCTTCTGTGCCACAGTCCCGGGAGAGCTTTGTGTCATTCTTGGCAGTCCTGGGAGAGCTTTGCGTCATTCTCGGCAGTCCCGGGAGAGCTTTGCGTCATTCTCGGCAGTCCCGGGAGAACTTTGCGTCATTCTCGGCGAAACATTGGTTGCCCTCAGAACAGCCTCAATGTGTCGTGGCATGGACTAGAGGTCGACCGATTAATCGGATTTCAAGTTTTCATAACAATCGGACATCGGTAATTTTGGACGCCTATTTTTTTATTATTTTTTTACACCTTTATTTAATGTTTATTTAACTAGGCAAGTTAGTTAAGAACACATTCTTATTTTCAATGACGGCCTAGGAACTGTGGGTTAAAACCTCTTAGGCCGCCCCATCCCGCATGCGGGATCGTGACTACAGCCTCAAGCTCATTACCATAATGCAACATTAGCGATTTCTGAAAATTGCAAATGAAATGAAATAAATATGCCTGTCCTCAAGCTTATCCTTTTCTTAACAATCCTGTCGTCTCAGATTTTCAAAATATGCTTTAGAACCAGAGAAAATCAATAATTTGTGTAAGAGTGGTGATAGCTAGCTTAGCATTTAGCGTTAGCATTTAGCACGCAACATTCACAAAAACCAGCAAAGGGATCAAATAAAATAATTTACCTTTGAAGAACTTCAGATGTTTCAATGAGGAGACTCTCAGTTACATAGCAGATGTCCAGTTTTTCCTGAAAGATGCTTGTGTAGGACACAACGTTCCGTTTTGTTACTATGCATTTGGCTACCGAAACTAACCGAAAATTCAGTCACCTAAACGTCAAACTTTTTCCGAATTAACTCCATAATATCGACTGAAACATGGAAAACGTTGTTTGAATCAATCCTCAAGGTGTTTTGTCATATATCTCTTCATTGAAATGCCTTCCTGGAAGCGTGCATTCTTCTCTGATTCGGATGGAAAAATACTGGTACCTGACTTTTGCGCACCAATTTCCACGCAGACACCGTGCGGGACACTTGGTAATTGTAGGCTCTTATGGTCAATCTTCCAATGATATGCCTACAAATACGTCACAATGCTGCAGACACCTGGGGGAAACGATAGGAAGTGTCCGTTCATTCCTGTCGCATTCACAGCCATATAAGGAGATCATGGAAAACGTGCCTCCAGAAATCCTGTTGATTTCCTGGTCACTCAAACATCTTGGTTTTGCCTGTAGATTTTGTTCTATGGCACTCACAGTGAAAATCTTTGCAGTTCTGGAAACGTCAGAGTGTCTTCTTTCCAAAACGATCAATTCCAAGCATAGTCGAGCATCTTTTCGTGACAAAATATTGCGCTTAAAACGGGCACGTCTTTTTATCCAAAAATGAAATACTGCCCCTATAGGACTAACAGGCCTTGTTCAGGGGTAGAACGACAAATTTTTACCTTGTCAGCTCAGGGATTCAATCTTGCAACCTTACGGTTAACTAGTCCAACGCTCTAACCACCTGCCTCATGAGAAGCCCGCCTGTTATGCGAATGCAGTAAGAAGCCAAGGTAAGTTGCTAGCATTAAACTTAATCAATCATAATCACTAGTTATAACTACATGTAGTTGATGATATTACTAGTTTATCTAGCTTGTCCTGCGTTGCATATAATCGATGCAGTGCGCATTCGCGAAAAAGGACTGTCGTTGCTCCATCGTGTACCTAACCATAAACACCAATGCCTTTCTTAAAATCAATACACAGAAGTATATATTTTTAAACCTGCATATTTAGCTAAAAGAACCAGGTGAAATTGTGTCACTTCTCTTGCGTTCATTGCACGCAGAGTCAGGGTATATGCAACAGTTTGGGCCGCCTTGCTCATTGCGAACTAATTTGCCAGAATTTTACGTAATTATGACATAACATTGAAGGTTGTGCAATGTAACAGGAGTATTTAGACTGATGGATTCCACCCGTTAGATAAAATACGTAACGGTTCCGTATTTCACTGAAAGAATAAATGTCTTGTTTTCAAGATGATAGTTTCCGGATTCGACCATATTAATGACCTAAGGCTCGCATTTCTGTGTGTTATTATGTTATAATTAAGTCTATGATTTGATAGAGCAGTCTGACTGAGCGAGCGATGGTAGGCACCTGCAGGCTCATAAGCATTCATTCAAACAGCACTTTTGTGCGTTTTGCCAGCAGCTCTGCTGTTTATGACTTCAAGCCTATCAACTCCCAAGATTAGGCTGGTGTAACGATGTGATGTGAAATGGCTATCTAGTTAGCGGGGTTCACGCTAATAGCGTTTCAAACGTCACTCGCTCTGAGACTTGGAGTAGTTGTTCCCCTTGCTCTGCATGGGTAACGCTGCTTCGAGGGTGGCTGTTGTCATTGTGTTCCCGGTTCGAGCCCGGGTAGGAGCGAGGAGAGGGACGGAAGCTATACTGTTACACTGGCAATACTAAAGTGCCTATAAGAACATCCAATAGTCAAAGGTATATGAAATATAAATGGTATAGAGAGAAATAGTCCTATAATTCCTATAATAACTACAACCTAAAACTTCTTACCTGGGAATATTGAAGACCCATGTTAAAAGGAACCACCAGCTTTCATATGTTCTCATGTTCTGAGCAAGGAACATAAACGTTAGCTTTCTTACATGGCACATTGCACTTTTACTTTCTTCTCCAACACTTTGTTTTTGCATTATTTAAAACAAATTGAACATGTTTCATTATTTATTTGAGGCTACATTGATTTTATTTATGTATTATATTAAGTTAAAATAAGTGTTCATTCAGTATTGTTGTAATTGTCATTATTAAAAATCGTCCGATTAATCGGTATCAGCTTTTTTTGTCCTCCAATAATCGGTATCGGCATCAGCGTTGAAAAATCATACCTCTAGCCTCGACCTCTAGCATGGACTCTACAAGGTGTCGAAAGCGTTCCACAGGGATGCTGGCCAATATTGACTCCAATGCATCCCATAGTTGTGTCAAGTTGGCTGAATCTCCTTGGGTGGTAGACCATTGTTGATATAAACTGTTGAGTGTGAAAAATCAAGCAGCGTTGCAGTTCTTGACACAACCCTTTGCACCTGGCACCTACTACCATACCCTGTTCAAAGGCACTTAAATGTATTGTATTGCCCATTCACCCTCACCTTGTCTCAATTGTCTCAAGGCTCAAAAATCCTTCTTTAATCTTTCTCCTCCCCTTCATCTACACTGATTGAAGTGGATTTAACAAGTGATATCAATAAGGGGTCATAGCTTTCACCTGGTCAGTCTATGTCATGGATAGAGCAGGTATTCTTAGTGTTTTGTATACTCAGTGTGTGTAGTGGGCTCCAGTCGGATTCGTAGGCATGCTGTTGAGTCTCGGCACGAGGGCTGTTTACATCCACACGCAAGCAGCCGGCCAAACAGCGAGGCTGGCAGGCTCCTGTTGTCTGTGTCTGTCTGTGCGTGTGTATGCGTGCGTGTGCACATACAGTATGAGCTATTAGTATCAAGCTACTGTTGTGTTCGTATGTGCGTGTGTGTGTGACGTGTGTTTGCATATGCCCCAGTCTCTCCTGCCAAGAGAATGCACCTCCTGTGACAAGCCCGTTTTGAATTTCTTGTGTCTTACAGTGAGTGGTTTTCGTGTCACCCACTGTCTGAATGCTCTAAAAGAAAATCCTTTATGAGAGCACTAATCACTTTGCCCGGCTACCCAAACACTCCAGCCAAACGTTACACCACACCTATGGATGTTAGGTTCTTGAAAGGAAATGAGTCTTGATCTGAGTACTTCCCTGAAAATTTCAAGAATGGAAATCCTTTCTAGACCATGATGTGCGGCCCATGATGTCCTGCCATCCAGGACCTATATAATAGGTGGTGTCAGAGGAAAGCCCATAAATTTGTCAGAGACTCCAGTCACCCAAGTCATAGACTGTTTTCTCTACTACCGCACTGCAAGCAGTACCGGAGCGCCAAGTTTAGGACCAAAGGCTCCTTAACAGCTTCTACCCCCAAACCATAAGACTGCTGAACAATTAATCAAATGGCCACCGGACTATTTACATTGACACCCCACCCCCACCCGACCCCACCCCTCCATTTGTTTTGTACACTGCAACTTCTCGCTGTTTATTATCTATGCATGGTCACTTCACCCCTACCTACAAATTACCTCAACTAACCTGTACCTCCACACACCGACTCGGTACCGGTACCCCCTGTATATAGCCTCGTTATTGTTATTTTATTGTGTTACTTTTTATAATTTTTTACTTTAGTTTATTTGGTAAACTCTTTCTTGAACTGCTTTGTTGGTTAAGGGCTTGTATAAGTAAGCATTTCATGTGACAAATAAAGCATGTGACAAATAAAGTTTGATTTTATTTTGATTAGTCCCAGAAACTGATAGGTTGGGCCAGAGCCAGAACACACATGGGTAAAGCGACGTTTTTATAGTTTGGTATTGGTTTTGATACTCTAATTGGTTAGAGATTATCCCATCGCTGATGACTCTGTTTTGTACAACATCCCTCATTTTAACATCACCACAATCAACTTCAATAATGGCATTCTCGGACTGAAGTATGCAACTAATGATAGAGCAGCGGAAGAATTCAGTGTGAGTCAGGCAACTAAACACTATTGACAATGTTACAAAGAAGCTACCCTGTTGATGACTGTGCAGGCTGTCCATCCACTGACATGCGAGTGTCACTCAAGCATGTCACTCTTACAGACCTGTTATCTATTTCCTAAATTTCCCTCCAATGGGTGCTGTTGTGGGTCTTTTTAACACTATAGTGAATAAAGGTTAGTGTGACAGCATGACAGCACAGTAAAGGCTTAATCCATACAGAGTGACATGCAGAGGGTTTAGGGATGCCCTGCCTATCCTATAATCCTGCACCAGATTGGGGGATGGAATGGCAACAGCACAGAGTGGGTGGAATAGGCTGATTTTGACAGATGTTGAGCTATGACCTTGCAGACAGCGCAAAGCTCTCTTATCGAGAGGGGAAAGGAACATGGAGTTGCACACGGCATTAAGGTATCCTTGATTTGAAGTGGAATCGAGCCCTTCTTCAACCGTTATATAATGGCTTACATTGTCGAGGACTAATTGTTTTGTACAGCTACCAGTGGGGTAAAGTATTTAAGTAAAAATACTTTAAAGTACTACTGAAGTAGTTTTATGAGGTATCTGTACTTTACTATTTATATTTTTGACAACTGTAACTTTTATATCACTACATTCCTAAACAAATCATGTACTTTTTACTCCATACATTTTTCCTGATGTCCAAAAGTACTTACATTTTGAATGCTTAGCAGGAAAGGAAAATGGTGCAATTTACACACTTATCAGGACAACATCCCTGGTCATTCTTACTGCCTCTGATCTGGCGGACTCAATCAACACAATGCTTAATTTGTAAATTATGTCTGAGTGTTGGAGTGCGCCCCTGGCTATCTGTACATTTAAATATATAAATATATTCTGTATATATTGTGCCATCTGGTTTGCTTAATATAAAGAATTTTAAATGATTTATACTTTTACTTTTGATACCTAAGTATGTTTTTGCAATTACATTTACTTTTGATACTTAAGTATATTTAAAACCAAAAACTTTTAGACTTTTACTCAAGTAATATTTTACTGGGTGACTTTCACTTTTTTTTCTATTAAAACCTCTTGAAACTAGGGGGCACTATTTTCATTTTTGGAAAAATAACGTTCCCAAAGTAAACTGGCTATTTCTTCAGGACAAGATGCTAGAATATTAATATAATTGACAGTTTATGATGGAAAACACTCTAAAGTTTCCAAAACTGTAAAAATAATGTCTGTGAGTATAACAGAACTGACATTGCAGGCGAAAGCCTGAGAAAAATCCAATCAGGAAGGGACTCTTATTTAGAAAGCTCTGCGTTCCTATGCGTCCCTTATTGAGCAGTGAATGAGATATCAACCAGCTTCCTTTTTCTATGACTTCCCTAATGTGGCTAGTGTCACAATACATAGTTTCAGGCTTTTATTTTGAAAAATGAGCCTGAACGACAAGATTGCATCAGTGGTCAGCTGGAGGCTCTCAGAGTGTTTTGTGCGTAAAAGACAAATGCGATCATTGTTTCCCTCTTTCCTACTAAGAAGCCACCTGTCCTGATAGGGGCGGCAGCGTAGCCTAGTGGTTAGAGCGTTGGACTAGTAACCGGAAGGTTGCGAGTTCAAACCCCTGAGCTGACAAGGTACAAATCTATTGTTCTGCCCCTGAACAGGCAGTTAACCCACTGTTCCCAGGCCGTCATTGAAAATAAGAATATGTTCTTAACTGACTTGCCTGGTTAAATAAAGGTTAAAAAAAAATATATACATATATATTATCGAATAGATATTTGAAAAACACCTTGAAGCTTGATTATAAAAAACGTTTGCCATGTTTCTGTTGATATTATGGATCTAATTTGGAATATTTTTTGGCGTTGTCGTGACCGCAGTTTCCGGTGGATTTCTCAACCAAACGTGAAGTGCAAACGGAGGTGTTTTGGCTATAAAAATAATCTTTATGGGACAAAATGAACATTTGCTGTCTAACTGGGAGTCTCGTGAGTGAAAACATCCGAAGCTCATCAAAGGTAAACGATTTAATTTGATTGCTTTTCTGATTTTCGTGACCAAGCTGCCTGCTGCTAGCTAGGCATAATGCTATGCTAGGCTATCGATAAACTTACACAAATGCTTGTCTTGCTTTGGCTGTAAAGCATAATTTCAAAATCTGTGATGACTGGGTAATTAACGAAAGGCTAAGCTGTGTTTCAATATATTTCACTTGTGATTTCATGAATATGAATATATTTTTATTTATTTATATATTTTTGGTCCGTTGCGTTATGCTAATTAGTGTCAGTTGATGACAATTCTCCCGGATCCGGGAGAGGGAGTTCCAAGAGGTCTATTAAGGTATCTTTACTTTTACTCAAGTGTGACAATTGGGTACTTTTTCCAACACTGACATTTACTTACGGTATGGCCAAAACAACTAGGCCTAGTTGTGACATAATTATTTCAAAGTGCAATAGTGAGTGTAGGTTGGATACAGACTGTACAGAAGTGCCAGGTCCAAGTACCTTCAACAATAGACTAGAGAGGCAATAGGACAGGTGGTACTAGTATGGTATTGGTATGGCTGCTGAGAGCATATGCTTTAGTCTGTTGTGGAATGGATTTTGAGCCATTCGACCTGATTGTCTTGGACAGAATGTTAGAAACATATAGGTGCTTCATGGCCAACAGGTGGATAGTGGTTATACACTATTGCTAAAATCATATGCCTCATCTGGTGCTGTACAAACTTGGAACAATTAGATCTGATTGTCTTGGACAGAATGGGGGAAACGCATTAGCACGTAGAGTGCTTCTGCTTCGCCCCAAGGGCACTGGACCAGAACACAGTGTGGTGAACACAGTGTTTTCTAACCACAATCCTCCTGGCTGCTCTTCACAGTGCTCCTTCTTCGGCATCAACGGTAACTGTTGCAATGAGCACGAGGATGCACAAATTGGCAACATGGAGGAGCAAATGAATTGTAATGAAGCCGTGTGTTATGTGAGATGTGCAATACAAATAGAGCAATTAGAAAGACACACTTGAAGCAACATATAATGGGCGCAGAAACAAACAAGGAAGGAGTCATCGGAGATGCCTTAGAACAGTGGTTCCCAAACTTTTTATAGTCCCATACCCCTTCAAACATTCAACCTCCAGCTGTTTACCCCCTCTAGCACCAGGGTCAGCACACTCTCAAATGCTGTTTTTTACCATCATTGTAAGCCTGCCACACACACACTATACAATTAAATTATTAAACATAGTGGGAAGTGACAAAGAGCTCTTATAGGATCAGGGCACAAATAACAATATAATAATAATCAATAATTTTGCTCTTTATTTAACCATCTTACATATAAAACCTTATTTGTTAATTGAAAAGTGTGAATAACTCACCACAGGTTAATGAGAAGGTTGTGCTTGAAAGGATGCACATAATTCTGCAATGTTGGGTTGTACTGGAGAGAGTCTAAGTCTCTGTGTCTGTGTTGTGTCTTTTGCCCATCTTAATCTTTTATTGGCCAGTCTGAGATATGGCTTTTTCTTTGCAACTCTGCCTAAATGGCCAGCATCCCAGAGTCGGCTCTTCACTGTTGATGTTGATACTGGTGTTTTGCGGGTACTATTTAATGAAGCTGCCAGTTAAGGACTTGTGAGGCGTCTGTTTCTCAAACTTGACACTCTATTGTACTTGTCCTCTTGCTGAGTTGTACACCAGGGCCTCCCACTCCTCTTTCTATTCTGGTTTCTCGCATTGAATAGCCTTAATTTCTTAGAACAAGAATAGACTGATGAGTTTCAGAAGAAAGTTCTTTGTTTCTGGCCATTTTGGGCCTGTAATCAAACCCAAAAAGGCTGATGCTCCAGATACTCAACTAGTCTAAAGAAGGCCAGTTTTATTTCTTCTTTAATCAGCACAACAGTTTTCAACTGTGCTAACATAATTGCAAAAGGGTTTTCTAATAATCAATTAGCCTTTTAAAATGATAAACTTGGATTAGCTAACACAACATGCCATTGGAGCACAGGAGTGATGGTTGCTGATAAAGGGCCTTTATACGCCTATGTAGATATTCCCTAAAAAAACAGCCGTTTCCAGCTACAATAGTCATTTACAACATTACCAATGTCTACACTGTATTTCTGATCAATTTGACGTTATTTTAACAGACAAAAAATGTTGACTCCAACCTAAGTGTATGTAAACTTCCGACTTCAACTGTGTATATATAAACACACAAGGTTTACATTTTTAACTGCACTGGACCTTTAAGCCTTTAATGGAGTAGACTAGGATTTGGTTAGACCAGTGTCATGGGAGTAGGGGATGAAGCGTCTTCCACTTGTTTACATCTTCAACACTGCAGTCCTGCCGAATATCTGTGTTGCAGTCCAGCCGAAATATCTTCACCCAATCACTCTCTCTTTTTCTCATTCCCTCCCTCTCTTTCCACTATTTACCTTCTGGCTAGGTAAATAGGAGGGACAAAACACGGTTAACATTTTCTGATCGCCCACAGAGCCACCACCAACCCTTTCCTTCTCCCCCTCGCCACCCACGAACGGTAATCAGAACCAATTGGATCTCCCACCCTTTCCACACATAACAACGTTATTAATTAAACGCCTCGGTCCGATGATTAGACGCGGAGGCCGAGAGAGTGAACCTTTTCATCACGACTGTGTGGCGCCATTTTACATGGTGTTACTTACATCTTCTTTCCTCCCTCTCTCCCCTTTATGGTGCATCGAGCTCATGTGTTGACAGGGGTAGAAGTGAGGATGTGCTCATGGCAGGCGAATTGCATGGCTCCTGCCTCCTCTGAGATGTCGCGCCTGGGCAGCCTCAGTGTCTCTCCGGGTAGAAGCGCAGGCCAAAGGGATTTGTTTGCCTTTGAACTGCTAAGTGAGAGAGAGATTCGTGAGGAGGTGTTATGATGCACAGGAAGGGAGAATGTGATGGAGGATGTGTCAAGTGCCATGTTGTTTCCTGGGCGCAATCCCATTGGACTATCAGGTGAGAGAGGGATTTGAGCAGCCAGGGACGCACAGTAGAATCTAGGGCTTTGATGATACCAGCAATGTTCCCTCTAAACTGCGTGCCAGCAGCTCCCCCGGGACAGCCGCTGGAAGAAATATTAACCCACAGAGAGAAGCATGAGATTGAACTTCACTCAAATTTCTAGAGCAGTGGTCACCAACCAGTCAATGGGATTGAACTTCACTCAACTTTCTAGAGTAGTGGTCACCAACCGGTCGATCTCCAAGGCATCCCTAGGCGATCGTCAAACATTTCTGTAAAAAAAACAACGATAAAGCCTTGTGTTCCTTTTTTCTTTATTTGTCTCGGGCTGTTGGCGTAGGTGCACCCGATTCAGCTGCCTTGCTTGCAAGATAGGGGAAGTGTTGCTTTTTAAAAACATTTCATGTGTCTGAAGTTACAATCTCTGCCTTCCGGGCCCGGAGAGCAAATCCAGTGCACTATAGGCCTACTGCTGGTCAATCGGATGGTTCTGATTACCGTGTCTGCAGTAACATAGCAGGCATAAAAGAAAGCTACAGCAAAGATGATATTGAAAGATTTCAAAATGTTTAAAACCATGACTAGAGAGAGGCTGTCAACGAATACAGCAAATGGCTGCAGTTTTTATGAGTGAGTTCATGTTTAAGTTCTCACTCAGCTCTGTCAACAGTGTCACTGTCACTCAGCACTGTCAACTGAGCGCATTCTTCCTATTTCCACACAGTGCCACAACAAGCACTGCAGCAGTAATGAATGAGTAGGAAAGTTTATCTATTGGCTTGCATTGGTGTTACCATTAGCGGGTTGGGTCTTTTTTGATATGGAGGGATATTTCACTTTCTCTGTTCATAGATAGGAGTAACAACATGAATTTGTGCATGAGGCAGAAATAATGCGGTGCGACTCTGGTTTCGCCATCAGCTGGAAGGTAAAATAAGCGTGCACACAATAAATGTGCACTGGAAGTTGCACAGAATTTTGCGCTCAGCAGACCTGAAATTTGCTCAGTGGGGGGAAGCAGGCATCATTATGTTGTCATCCAGTCACATGTATTTATTTTCCAAGCTATTTCACACAATATTTTACATACAGCAGGTTTTTAAAGGACCAAAGAGTTTGGTCTGCTTTCTGTTCAAAAAATATTGCGATACTGGTATCTTCTCGACCCTAGTAACATCCTATTATGACTCTATCTGCCAGCTGTCATCTGATAATGGCTGACTGTGGAGTCCAGTGTTCTCCTACTGTGGCCACCCTCAGGCTAACAGAACTAGCCCGAGTCCAGACTAACCACATTACTGGGCTGTTATTTGTGTACTCGGTCCATGGGGTCCACGTAATGTCTTTGTTGATGAGCACTTTCTGTGCAACGGTTTACTGGCAACGGATAAAGTCTCTTCCCCCCCTCGGCCGCTACAAAATGGACCCATTTGCCATCTGGTGGTGTTGTCAGTGGGGCCCGGTTATGTTTGCTTTTGTTTTTGAGCCACTGTGTTTACTTGGATATGTTGGCTGGCATGCGTTTCGAGTGCTAAGTTTGTTGTCGGCGTGCGAGTTTGTCACGGCTTTATCGGTTCAGTATGTAAAATGCTAATGTCCACATTCACACGCCACAAGGGGAATGAGTGCTTATGTGACACCAGCTGAAGAGCAGATGATCGGAAGATCTCAATTGCATACTCCTCACGTCCTCTCTCCATATCTCCTCTCAAAACCAATTGGAAGAGAAAGCCAGGGGTCCATGTCCTCTGACCTTCTCATCCAATGGGTTTTGAGAAGGAGATTAAGAGTGAGGAGTTAGGATGATGCGAGAAGTATGCAATTGAGATCTTTCCGATGATGCGGTTTAATCACACACTAAGCATTTGTGTCATGGATATTATGAGTTTTAGAAAATGCCCTTTATGGATGACTAATATTCCTTGTCTCTTGCTAGTTGACATAATATTTTGTTGTTTGTTTTTATTATTTATTTCCAAGATTGACGTGTCTGAAAGGGCAGCTCCGACCTGTATAAAACAGATCAAGCTCACATAGTGATACATACATGAATTATGTTATATTTTCTAACTAGTTAGCTACTATTTGCTATTGTTAAAACGTTTTAAAATCAATTGTAATACAATACATTTTGACCTCCACAAACTTTAGTCCATCTTGGAGCGATCATCATACATCTGTCATCATACACCAGCTGCCCTTCTGACATGGCTCCTTCAGTATACCGGGGGGCAAGATGAAAGACAGGGTTCAGAACTACAAGTACTGCTGACGTTACCCAATGACATTCTGCTGCCATGTTCCACATGGTTAGTACACTACGCATATCCTGTCCCTTTTCAAGGATACGTTTGATACCTAAAAGGGAGGTTACATAAATAACATAAATAACCGTGGCTGTAGCGCTTTGTCCTTTAAAAGTACTGGTACTTGAGTCGTCCTTTAAAAGACATGTGGAAAACAGAGAAGAGGCCTGGAAGCAGAGGGTTTCACAACGGAAATCAATTTTCATCGATATATGTATGGTCTATCTCTGCACTGCTATTTCAGAGACCCAAACCTAAAGCACTTCATTCTTTGAGAGTGAGGGAGAAAGTGGTGCTTTTTGAGAACACTGGCCATGCTTCGCTAGAAAAGGGATGGTGGAGGCAACCAGGCTCTCTGCCATTAGCCATATATAGACAATCTTTCAGGAAGTTTTGCACAATTATCCATACTTTTCTAGCTCTTCAGAAAGTGTTAAAATGGTTGTTTAGTGTTAGAATACATCACTAAACATATTTTGACTGCAAATAGGCCACTTGAAGTAGCTAAGGCCCATAAATGGTGCTCAGTTTGCTTATGCTGTAGCATTTGTTATAAAATCACTTGGATTGGCTGTAAAGGTTAACATGGTCACATTTAAGGTACCTCACATAAAATGTTAACTCACTGCACTCTGTATTTAATTTTCAATCATACATTTTAACATCCTGTCAAATCCTTCTTATCACATTCTTTCAAATATTTTATGTCATTGCAACAAACATGAACCATCTACTTTTTAATCAGTGCTGCATGTTGCAGAAAATCTTCAATACAAAACTATATTTAATGGTGTGACATTAACGGGGGTGGAGGTGCCATGAGAGTTATTTAAGATACTCTTCAAAGAGGTAGGGTTTCAGGCGTTTTCGAAAGAAGGGCAGGGACTCCACTGTCCTGACTTTAAGGGCAAGCTTTTTCCACCATTGGGGTGCAAGGACAGAGAACAGCTTTGACTGGGCTGAGCAGGAGCTGCCCATAGGGGTGGAAGGGCCATGAAACCAGAGTTGGCAGAATGGAGTGCTCGGGTTGGGATGTAGGGTTTTAGCATAGCCTTAAGGTAAGGAGGTGCAGTTCCTCTTGCTGCTCTATAGGCAAGCACCAGAGTCTTGAAAAAGATGGAAGCCAGTGTAGTGTGCGGAGGAGTGGTGTGACATGTGAGAACTTAGGAAGGTAACTAATCAAAAGAGAACCATCGCGCACTCCCCAGAAGCTTAGCTGGTACATAAAACCCGTGAATTCAGACAAACAAAAATGTGTAATGGGTTTTCACTCAAAAAGCTTCATAATGACATTTTCTTATAATTCATAACAGCATTTGTAAATAACAACAGATGAGCAGCAGGTGCTCTTAATCAGGGTTTCCAAAGTGGTTGACAAAGTCATCCGCAGAGAGAGAGAGTGGGAGGAGGTGGAGGATTAAGGAGGGAAGAGTTTCCCAGGGTTGGAGAAGGAAGCTTGATATTTAGAGTGATAGAAAGCGGCTTTAGCAGCAGATACAGAGGAAGAGGTAAATAGTTGGGAATGGAAGGAAGATAGGTCCTCCGGAAGTTTAGGTTTCCACTCAGATGCCTGCAGCCCTGTTCTGTTAGCACACAGTGAGTCACTCAGCCACGGAGCGGGAGGGGAAGGTTGGGCCGGCCGGGAGGAAAGGGGACAGTTAGATTCAAAAGTTGTGAAAAGGGAGGAGAGTAGGGGTCGAAGAGGCAGAGTCAGGAGACAGGAAGGAGAAGAATTTAGCAGAAGGAAGAGAGGATAACCACTTAGTCATGATATGTAGCCTACGGTATTAACACTTAATCACATCTCTGGGCCCATAGAGACCAGTGAAGTGCTGACTGTAAACCAGTATATACAACTGGTAGCCTACTGAGCCACTAGCAACCCAAGAGGCTATCTGAGCCTTTCTACTACTTCTAAATTCCTCTAGCAGGGACTCGTGGACCAGTGCTTGACTTCCTGTGGTGATTGTAGTGTGTACACACACCCCACCCCCCACACACACACACACACCCACACACACTCTTCGCATCCAATCCTCATCCCAGCACTTGTAAACCCGAATCCCTCTAATAGTTGTGATCTGACATTGGATGGAGGTAGGGAGGAAGACACTGTCTTCAGAGTGGCACGGTGTGTTGTGTTGTGGGGTGCACTGCCAGCTGTGGAAGGATCAGTCCCACCCCAGTGTATCTGTGTCTGATGACTGTTATCAGGTATTAGTGATAGCAACCTGCTACGCTCAAGGGCCTCTCCCTGAAGTGTTACCCACCATGGGGGACTGAACCATAGAATTATATTCAGTTCTACAGTATAGAAAAGACAGGAATCTACCCCTCATGAAGTCTCATGGTCGCATTCGCACTTCGGTCCGCAGGTAGTATTACTTTTTATTACATTTCATTATAGTACAACGGTTTGATTTGTCTAATCTTAGCAATTTCTTCTTAGCTAGCTACATAGCCGTCTTTGTATCAAAGATAATTGCGTAATTATCGTATTTCGTCATCCTAACGTAGTCTACTGCAGCTAGCCACATAGCTAACGTCCACCGTATAGCAGCACCGTAGGTACTATTACACTCAACTGAACGACTTGATTAGTGTAGTGTTAGCTAGCTACATAGTTGTCTTTGCTGTCTTCGTATCCAAGATAATTGTGTAGTTTAGAGTGTGTAGTCTTAGAGTGATTATCTTAATTTACCGAGGTTAGCTAGCCAGCTATTTGTCGTCCTTAACGTAGGAGACACTGCTAGCTAGCTAACAGCTAACAGCTAACAGCTAGCCAACAACAACCCGGTCGCATTCCGCATCGCTCCACAGGTAGTATCACATTTTCATTTCATCTCATTACAGCACAACGGTTTGATTTGCTTGATCGTAGCTAGCTACATAGCTAGCTACATAGCCGTCCTTGTATCAAAGATAATTGTGTAGTCTAGAGCGATTTTCTAGGTTAGCTAGCCAGCTATTGTCGTTCTTTTAACGCAACGTAACGTAATCAACACTGCTAGCTAGCCAGCTAGCCCCCGAATAGTAGCACTGTAGAAACTATTACACTCAACGGAACGACTTGATTAGTGTAGTGTCAACAACGCAGCCACTGCCAGCTAGCCTACTTCAGCAGTACTGTATCATTTTAATAATTTTAGTCAATAAGATTCTTGCTACGTAAGCTTAACTTTCTGAACATTCGAGACGTGTAGTCCACTTGTCATTCCAATCTCCTTGCATTAGCGTAGCCTTTTCTGTAGCCTGACAACTATGTGTCTGTCTATCCCTGTTCTCTCCTCTCTGCACAGACCATACAAACGCTCCACACCGCGTGGCCGCGGCCACCCTAATCTGGTGGTCCCAGCGCGCACAACCCACGTGGAGTTCCAGGTCTCCGGTAGCCTCTGGAACTGCCGATCTGCGGCCAACAAGGCAGAGTTCATCTCAGCCTATGCCTCCCTCCAGTCCCTCGACTTCTTGGCACTGACGGAAACATGGATCACCACAGATAACACTGCTACTCCTACTGCTCTCTCCTCGTCCGCCCACGTGTTCTCGCACACCCCGAGAGCTTCTGGTCAGCGGGGTGGTGGCACCGGGATCCTCATCTCTCCCAAGTGGTCATTCTCTCTTTCTCCCTTACCCATCTGTCTATCGCCTCCTTTGAATTCCATGCTGTCACAGTTACCAGCCCTTTCAAGCTTAACATCCTTATCATTTATCGCCCTCCAGGTTCCTCGGAGAGTTCATCAATGAGCTTGATGCCTTGATAAGCTCCTTTCCTGAGGACGGCTCACCTCTCACAGTTCTGGGCGACTTTAACCTCCCCACGTCTACCTTTGACTCATTCCTCTCTGCCTCCTTCTTTCCACTCCTCTCCTCTTTTGACCTCACCTTCTCACCTTCCCCCCCTACTCACAAGGCAGGCAATACGCTCGACCTCATCTTTACTAGATGCTGTTCTTCCACTAACCCTATTGCAACTCCCCTCCAAGTCTCCGACCACTACCTTGTATCCTTTTCCCTCTCGCTCTCATCCAACACTTCCCACACTGCCCCTACTCGGATGGTATCGCGCCGTCCCAACCTTCGCTCTCTCTCCCCCGCTACTCTCTCCTCTTCCATCCTATCATCTCTTCCCTCTGCTCAAACCTTCTCCAACCTATCTCCTGATTCTGCCTCCTCAACCCTCCTCTCCTCCCTTTCTGCATCCTTTGACCCTCTATGTCCCCTATCCTCCAGGCCGGCTCGGTCCTCCCCTCCCGCTCCGTGGCTCGACGACTCATTGCGAGCTCACAGAACAGGGCTCCGGGTAGCCGAGAGGAAATGGAGGAAAACTCGCCTCCCTGCGGACCTGGCATCCTTTCACTCCCTCCTCTCTACATTTTCCTCCTCTGTCTCTGCTGCTAAAGCCACTTTCTACCACTCTAAATTCCAAGCATCTGCCTCTAACCCTAGGAAGCTATTTGCCACCTTCTCCTCCCTCCTGAATCCTCCTCCCCCTCCCACCCCTCCTCCCTCTCTGCAGATGACTTCGTCAACCATTTTGAAAAGAAGGTCGACGACATCCGATCCTCGTTTGCTAAGTCAAACGACACCGCTGGTTCTGCTCACACTGCCCTACCCTGTGCTCTGACCTCTTTCTCCCCTCTCTCTCCAGATGAAATCTCGCGTCTTGTGACGGCCGGCCGCCCAACAACCTGCCCGCTTGACCCTATCCCCTCCTCTCTTCTCCAGACCATTTCCGGAGACCTTCTCCCTTACCTCACCTCGCTCATCAACTCATCCCTGACCGCTGGCTACGTCCCTTCCGTCCTCAAGAGAGCGAGAGTTGCACCCCTTCTGAAAAAACCTATACTCGATCCCTCCGATGTCAACAACTACAGACCAGTATCCCTTCTTTCTTTTCTCTCCAAAACTCTTGAACGTGCCGTCCTTGGCCAGCTCTACCGCTATCTCTCTCAGAATGACCTTCTTGATCCAAATCAGTCAGGTTTCAAGACTAGTCATTCAACTGAGACTGCTCTTCTCTGCATCACGGAGGTGCTCCGCACTGCTAAAGCTAACTCTCTCTCCTCTGCTCTCATCCTTCTAGACCTATCGGCTGCCTTCGATACTGTGAACCATCAGATCCTCCTCTCCACCCTCTCCGAGTTGGGCATCTCCGGCGCGGCCCACGCTTGGATTGCGTCCTACCTGACAGGTCGCTCCTACCAGGTGGCGTGGCGAGAATCTGTCTCCTCACCACGCGCTCTCACCACTGGTGTCCCCAGGGCTCTGTCCTAGGCCCTCTCCTATTCTCGCTATACACCAAGTCACTTGGCTCTGTCATAACCTCACATGGTCTCTCCTATCATTGCTATGCAGACGACACACAATTAATCTTCTCCTTTCCCCCTTCTGATGACCAGGTGGCGAATCGCATCTCTGCATGTCTGGCAGACATATCAGTGTGGATGACGGATCACCACCTCAAGCTGAACCTCGGCAAGACGGAGCTGCTCTTCCTCCCGGGGAAGGACTGCCCGTTCCATGATCTCGCCATCACGGTTGACAACTCCATTGTGTCCTCCTCCCAGAGCGCTAAGAACCTTGGCGTGATCCTGGACAACACCCTTATTTATTATTTTTTTTTGGACAACACCCTGTCATTCTCAACTAACATCAAGGCGGTGGCCCGTTCCTGTAGGTTCATGCTCTACAACATCCGCAGAGTACGACCCTGCCTCACACAGGAAGCGGCGCAGGTCCTAATCCAGGCACTTGTCATCTCCCGTCTGGATTACTGCAACTCACTGTTGGCTGGGCTCCCTGCCTGTGCCATTAAACCCCTACAACTCATCCAGAACGCCGCAGCCCGTCTGGTGTTCAACCTTCCCAAGTTCTCTCACGTCACCCCGCTCCTCCGCTCTCTCCACTGGCTTCCAGTTGAAGCTCGCATCCGCTACAAGACCATGGTGCTTGCCTACGGAGCTGTGAGGGGAACGGCACCTCAGTACCTCCAGGCTCTGATCAGGCCCTACACCCAAACAAGGGCACTGCGTTCATCCACCTCTGGCCTGCTCGCCTCCCTACCACTGAGGAAGTACAGTTCCCGCTCAGCCCAATCAAAACTGTTCGCTGCTCTGGCCCCCCAATGGTGGAACAAACTCCCTCACGACGCCAGGACAGCGGAGTCAATCACCACCTTCCGGAGACACCTGAAACCCCACCTCTTTAAGGAATACCTAGGATAGGATAAGTAATCCTTCTCACCCCCCCCCCCCTAAAAGATTTAGATGCACTATTGTAAAGTGGCTGTTCCACTGGATGTCATAAGGTGAATGCACCAATTTGTAAGTCGCTCTGGATAAGAGCGTCTGCTAAATGACTTAAATGTAATGTAAATGTAATGTGGCCCAACAGTATAGGGATGCAAGTGGATCTTGCTTTGTGTGTGCATGATGCATAGAACACTTAGAGTTAGTGTGGTAGGCTAAAATTGGTTGAACACTGCAAATGATCCCAATAAGGTTAGCTGTCATTACCATGATCCTAAAGAGACTTTCACAATTCAAAAGTGGATATGAAGTCAATCCATTACAGCCCTCAACATTGGCTTTCTTATAGAGTGAAAGCATTGAGAATTATCCAGGATTGTGGACAGCTCCCGACAGGTGGTCCCTTAGGGGCCGATCTGATTCGTGGCTCCTTGCCAGGCATTACAGTTGGCGCACAGTTGGCCCAGCATCGTCCGAGTTAGGAGAGAGTTTGGCCAGGGGGGCTTTACTTGGCTCATCGTGTTCTAGCAACTCCTTGTGACGGGCCGGGTGCCTGCAGGCTGACGCCGTTCAGATGAACAGTGTTTATTCTGACACATTGGTGCGGCTGGCTTCTGGGTGAACCTGTTATGGCTGCAATCCCCTTATCGGGATAAGTGTCATCAACAACTGCTGAATAGCATAGCGCTACATACACTAAATATTACTATAAATATTTATATTCGTGAAATCACAAGTGCAATATAGGAAAACACAACTTAGCCTTTTGTTAATCCACCTGTTGTGTCAGATTTTGAAATTGTGCTTTACAGCGAAAGCAATCCAAGCGTTTGTGTAAGTTTAGCGATCGCACGATAAAACATTAAGTACACTTAGCATCAGGTAGCTCGGTCACGAAAATCAGAAAAGCAATCAAATTAATCGTTTACCTTTGATCTTCGGATGTTTTCACTCACGAGACTCCCAGTTACACAACAAATGTTCCGTCTGTTCCATAAAGATGATTTTATATCCAAAATACCTCAGTTTGTTTGTCGTGTTATGTTCAGAAATCCACAGGAAAGATTGATCACGACAACGCCGAAGAAAATTCCAAATAGTTTCCATTAAATGCCACAGTAACATGTAATCCATGTCCACAGTAACATGTCAAACGTTTCTTATAATCAATCCTCAGGTTGTTTTTAAAATATATAATCGATAATATATCAACCGCAAATGTCTTTCACAGTAGGAGAGGGGAAAACAATGGCTGTCCAAATTCTGTTGCGCAAGCAAAACTCATGTGACCACTTGACGCGATGTTATTCGTCTGGCTCATTTTTCAAAATAAAAGCCTGAAGCTATGTCTGAAGACTGTTGATACCTTGAGGAAGCGATAGGAAAAGGAATCTGGTTCATATCCCTTTAAATGGGGCAAAGGGAGGCTATGGAACATGGAGTTTTCAAAATAGAAACCACTTCCTGCTTTGATTTTCCTCAGGGTTTCGCCTGCAATATCAGTTCTGTTATACTCACAGACAATATTTTGACAATTTTGGAAACTTTAGAGTGTTTTCTATCCAATACTAATAATAATATGCATATATTAGCAACTGAGACTGAGGAGCTGTCCGTTGACAATGGGCACCTTTTCATCCAAGCTACTCAATACTGCCCCTGCAGCCATATGAAGTTAAGCAAGCAGGTGTTTTAAGGAGCGCGGTTTGGCAGGTCATGTTTCGGAGGATGCATGACTCGACCTTTGCTTCTTCCGAGCCCGTTGGGGAATTGCAGTCATGAGACAAGATCGTAATTGGATATCATGAAATTGGTGAGAAAAAAGGTGTAAAATAACCAAAAATAATAATAGAAGTCTTAGTAGTGGACCATATGGAGTAGCTGCAGTGAGCCTGTGTGATGTAACACATTATAAGAACCAGTCAGTCAACAAACATAGATTGAAGCTACTCCCCAAATGTGTCTCCAGAAATGTCAGACATCCTACCTGAGACCAGGGTTTTGCTTTAATGGACCGAACGACAGCTCTGTCAAGGTCAAAGACAGCTTAAAAAATATATAATAAAAATCACACTGTTTATCCAAGAGCCGCATTTGTGTAACATCTGAGCACGGTATTGGAGGGGTCAAATTTCCTCCTGCGAGCTGATACACAGTGGTAAGCTGCGTTCTAATCCCTCCAGAGACACGTTAATAGCATAGATTGGATGGGGCCCAATTGTTGTGCTGCCTATCTGTTTGGCTAAATTTAACCTCTACACCGCACCACAATTTAGAGAGGCTTTGGGCCTGAGGGTCCTCCCAAAGATTTCCAGGTTCACTCACGCCACATGCTTCACATGTAGCTAGCATCTATTGCTAGTAGAGAGAGAGAAACAAAGAGAGGTCAAATGAAGGAGAAGGGGAAAAAGAGGGACATGGGCATGAGGACAGAATGGGGGAGGGAGACGGCAAGATCTGGAGGTGTCACTCTGTTGTGAGAGATTTGGTCTAGCGAAGACTGATAACAAGGTAGACAGAGAGAAGGGCCGTGTGCAGTTTCCTTTTTCCCTCAGACAGAGAGAAGGGGAAAGATAAAATTAAATAGGTAAGCCAGAAACAGAGAAGAAGACAATAAGATGTGAGGTTGAGGTGGGCTGGAGGTGCCACTGACGGCCATGAGAGACTTGGTGAGCAGGTACCAGCAGTGAGACTGGGGTGAGTGGATTGCACCTGACTTGTAAGCTCATATTGAGCTCGCTGTCAGTTAAAGAGCCAGCTGAATGTCAGGGATCACAAGTGTGTCTGTCAAATGTGTCTATGGAAGGATAAAATCAACCTTACATGTCGACAGGACTTCTTTCCCTTTTCAAAAGTCCAGCTCAGTACGTACTCAATATGAATTATGAAGTACATTTTTTGAAATTGAGATTTGAAATACGTACACAACCGTTCAAAAGTTTGGGGTCACTTAGAAATGTCCTTGTTTTTGAAAGATCTCATACAACGCTGTGTACTACTCCCTTCACAGAACAGCACAAACTGGGTCTAACCAGAATAGAAAAAGTGGGAGGCCCCGGTGCACAACTGAGCAAGAGGACAAGTACATTAGTCCCAACATCAACCGTGAAGAGGCGTCTCCGGGATGCTGGCCTTCAAGGCAGAGTTCCTCTATCCAGTGGCTGTGTTCTTTTGCCCATCTTATTCCTTTATTTTTATTGGCCAGTCTGAGATATGTCTTTTTCTTTGCAACTCTGCCTTGAAGGCCAGCATCCCGAAGTCGCCTCTTCACTGTTGATGTTGAGACTGGTGTTTTGTGGGTATTATTTAATGAAGCTGCCAGTTGAGGACTTGTGAGGTGTCTGTTTCTCAAACTACACACTCTAATGTACTTGTCCTCTTGCTCAGTTGTGCACCGGGCCTCCCACTCCTCTTTCTATTCTGGTTTATGCCAGTTAGCTCTGTTCTGTGAAGGGAGTAGTACATAGCGTTGTACAAGATCTTCGGTTTCTTGGCAATTTTTCACATAGAATAGCCTTCATTTCTCAGAACAAGGATAGACGAGTTTCAGAAGAAAGTGCTTTGTTTCTGGCCATTTTGAGCCTGTCATCGAACCCGCAAATGCTGATGCTCCAGATACTCAACTAGTCTAAAGAAGGCAAGATGTATTGCTTCTTTCATCACCACAACAGTTTTCAGCTGTGCTAACATTACTGCAAAAGGGTTTTCTAATGATCAATTAGCCTTTTCAAATTAAAAACTTGGATTAGCTAACACAACGTGCCATTGGAACACAGGGGTTGCTGATAATGGGCCTATGTACGACTATGTAGATATTCCATTGAAAATCAGCCGTTTCAAGCTACAGTAGTTATTTACAACATTAACAATGTCTACACTGTATTTCTGATCAATTTGATGTTATTTTAACAGACAAAAATGAATCAAGAAAGGTGTGAAATACATCAAATGTATCAAGAAAAGCCTCTTGAAATGAAGTTGTTTGATTTTAAAACTAAATATACTGTCTTTTTTAACATTGGTCATTCCAGCTGAAACTGTTTACCCTCAAAGCAGTCTGTTTTAAATATTTAATGAAAACAAGTTATCTCCCCTCTTAGCTCTAATTTCATTTTCTCCAGACTGCTCATCTGCACTTGTGCCGGTGTTTGCTTCCTGTGAAAAACCACAGCCACCCATGGCTCCCGTTAATAGAGCCGCAGAAAGGAAGTCTTACTAATCATGAGTCATGTTCACTGCCTTAACCCCACCAGTGTAATTCATCCGGTCCCACAGGTTTCTGGGATTTGGATACGCCTGGCTTCTGTTTGTGCTAGCTTTAATTGGGGTATTATTCAAAGCACTCCCAAATGATCTCCCTGGTTCATGGGTACTGTGTTGGTGAAATAAGCATCTAGGGGAGCCGGCAGTGTTTTGTGTAACAAGATCTCGGCAGATCTTCTGTTGTGGTTTTTTCCAAGTGAGTCAGGAGAATGCCAAGTCGGGTGACAGAGCGGAAGACGCCTGCTTTATGCACTGACACACACTTGTTGTGTTGCCGGCAGCAGCCACATGCCTTTAGAGCCGACAGTATTGATTTGCATGATAATAAGGACTCATCAATCCAGCATCCAAATGTGACAGCGACTGAGGGAAAATTACTTGTTTCTGGAAGGATATCTATCAGTTTTTGGAATTAGTTTGAGGCATTATGATTGAAACAGGTAAGACCGTGAGGGAGGAAAATACATCTGAACCCTCAGAATGAGTGAGGAAGGGATCAATCCTTGGGAAGGCTTGTTTTTCCTGTTTGACAGACCGCTCTAACTATACAAAAGAAGTGGCCTTGACAGACGCCTCCACCGAGACTGAGTGAAAAGCACTTTCTCTTCGCTGTTTACATAACCCATCCATACTTTAAGCGAGACAACAAAGGCATTTTCAAAGGCACGAGTCCTGACTTATCTGAAGTTGTGTTGGTGGTTATAGGGTTTCTAGTTAATTTTATGTGTCAAAATCAAACCTGTGTCTTTCATAAAAACAGGAAGTCAGATGCAGGTCTGTTGTACTTCCCAGTGACTGAACTCTGAGAAAATGTATTACATTTAAAACTTAATTTAATAGTATTTATTTGGTTAAATCACTCAACACAACAGCTATTAGAGAGAGGCTTATATTTGAGCCAGGCATTTATTTCCTTAATGCACACAGCCTTTGCTCATTTGCATAGTTAATTGTTAAATTCCAGCATTGACTTCCAGCATTTCATTCAATTTCTTTATTTACTGCACTAATGTGTTATCATTTACACACCGTGTCATGTTTCTTTTGTCATAATATGCCTCTATTAAAAATAATAATAATCCTTGTCAAAATAATTTTTCTCCTCTTTGGCTGTGCATTTTCGGCAGTTCTTACCGAGGCCATTAGAGGGCAATCAGCTGATTTCTGGGGTTCTGTACTCCAGAAGTTTTGACTGCTTTTGTGCTTGCCTGTTACTGTAGCTGTTCACAGCTGTTAGCAGCCAATGGCTAGCAGTTTCTGGTGATTGCCTGAATGTTTTCTAGTCATTACTGAATTATTTAATGTAATAAATCCAACATTAAACCTGGCCTACAATTCATGGTAACCTTGTTATCAATTCATTTAGACCCTGTGTTTATTTGAAATTGGTTTTTATTTGCTGAAATGTGTGCCGTTGCCCAGCTATTAAAAGGGGCAGCATTTAATTAAAGTTGTACGGTATGCTATAACAGGTGTTTCAGGACAGTAATGATGTTTGTTTCGTCTGACTCGGGTACTAAACCTCTAAAAGTCTAAGGCGAATGTCAGGGTGTACTAAGCATATGAAATTGTATTAAGATTGTCATACCATGGATCATTTCGCTATTTGATTTAGAATTATAAAATCAAATTGTATTATTCACATGCGCCAAATTCAACAGGTGTAGTAGACCTTAGAGTAAAATGCTTATTTACGAGCCCCTAACCAAAAATGTGGTTAAAATAAATATGAATAAGAAATAAAAGTAAGAAGTAATTAAAGATCACATTGAGGGAGAGGTTGTTGTCCTGGCACCACATGGCCAGGTCTCTGACCTCCTCCCTATAGGCTGTCTCGTCGTTGATCAGGCGTTGAACACTGTTGTGTCATCAGCAAACTTAATGATGGTGTGGAGTCGTGCCTGGCCGTGCAGTCATGAGTGAACAGGGAGTACAGGAGGGGACTGAGCACCCACCCTTGAGGGGCCCCTGTGTTGAGGATTAGCGTGGCGGATGTGTTGTTATCTACCCTTACCACTTGGAGGCGGCCCGTCAGGAAGTCCAGGATCCAGTTGCAGAGGGAGGTGTTTAGTCCCAGGGTCCTTAGCTTATTGATGAGCTTTGAGGGCACTATGGTGTAGAACGCTGAGCTGTAGTAAATGAATAGCATTCTCACATAGGTGTTCCTTTGTCCAGGTGGGAAAGGGCAGTGTGGAGTGCAATAGAAATTGCATCTGTGGATCTGTTGGGGCGGTATGCAAATTGGAATGGGTCTAGGGTTTCTTGGATAATGGTGTTTATGTGAGCCATGACCAGCCTTTCAAAGCACTTCATGGCTACAGACGTGAGTGGTACGGGTTGGTAGTCATTTAGGCAGGTTACCTTGGTGTTCTTGGGCACAGACACTATAGTGGTCTGCTTGAAACATATTACAGACTCGGACTGGGAGAGATTGAAAATGTCAGTGAAGACACTTGCCAGTTGGTCAGCGCATGCTCGCAGTACACGTCCTGGTAATCCGTGTCACCTTGTGAATGTTGACCTGTTTAAAGGTCTTACTCACATCGGCTGCGGAGAGCGTGATCACACAGTCTTCCAGAACAACTGGTGCTCTCTTGCATGTTTCAATGCCATTTGCCTCAAAGCGAGCATAGAAGTAGTTTAGCTCGTCTGGTAGGCTCGTGTCACTGGGCAACTCTCGTCTGTGCTTCCCCTTTGTAGTCTGTAATGGTAATGCCACATCCGACGACCATCAGAGCTGGTATAGTACGATTCGATCTTAGTCCTGTATTGACGCTTGCCTTTTTGATGGTTCGTCGGAGGGAATAGCGAGATTTCTTATACGCTTCCGCTCCTTGACAGTGGCAACTCTAACCTTTAGCTCAGTGCGGCTGTTGCCTGTATTCCATGGCTTCTGGTTGGGGTATGTACAGTTGAAGTCGGAAGTTTACATACACTTGTGTTGGAGTCATTAAAACAAGTTTTTCAACCACTCCACAGATGTCTTGTTAACAAACCGTAGTTATGGCAATTATGTTAGGGCATGACACAAGTCATTTGTTTACAGACAGATTATTCCACAATTCACTGTATCACAATTCCAGTGGGTTAGAAGTTTAGATACACTAAGTTGACTGTGTCTTTAAAATGATGTCATGGCTTTAGAAGCTTCTGAGTCAATTGGAGGTGAACCTGTGGATGTATTTCAAGGCCTACCTTCAAACTTGCTTGACATCATGGAAAAAATCAAAAGAAATCAGCAAAGACCTCAGTCTGGTTCATCCTTGGAAGCAATTCCCAAATGCCTGAAGGTACCACCATTCATCTATAGTACGCAAGTAAAAACACCATGGGCCCACGCAGCCGTCATACCGCTGAGGAAGGGGGCACGTTCTGTCTCCTAGAGATGAACGTACTTTGGTGCGAAAAGTGCAAATCAATCCCAGAACAACAGCAAAGGACATTGTGAAGATGCTAGAGGAAACATGTATAAAGTATCTAAACCCACAGTAAAACGAGTCTTATATCGACATAACCTGAAAGGCTACTCAGCAAGGAAGAAGCCACTGCTCCAAAACCGCCATAAAAAGCCAGACTACCGTTTGCAACTACACATGGGGACAAAGATCATACTTTTTGGAAAAATGTCCTCTGGTCTGATGAAACGAACATAGAACTGTTTGGCCATAATGACCATCGTTATGCTTGGAGAAAAAGGGGAACGCTTGAAAGCCAAAGAACACCATCCCAACCGTGAAGCACGGGGGTGGCAGCATCATGTTGTGGGGTATTTTGCTGCAGGAGTGACTGGTGCACTTCATAAAGATGTCTTCACGAGGAAGAAAAATGATGTGGATATATTGAAGCAACATCTCAAGACATCATTCAGGAAGTTAAAGCTTGGTCGCAAGTGGGTCTTTCAAATAGACAACGACACCAAACATACTTCCAAAGTTGTGGCAAAATGGCATAAGGACAACAAAGTCAAGGTATTGGAGTGACCATCACAAAGCCCTGACCTCAATCCTGTAGAAAATATGTGGGCAGAACTGAAAAAGCATGTGCGAGCATGGTGGCCTACAAACCTGATTCAATTACACCAGCTCTGTCAGGAGGAATGGCCCAAATTCACCCAACTTATTGTGGGAAGCTTGTAGAAGGCTACCCGAAACATTTGACCCAAGTTAAACCATTTAAAGGCAATGCTAACAATTACTAATTTAGTGTATGTAAACTTCTGACCCACTGGGAATGGGATGAAATAAATAAAAGCTGAAATAAATCATTCTCTCTACTATTATTCTGAAATTTCACATTCTTAAAATAAAGTGGTGATCCTAACTGACCTTAGACAGGGAATGTTTACAAGGATTAAATGTCAGGAATTGTGAAAAACTGAGTTTAAATGTATTTGGCTAAGGTGTGTGTAAACTTCCGACTTCAACTGTACTTACAGTCAGTGTGGGGACGATGTCATCGATGCGCTTATCGATGAAGCCAATGACTGATGTGGTGTACTCCTCAATGCCATCTGTGTAATCCCGGAACATATTTCAGTCTGTCCTAGCCAAACAGTCCTATATCTTAGCATCTGCTTCATCTGACCACTTTGTTTTGATCTTGTCACGGGTGCGTCCTGCTTAAATTTTAGCTTGTAAATAGGAATCAGGAGGATAGAATTATTGTCAGATCTGCCTAATTGGATTTGTATGCGTCTCTGTTTGTGGAGTAAAGGTGGTCCAGTGTTTTTCCCCCGTCTGGTTGCACATTTAACATGCTGATAGAAATTTAGTAAAACATTGATTAGTATTTTTTTTATTTCACCTGTATAACCAGATAGGCCAGTTGAGAAAAAAATTCTAATTTACAACTGTGACCTGACCAAGATAAAGTAAAGCAGTGTGACAAAAAACAACAACACAGAGTTACACATGGGATAAACAAACGTACAGTCAATAACACAATAGAATATCTGTATACAGTGTGTGCAAATGAAGTAAGGAGGTAAGGCAATAAAAATACCATAGTAGCAAAGTAATTACAATTTAGCAAATAACACTGGAGTGATAGATGTGCATATGAGGATGTGCAAGTAGAAATACTGGTGTGCAAAAGAGCAAGAAATATATATATATTGGGATGAGTAGGTAGTTGGTTGGATGGGCAATTTACAGATGGGCTGTGTACAGTTGTGGCCCAAAGTTTCGAGAATGACAAAAATATTAATTTTCACAGTCTGCTGCCTTAGTTTGTATGATGGCAATTTGCATATACTCCAGAATGTTATGAAGAGTGATCAGATGAATAGCAAAGTCCCTCTTTGCCATGCAAATTAACTGAAACCTTGCTCAGAAATGTCAGCAGGCAGTTGCAAGTGCATCTGCACGCACAGTGAGGCGAAGACTTTTGGAGGATGGCCTGGTGTCAGGAAGGGCAGCAAAGAAGTCACTTCTTTTCAGGAAATACATCGGGGATAGACTGATATTCTGTAAAAGGTACAGGGACTGAACTGCTGAGGACTGGGGTAAAGTCATTTTCTCTGATGAATTTTTCCGGATGTTTGGGGCATCCGGAAAAAAAGCTTGTCTGGAGAAGACGAGGTGAGCGCTACCACCAGTCCTGTGTCATGCCAACAGTAAAGCATCCTGAGACCATTCATGTGTGGGGTTGCTTCTCAGCCAAGGGAGTGGGCTCACTCACAATTTTGCCTAAGATCACAGCCATGAATAAAGAATGGTACCACCAACACATCCTCCGCAAACAACTTCTCCCAACCCTCCAGGAACAGTTTGGTGACAAACAATGCCTTTTAGAGTATGATGGAGCACCTTGCCATTAGGCAAAAGTGATAACTAAGTGGCTCTGGGAACAAAACATCAATATTTTGGATCCATGGCCAGGAAACTCCCCAGACCTTAATCCCATTGAGAACTTGTGGTCAACCGTCAAATGGTGGGTGGAGACACAAAAACCCACAAATTCTGACAAACTTCAAGCATTGATTATGCAAGAATGGGCTGCCATCAGTCAGGATGTGGCCCAGAAGTTAATTGCGAGCATGCCAGAGGCGGATTGCAGAGGTCTTGAAAAAGAAGGGTTAACACTGCAAATATTGACTCTTTGCATCATGTAAACTTTATGTATTTGTCAATAAAAGCCCTGGACACTTATGAAATGCTTGTAATTATACTTCATTATTCTATAGTAACATCTGACAAAAATATCTAAAGACACTGAAGAAGCAAACTTTGTGGAAATTAATATTTGTGTCATTCTCAAGACTTTTGGCCACGACTGTACAGCTGCAAGCTGCTCTGACAGCCAATGCTTGAAGTTAGTAAGGGAGATACAAGTCTCCAACTTCAGGAATTTTTGCAATTCGTTCCAGTCATTGGCAGCAGAGAACTGGAAGAAAAGGTGGCCAAAGCAGGTGTTGGCTTTGGGGATGACCAGTGAAATATAACTGCTGGAGCGCGTGCTATGGGTGGGTGTTTCTATGGTGACCATTGAGCTGAGATAAGGTGGAACTTAACCTAGGAAAGACTTGTAGATGACCTGGAGCCAGTGGGCTTGGCGACGAATATGTAGCGAGGACCAGCCAACGAGAGCATACAGGTCGCAATGGTGGGTAGTATATGGGGCTTTGGTGACAAAACTGATGGCACTGTGATAGACTGCATCCAATTTGTTGAGTAGAGGGTTGGAGGCTATTTTGTAAATGACATTGCCGAAGTCAAGGATCGGCAGGATAGTCAGTTTTATGAGGGTATGTTTGGCAGCATGAGTGAAGGAGGCTTTGTTGCGAAATAGGAAGCCGATTCTAAATTAAATTTTGGATTGGAGATGCTTAACATGAGTCTGGATGGAGAGTTTTTAGTCTAACCAGATACCTAGCTATTTATAGTTGTCCACATAATCTAAGTCAGAACTGTCCAGAGTAGTGATGCTAGGCAGGCGGGTGCGGGCAGAGATTGGTTGAAGAGCATGCATTTAGTTTTACTCACATTTAAGAGCAGTTGGAAGCCATGGAAGGAGTGTTGTATGGCATTGAAACTCGTTTGGAGGTTTGTTAACACAGTGTCCAAAGATTGGCCAAATGCATACAGAATGGTGTCGTCTACATAGAGGTGGCTCAAAGAATCACCCCCTGCAAGAGTAACATCATTGATATATACAGAGAAAGGAGTCTGCCCAAGAATTGAACCCTGTGGCACCCCCATAGAGACTATTTCCCTGCATTAAAGTCCCCGGCTACTAGGAGCGCCGCCTCTAGGTGAACGTTTTCTTATGGTGGAATACAGCTCATTCAATGCTGTCTTAGTTCCAGCCTCAGTCTGTGGTGGTAATGTAAACAGCTACGAAAAATGCAGATGAAAGCTCTCTTGGTATTTAGTGTGGTCTACAGCTTATCATGGGATACTCTACCTCAGGCGAGCAATAGTTCGAGACTTCCTTAGATATTGTTTACCAGCTGTTACTTACAAAAATACATAGTCCCCGGCACCTTGTCTCACCAGACGCCAGAATGGAAAGAAGTGGGAGTTTATTCGATCGCCTAGTAATTCCCCGAAGGCAGCCTGCCCTCTGGTCCTTTTTCTCCATCCTCCTCTTCACAAAAATTACAGGGATATGGGCCTGTTCCTTGAGAAAGCAGAATATAATTTGTGTCGGGCTCGTCAGACTCGTTAAAGGAAAAAAGGGATTCTGACAGCCCGTGGTGAGTAATCGCAGAGCTGATGTCCAGAAGTTATTTTCGGTCATAAGAGACGGTAGCGGCAACATTATGTACAAAATAAGTTTTAAAAATAAGTTACAAACAACGCAATATAAACGAACAAAAAAACACAATCGGTTGGGGACACTTAGAAGGTCAGCCTTCTTCTCCGACGCCATATTACATCCCTCAACATAACAAGATAATTTTTGGAATAAGGTTTTAAAATGTCTGTCATATATTTTGGAGATGTAAAAAAAGCTCAGGAACTATGTATATTTTTTGGGACACACATTAACCACTTCCATTCGTTTGTATGGGCTACGAGTCCCGTGACACTGGAGCAAAATAGAGAACACCATTGTGTTCCTGAGAGTCTCCCCTTTAATAATCTGTAGGCCAAACCATTCGGATGCTACAGACATTCTTGTGAGAAGACCGATTTTTGGGATGTCTCATGGTCTGACAAACATTGCTGTAGCTCGACCACCTTCCACCACAGATGCGGAAGGCCGACATAGACGGGATGTGGTGGATTGAGACGCAGCCCATGCAATATCTTTAGCTTATACTGACGGATTTTGATTGAAAAAAAATCTAATGTTGATGCACGGAACATGTAAAGTGTTGGTCCCATGTTTCATGAGCTGAAATAAAAGATCCCAGAAATGATCCACTCTAAAAGTCCACTCTAAAATGTGCAGTTTTGTCACACAACCGAATGCCACAGATGTTTCAAGTTTTCAGGGAGTGTGCAATTGGCACGCTGACTGCAGGAATGCCCACCAGAGCTGTTGCCAGAGAATGTGAATACATACACACAGGGACTATATAAAGACTCTACCTCAGACTTCCAACACATGAAGAATAGATGTGGATGCTGCGAAACAAGAAAGTAAGCATTCCAAATTAGTTTGTCTCAAAGCTCTAACTTGCCATATGGAAGCATGTCTTGCTTTATCTAGAGTAGGCTTAACCATTAAATGTTACAGGTTGCTATCAATGGTGGAACAATAGTTTGTTCAGCTAAACAGACACTTGGAGGGGGGGTGGGGGTATTTGTACAGATTAAGATATTTGTAGATTAAGCTTTTAGAATGGGATTGCAAACCCAAAAGTATGGCTTTGTCATTCAGACTTAACCCTCAATGGGTTAACAACACCCTTTACCCCATTAACCCATTACTGTACTTGAGCCAGTGCCTTCCTCTGTTCCTTCTTTGTAAAGACAGGGTGTAAACCTCAATAGTCTGGAGGTGTCTTCTTCATCAGCAGTGATCTGGTAAAATAAGATAAGAAAGCAATATGGCAGGCCAGTGTGAATGAAGGAAAAAATAACCAGGAGAGAGACACACACACACACACACACACACAGAGAGAGAGAGAGAGAGGCCACCCATGAGTAAGACGGGTATATTAACCTAAGAGGCCTTGAGGGACAGTTCATATGAAACTGCAGCATATATCATGCTTTTCCCTGTGGGTTCTTTCATTTCTCAAATGCACCCTTTTTCTAATGTGACCACAGGCGTTTCTGGCCATTGCATAGTGCCTCTACACCCACCCATTTATTGTTCTAGAGATCATATTAGATCAAGTCTGGCCCAATATGGTGGGACATTTGATGGTGATTGGGTTTTGTCCACCTCATCCATTCCCCTCTTTTCTTGATTCCCAGTAATGCCCGGGGCTCCTTTCGAAGATTAGGCTGTCTATTTCCAATGGCCTCCGACATGTGGCCATGCATATGGGTGGGTGTAGGTTGACAACAGAACCATACACACACACAAAATACATAAAGGCATGTACTGTAGATACACAGTAAATCATTATTCAGTGTGCACATACACACACACACCCTCCAGGCCCATTGGCAGACCCGGACACCACACACGACCAGTACTTAATTTGTAAATTGGGGGGTGCCTAAACAAAAAGTAAGTGCGAGAAGGGGGTGACCTGGGGAGTTCTGAGGTATCGGAAAAAAATCTACTTTATAGTAAAGCATTGCATTCATATAATTTGCATAGTGGCATATTTATTTTATGCTTTATTTTATTTAATTAACTAGGCAAGTCAGTTAAGAACAAATTCTTATTTACAATGACAGCCTACCACAGCCAAACCTGGACGACGCTGGGCCAATTCTGCGCCACCCTAAGGGACTCCCAATCATGGCCAGATGTGAGACCGCCTGGATTCAAATCAGGGTCTGTAGTGACACCTCTTGCACTGAGATGCAGTACAAGAGGTACCTTAGACCACAGTGCCTTAGACCGCTGCACCACTTGGAAGCCCTAGAACAGTAGAGGCACTTACAGAAGTTGCACACATGGGGAGCATTTTTTGTAGCCTAGGGTCCAGGAAAAAATGTGGCCTTTTATGAACGCATTTCATGCAATTCTACCTCATTTTACATAACTGGAGGCCTAATATTTTTGAATATCGCACTAAAGATCAAAATAGCAGGCCACTTTGGCACTGACAAACTGAAGATCTGAGATCAATAAAAACGACTTGAATCCATAAGTAGCCTAGGTGTGTAGAGACAGATATTATAGGGTACAATATAAGGAGGAAATTCTAGTCCTAAAAATGCTTTCCAGTTTCACTGAGTCACCCAATCATGCGCAGCTCACTCACTGGTGAAGGCCAATGCGCTCGTTGAAAAAGCATATCTCTCTCTTGTTTTACTTGACTTTGTAAAACAATATTTGGAAGTTGACCAAATATTTTGGTAGCCTACAGCATAGTCTTTTCAGCAGGAGCCATTTGCTTTCCAACCTGTGTTTTTCGATTGTATTTGAAATGTTGTGAAAAGCCTGTTTTGTCTGCATGCCGTTTTTTCACTGACAGATTTGTCACATTTTCCCAAATGCAGGCTATTCCTTGTTATTGGGCTACAATCAACAGCTAGGCTACTTTTTAAAATAAGCTATTGATTCTCAGTGGCTATATTATAGGCATTCTCATGGTGTAGTAGTGTAACGGACGTCGTCGGTGGAATAAGGTGAGGACCAAAGCACAGCGTGGTAAGTGTTCATCTTATTTCATGAAAAAACTGAACAACAAACAACAAAGAAACAACCGAAACAGTTCTGTCTGGTGCAGAAACACTAAGACTGAAAATAACCACCCACAAAACACAATGGAAAACAGGCCAACTAAATATGGTTCTCAATCAGGGACAACGATTGACAGCTGCCTCTGATTGAGAACCATACCAGGCCAAACACAGAAATAGAAAATCATAGACAAACTAACATAGACAACCCACCCAACTCACGCCCTGACCATACAAAAACAAAGACAAAACAAAGGAACTAAGGTCAGAATGTGACAAGTAGGCTATTCTGAATTATTTCATTTGTTTCTAAACAGACAGAAGTAATTATATAACTTTGGCAAATGTATTTCAATTTATCAGGCTTGCTGCAGGTCCTTCAGAAACCTTTGCACAATTTTATACGGAAGTAAATGATGATGTGCAACGCTGGAGAGATGAGAGTTGCAGGCTCATGTCTATCAGAGCAGAGAGGGAAAGAGATCATAGAAATGTAATCTCATTCTAGTTATGTGAGAGATACTGGCGCGCTTCTCACACAGCCACCGCCAAGTGTTGACCTCAAACACAGGTTACAATGTTGCGCAATCGTTCACAAACATTGGCAAATTCTAAGATCCGATGATAGTATCGGTAATGTGTTTTCGGACCTTCCCTTGGTCGTATTCTCGTGGGGCAGACATTTCAGAGATCAATTGGTGAACTCTGATTTACCACCCCAAGATATCCCTGCACAACATCTATTTTCGCCCCTACTGGATGGAAGCTACAAGTGTAATGGCTGTGCTCAATGCAATGGCACTTATAAATGTAGATCCTTCAAACACCCCCAAGCAGGGAAACAGATCCCATTCAAAGGTGTTATCACGTGCTCCACTAAGGCAGTTATTTATCTTATAACTTGTCCTTGTGGTAAAAATGATGTGGGTTAAAGAAAGCGTGAATTAAAAGTATGAATCTCGGCGCATCGGAGCACCATTAGGTGCAAAAACTCGACTTACCCAGTTGCGGCCCACTTTTTGGAAGCAAATTACTCAATTTCTTCTCTACGTTATATTGACATCGAACATGTCAGGCTCCCTAGGAGAGGGGGTGACTTCGATAATTTTTTGTTAAAACAAGAGGCTGCCTGGATTTTTAATTTAAAGACCCTTGCTCCCTTCAATCTCAATGTAGAAATTGATCTAAAGCTGTTCTTGTGATTATTGTGATTTTGCTATTGTAAATGTGTGTAGGCTTATGTAGCCAAATTGTATCTATGATCGTACGCTATCCATTTATGTTTTTCATTTGCTATTTTAATATATTAGAATTAACCAATGATATCAGGCCACACCCGGCCATGATTACAGACACCTGTGTGTGTCTTTTGACACTATATAAACGAGTCACCTCGCAGTGTTTGTCATTATACCCTGATGAAGACAGCTTGTCTGTCAAAACGTTGGACATTACATTTTTGCATCTGAGCTCAGCACTGAGCTGAGTGTGCGGCTCTCCTTTATTTTTCAAGTGTTCCACTCCGCTAGCCAGCATCTCGCTTAAATAGGTGTGCGAATCAACTTTTACTATATTAGGCCTGGGCTGAAAATCTACTTTTTGACATTACGTTATTGGGCTCTAATTCTCAGAGTAAAGACTCAATGGACACTATGAAAGCTTAAACCAAGTTTATTCTTCCCAGAGGGTCAATACAGCTGCATTAGACAAAAACATTTTCACACAAGCACTGATATTTAACCCTTCCTCCTACACATCTGTACAAACATTGTGTCTTTACTGCTAGGCAGGGCACTGAGTGATGCGGGCCATAGACTTTTATTTCTCCCTTAACGAGACCTGACCTGATCTTGACCCCCCTTCATCACTAATCCATGGCTCTCTCCCCTTATCAAAGCCTGCCACATGTGATCGCTTCCCTGCACCCTTCACTTTCAATAGGATCCCTGATATAATGTAAATGTTATACATTACCCTCTCTCCCTCAGTGGCATGAATAAGTATATTTCTTATTCTCAGAACACAACAGTCCTTCATCTAGAACAATAGCTTCCTACTGTTCAACTCACTTACACTTAGAAATTACTTATAAATGAACAAACAATAATAACAAAACATTCATCATGAGGTTTACAAAGTCAGAAACTTTGCAACTGTTCTATGATCACACCATACAACTCTTATTTCCATCTCTCATAGAACACTGATAATAACTTGTCCCATGGAGCTGTTGACTTCTCCCAGTTCAACGTTCTCCTTCTGGTTCCTAAGAGAGTGAGAGCACAAAACTTGCAAAGCAACGAGAATCACAAAACATAACAGTATTAACAATGTGGTAAGCTATGAAAACCAAAGTCTGAGACCATGACAATTCCCACTCTCTCTCTCTTTACCTGACTCTATGCCTCCAGGATACTTTTCTGCTGGATTACACAAAAATAAAAGCCTCCTCATGCTTTCGGCCAGTCTTCCCCTTTCCGGCCCCAGGTTCCGAGAGGTGTTCCCAAGAAATGTCATTTTTACTTTGTTCCCCATTTCCTCCGTTGCCAACTGATAGGCACGTCACCTGATAGGCAAGTGCGTATCCCTAATCAACGCTACATCCTCTTGAGGTAACTCAGCACTGTATAGACTTTTACATCAATGCCTCCGAAATGTTGTTTAGAGTACAATTACCCCAATATCTATCTTTTCATATGATGCATTAACCAATAAAGCAGCTAACCTAACCAAACTACGATGTTTAAGGTAGCTTCCAGACCTAACCCATCTGCATGTCTTACATTGGAATCTAGTCTTTCTATCTCTTTCATTAGCTCCGCTTCCTCTGTCATGGCGTCTTCAAGCTCACCTATTATGCAGCTCGACCTCACTTCCCGTGAGAATTGTGCACCCACCGAGGAGAGACATAACGATCTTTACCGCTGCAGGTGATGTAAGGAGTACTATGTGTGGACCAGACCAACACTGTCGCAACACCCCCGCCTGGTGTATCTTGATGTACACTCAATCTCCAGAATTCAGCTCGTGCCCTCATTTATCTCCTGCTCCTCATGTGCTGCTTTCACCTGAGGATATACACACTGCAACGCATGGGTAATTTCCTGACAACATAGACTCCTCCTTTATGACCAAATCACAAATTTGTGACATTTGAATAGCAGCCCCCGGTACTCCCATCGGTCTCCCAGTTACCAGCTACTAAGTCCTCATAAAATGATATCCCAACAATGCTACTAAAGTATCCCCTGCTACTACTAACATGGCCCATAACTATAACTATTAACTATTAGCCTCCTTCTATTACTGTCCCTACAGTGACTGCCGTGAGAATAACTACGGCATGTAATCTGTCAAGTGTTCGCCGGCTGTTAGAAATTGGGAAAGAGATTAATCAGTTGGAAGAATATCCAACCTAACAAAACTATGAGACTTGTATACAATTAATTGTACCGTATCATCCAGCAATCTCTATGTATCGATGCGATTTCACATAAACATTCTGATGACATTGTAAAACAAAAGAGAACAAACCAAAAAAAAACTTAATGGTTGACCCAAGCTATCAACCAGTGAGTTCTCTAACAACCTCTCTGCCGGACAATACTTAGAGATAAGGTTTCTAGAGCCTTCCTAGGCCTAATAAATTTGAGCAGTGCCCCCAACCCTCACCGTTTGAAAGCAACTCTCTCTCGCTGTATCCACATCATAACTAAAACATTTTATAAATGATCCAACCCAAATTCAGAATGACAGTCCTTAGTGCTTACTTTGAGTCTGACTCGAATTCAACCCTCTCAACCTAGCACACATCATCCCGGTTAGAATGTACATTGCCGGTAATAACTCTTCTCATTACAGCCCCTCTTTGCCCCTGTTTTCCTGTTGCCTGTCACGCCCTTGATAATGTCCCGATTTCAATATCCAAATAGATACATCCGTTTCTCCCATGTACACGAGTCTCTCACCTGAGCCTTTATCTCTCTCCTAGCTCACTCCATGCGCACGGTCTCAGCACTCCTGCCACCCGTACCCAGGTTTGGCTTGGACTCAGAAGTGTTAAAAGTCAATGTCGCATTGAACAGCCTTGTTACTCTTTCTTCAGCCGGTTAGGGAGGGTTTTGAGGTTCACACACACTGTTTGTGGCCAAATTAAGACACCATCTGACGTCACCTTCCATGATAATCTCAAGAGAGCACAGATCAGAACAATAGTTTAGTTCAATTCCTTTCTGTTTCAGAAAATCCAGACAAGCATGACAAAAATATGACAAATTATTACATTCCCAATTTTCTTAAGATTATCTCTACAACAAATGTCAAAGAGCATAACAGCATAATGTTACTGTTGAAACCATTTTCAGAATTAGCTCATACTCCCTTACATGCTGAACACACCACTTGCGTGCGTGAGCGTTGCAAAATACATTTAAACATAGATGTTGTTCAATTATTGCACCCACACTGCTCGAGTGCACCAACAAGAGTCTACGTTGCCAAGTGCTAAAATAGAAGTCAGTTCTATTTTTGACACTGAACGCAGTGCAAGTCCTGCCTCTCCCATCTCCACATTGGTTTATAGAAGCAGATAGCAGATACCAACATGTCATCTCCCAATTGGTTATACCCACGTGGGTGATTGAAAGATGAACTGAGTTTGGTCGGTCGTCATGGTAACTATGATAGTTAGACGCCAATCGCCATATAAAGTCCAAAGAAGAAAAAGCCTGGAAGGAGGAGCGATGACTAGAAATGATTCGGTTGACCGTTTTATGTGTGGATTAGTTGTCGGAGTAGAGGACCTTGTGCATTTCAGGTCAAATAACTCAACGTTTATATCCCAGGGCAGATTAACTAGCAACAGCAAGCTAGATAGTTAGCACCCTAATCAGGGAGTTAGCACCCTAGCCCATCGGGGAATCCCACACTCCACAAGGCCCAATCTGGTGAAATTTGTATCGAAACAAAGACAAAAATGAAATCAGCAATACACATATTACAATCCATTTGGAGTAACTGTCATCCCTGGTTAACATATAATTTCCCTTCTAAACTCAGCAAAAAAGAAACGTCCCTTTTACAGGACCCTGTCTTTCAAAGATAATTCGTAAAAATCCAAATAACTTCACTTTAAAGGGTTTAAATACTGTTTCCCATGCTTGTTCAATGGACCATAAACAATTAAGGAACATGCACCTGTGGAACGGCCGTTAAGACACTAACAGCTCACAGATGGTAGGCAATTGAGGTCACAGTTATGAAAACTTGGGACACTAAAGAGGCCTTTCTACTGACTCTGAAAAGCATGGGAAAAAAATATGCCCAGGGTCCCTACTCATCTGCTTGAACGTGCCTTAGGCATGCTGCAAGGAGTCATGAGGATTGCAGATGTGGCCAGTGCAATAAATTGCTATGTCTGTACTGTGAGACGCCTAAGACAACGCTACAGGGAGACAGGAAAGACAGCTGATTGTCCTCGCAGTGGCAGACCAAGTGTAACAACACCTTCACAGGTTCAGTACATCCGAACATCACACCTGCGGGACAGGTACAGGATGGCAACAACAACTGTCCGAGTTACACCAGGAACGCACAATCCCTCCATCAGCGCTCAGACTGTCCTCAAAAGGCTGAGAGAGGCTGGACTGAGGGCTTGTGGGCCTGTTGTAATGCAAGTCCTCACCAGACATCAACGGCAAAAAGTGCTCTTCACTGACGAGTCGCGGTTTTGTCTCACCAGGGGTGATGGTCGGATTCGCGTTTAACGTCGAAGGAATGAGCGTTATACCGAGGCCTGTACTCTGGAGCGGGATCGATTTGGAAGTGGAGGGTCCGTAATGGTCTGGGGCGATGTGTCACAGCATCCTTGGACTGAGCTTGTTGTCATTACAGGCAATCTCAACGCTGTGCGTTACAGGGAAGACATCCTCCTCCTTCATGTGGTACCCTTCCTGCAGGCTCATCCTGACATGACCCTCCAGCATGACAATTCCACCAGCCATACTGCTCGTTCTGTGCGTGATTTCCTGCAAGACAGGAATGTCAGTGTTCTGCCATTGCCAGCGAAGAGCCCCGGATCTCAATCCCATTGAGCACGTCTGGTACCTGTTGGATCGGAGGGTGTGAGCTAGGGCCATTCCCCCCAGAAATATTCAGGAACGTACAGGTGCCATGGTGGAGGAGTGGGGTAACATCTCACAGCAAGAACTGGCAAATCTGGTGCAGTCCATGAGGAGGAGATGCACTGCAGTACTTAATGCAGCTGTTGGCCACACCAGATACTGACTGTTACTTTTGACCCCCCTCTTTTATTTAGCATGTACTATTCTCCATAACCACCTTACCACAATGTTCATGAACTAAAAAATTCAAAGTTAATTTTAGGTTTAGTAACCCCTTTGCTAATTCTTCGTTACCCCTCCACCCTTTTGTACATTCTTGAAATCTATTTCAGAATAAGACGACATGAAATGTAAATTTATTTCGTAATAAAACCACGTAAAATGGCTCATGAGATCCCCCAAAAAACAAGTTTTTCTGAGTTTGAGTTTCTGATCGCTATGTAAAATGTTCCATTTCTGCTGTTCTCATGAGGACGTGTCGCTGCTCATTTGACCAGGATGCAAACGCTTGTAGAGCGGCATTTCCTCCAAATGCAGCAGGTTCCAGTACCACCCCACGCTCAATCTTCCAATGTCCGATAACTCCCTGTTTTAGATGTGGGACTATCCCCCTACGTTTTGATGTCTTTTTGCTACGTTTTTTTGTCTTACCTTAGCCATTGAAACCACTGTTAATGACTTTCACTGTTTTAACCCCTTGCACGTATGTGAAGTTAGTGGAGTCTCAACATCTTGCTTCATTTCATCAACAACCCCTGCAATTACCATTTTGATCACATGTTTCAAACCTGCCATCAAATCCGGTAGTACAAATTCTATTAATGTACTCACGTACCCAGTCTTTTTGCAGCTGAATACACTAACACATATTCGAGCTGAATTGGTAGAATGCTTGTGCGCTTCTTTCAGCACCTCCATGGTTTTATTAAAATCCTCGAGCTCCAATTTAACGGGAGAATCGAGGCCATCTGTTGCCATATCAATAGTTATTATTCCCCAACCTCTCCCGGCGGTGTCCAGGGTGTTTTAGATTTATTCACTCCCGTCTATAATACACACCTTCCATTAACTATTTTCCAAGGTAGCGCTACTCACTTCCCCGGAGAATAGCTATGGTATTTGTGCCTATTGATTGGTCACGGCACTTAATACCTCGTATTAGAACCAATACTATAGTGTTTTCAAATGTATTACTGAAGAATACGGATGCTTTAATGCCTTATTCCAGTATTGCACATCAAATATCACTGTTGTTGATTACCAAAATTATTCATACTTGTCTTCCTATTTCCACATAATTTTTCATGGTCCCCCTCCCCATAGGGCATAAACCAACCTCTCTATGTATTTCTACTGCTACTAGATGTAACTCAAACAGTGTTCGAATATCTTATTTTTTCTTCATTTTAAACTCACTAGCTTCTAGAACTCTCGTCTTCCTAAAACTCACTAGCTGCTAGAACTCTCGTCTTCCTTAAACTCAATGCAGCTGGGACTTTTGTCCCTTTTACAGATCTTGCAGGGGAATACCACTAGGGACCTATCCTATACAGAACCCACCCTACACTGTATTGTCACTCCTGGATCTTGCAGAGGAAAACTTCCACTCGGGACCTATCCTTGAAGGAACCCACCCTACACCAGATATTTTTACGACCAGTCGTTACACAATGGGCCTACTGAATAAACTCAGGCTTTCTAGGTCCGTATCCTATAATTGTTTAGCCTACAATTTTCATCTCCCCAAGATGTCAAAATGACTGTCACCTTGTTTGTTACCAGCTCCTGCTCCACTGATCTGGACTCTTTGGTTTGACTACAAATTGTAGTGAATCCTATTCGTGGCGCCAACTGTTCTAATTCTCAGAGTAAAAACTCAACGGACACTATGAAAACTTAACCAAATGTATTCTTCCCAGTGGGTCAATACAGCTGCATTAGACAAATACCTTTTCACACAAGCACTGATATTTAACCCTTTCTCCTAGGCTGAGTCTCTTCCTACACATCTGTACAAACATTGTGTCTTCACTGCTAGGCAGGGCACTGAGTGATGTGGGCCATAAACTTGTATTTCTCCCTTAACGAATAAGTATATTTCATATTCTCAGAATCCAACAAAACATTTTGTGGGGGCAGGATAATTAACGAAGAGGCAACTCGAATGAACTTTGATCGCTTTTGTTAGAATTTTTTTGTTCATGCCACGAGAGATGCCGGATCCGGCCAAATAGATTCCGGAACAAAACAGTCCAAAATGGAGAGGTACTGGATCCTGTTCCAGGAGGATCCAGCTCAAATTAAGCACTGCACACAACACACCACACACCACACACCAGGCCCATTGGCAGACCTGGACACACACACACACACACACACACACACACACACACACACACACACACCAGACCCGCACACCACACACACACACCAGATCCGGACACCACACACACACACCAGATCCGGGCACCACACACACACGGGCACCACACACACGCACACACACACACACACACACGCACACACACACACACACACACACACACACACACACACACACACACACACAGACGGGCGGACTCTCCTCCTTTTTCTCCCATGCTGTGAAATGCGGAGATTTGCTGTCCCTCAATTTGCCCCAGCTTCCAGTCCTCACTGACAACTCCCTGCGGAGGCACAGGTGCATTACAATGTGGAAGGAAGAGTGATTAGTGAAGAGCTAAAGCACTGCTCCATTCAGCCAGTAGGCTACTCCAACAGATGGCAAGAACACTGTCCCTACTACAGTAAGCACTTGACAGTCTGTCCCTATCATGGACATGTATTATGAGTAAAAAGTCCCTGACCAGTTTATAGACTGAAGGAATGGATGTGTCATAGTAAGGTCATTGATGAAGGATGTGAATTAGAAAGCCATGATCTGGATCAAATTAAGCCTTTGTGTCTTCTGAGACCATAGGGTGGATGAGAGGTGGGAAAGCTGGTGGAGATGGTGTCACACCTCACTGATGCTGTCTACAGAAGTATCCTCACTAAACGTAACAACAGCAGGGTAGAAATGATCAACGCATATTTATTTTGTGCAGAATTGACTTTGCAAATTCCCTTTTAATTTCCTCTCTCTCTCTCTCCCTCTCCCTCCTCTCCCTCCTCCCTCTCCCTCCCTCTCCCTCCTTCCCTGTATCCTTTTTTCTCTCTCTTCAAAAGGGAATGACAACACATTTTTCCTCTCAGGAGGCTAAAAAGATTTGTTATGGGCCATCAGATCCTCAAAAAGTTATACAGCTGCACCATTGAGAGCACCTTGACTGACTGCATCACCACTTGGTATTGCAACTGCTTAGCATCTGACCACAAGGTGCTACGGGGGGTAATGCATACTGCCCAGGACATCACTGGGGCAGAGTTCCCTGCCATCCAGAACCTCTATACCAGGCGGAGTCAAAGGAAGGCCCTAAAATTGTCAGACTACAGCAACCCAAGTCATAGACTGTTCTCTCTGCTACCGCAAAGCAAGCGGTACCGATGGACCAAGTCTGGAACCAACAGGACTCTGAACAGCTTCTACCCCCAAGCCATAAGACTGCTAAATAGTTAGTTACATAAACAAAAAATAAAATGTCAACTGCATTTATTTTTAGCAAACTTAACATGTCTAAATACTTGTATGAACATAACAAGATTCAACAATTAAGACATAAACTGAACAAGTTCCACAGACATGTGACTAACAGAAAAGGAATAATGTGTCCCTGAACAAAGTGGGGGTCAAAATCAAAAGTAACAGTCAGTATCTGGTGTGGCCACCAGCTGCATTAAGTACTGCAGTGCATCTCCTCCTCATGAACTGCACCAGATTTGCCAGTTATTGCTGTGAGATGTTACCCCACTCTTCCACCAAGGCACTTGCAAGTTCCCATACATTTCTGGGGGGAATGGCCCTAGCCCTCGCCCTCTGATCTAACAGGTCCCAGACCTGCTAAATGGGATTGAGATATGGGCTCTACGCTGGCAATGGCAGAACACTGACATTCCTGTCTTGCAGGAAATCACGCACAGAACGAGCAGCATGGCTGGTGGCATTATCATGCTGGAGGGTCATGTCAGGATGATCCTGCAGTAAGGGTACCACATGAGGGAGGAGGATGCCTTCCCTGTAACGCACAGCGTTGAGATTGCCTGCAATGACAACAAGCTCAGTTCAATCATGCTGTGACACACCACCCCAGACCATGACGGACCCTCCACCTCCAAATCGATCCCGCTCCAGAGTACAGGTCTCGGTGTAACGCTCATTCCTTCGACGATAAACGCGAATACGACCATCACTCTTAGTGTCTTAAGTTGTCATAACTGTGACCCTAACTGCCTACTGTCTGTAAGCTGTTAGTGTCTTAACGACCACTTCACATGTGCATGTTCATTAATTATTTATGGTTCCTTGAACAAGCATGGGAAACAGTGTTTTAAACCCTTTACAATGAAGATCTGTGAAGTTATTTGGATTTTTACGAATTATCTTTGAAAGATAGGGTCCTGAAAAAGGGACACTTCATTTTTTGATGAGTTTAGTTTGGGTAGCTATCTGCATTGACCCTTTTACACAAACTTGTTTTTGAGTCATCACATAATGCTGCTTCTACTGTTTATCGCTTATTCCTAGTTATATGTTCATACACTACGTGACTAAAAGTATGTGAACACCTACTCGTCGAACATCTCATTCCAAAATCATGGGCAGAGAACACATTTCCACTGCTCCAGAGTCAAATGGCTTAGGCTTGTATGTGGCTGCTCGGCCAAGGAAACCCATTTCATGAAGCTCCCGATGAACAGTTTTTTTGCTGATGTTGCTTCCAGAGGCAGTTTGGAACTATGTAGAGAGTGGTGCAACCGAGGACAGACAATTTGTACGTGCTACGCGCTTCAGCACTCGGCTGTCCCGTTCTGTGAGCTTGTGTGGCCTAGCACTTCCGGCTGAGCCGTTGTTGCTCATAGACGTTTCCACTTCACAATAACAGCACTTAGTGTTGACCGGGGCAGCTCTAGCAGGGCAGAAATTTGACGAACTGACTTGTTGGAAAGGTGGCATCCTATGACAGTGCCATGTTGAAAGTCACTGAGCTCTTCAGTAAGGCCATTCTACTGCCACTGTTTGTCTATGGAGATTGCATGGCTGTGTGCTCAATTTTATACACAGGGCAGTACCGAGTGTGGCTGAAATAGCCGAATACACTAATTTGAAGGGGTGTCCACGTACATTTGTATATACAGTGTATATACCTCAATTACCTTGCTCTCCTGCACATCGACACGGTACCCCATGTGTATAGTCAAGTTATCATTACTCATTGTGTATTTATTACTTTTATTATTATGTGTGTTATTTTTCTATTATTTCTCTATTTTCTTTCTCTGCATTGTTGGGAAGTTCCCGTAAGTAAGCATCTCACTGTTATTCACTGTTTACGAAGCATGTGACAAATACAATTTCATTTGATTTGAATCGTGGATTAACTCTCACTGGCTTTGGAAACACAACATCTAGATTAAAAGAGGGGGGAGTTTAGTGAATGTTGTCAAAGCTCACCTGCTGTCGCTGTTGCTGTGCCATCTGTCTGCGACTCCCCCCACAAAAACTCCAGACTGGCCCATAATCCCTCTGTCTGGAACCAATCTGTGTGGTTCCTTGGCTGTGTTCCAATTCTATACCCTTTTCCTGAAGTGTGCACTCATGGATATGAAAAGAAAGGAGTAGAGTAAGTAATATGATGGAAACTTCCTCCAGCTATGCTTGCACCAATCAAATGCTTCCAGGCACCAAATGCATGAGGGGGAGTAAACGAGTGCACACTTCTGAATGAAGGGTAGAGAATCGGAACGCTACCCTCGTTTCCCTAGGATTTGATCTATGGTGTAAAAACAATAGATATTCTCCTGAGAAATATTACATTCTAGTGACGGATGCTTGGCGTATTTGTCCAAAGACTAGTTATTGCCTTCTAGCTGCTATCAATTCTGTTGGTGCCCTGGGAGTCATGTCAATATCTTCAGTTTAGGTCTGCATGCATCCTAAACTGATAAACACACACACATCTCCCATTGACGTCAATGCATGATTTCTAGATCTACTTCTACTTCTTGAGGTCACTCGTTGATTCTCTATTTGGGATTCAGCTCCTCAGTAAGATCATGCATCAAATTGGAAGAGTCGTACTGTATGTATCCTTAGACTGTATGTTCTAAAGCAAACTGCCCTCTTTGGTGAGGTGACCATAATCCCTTACACCATGATACCCCTCAGCCTCAGATTCGGAGCAACAGGGGCACACATCTATAGGCATGCAAGCATGTACACACAAGCACACATACAAGTGCATGGAGATACACACTAACAGACACAGGCCAATATGTTTTTATTTTATACAATAGACACACACACACTCATACTAGCACACCTGCTAAAAACTATCTAATCTGTCTGTGTCCTTCACCTTCTCACACACACAGACCAGCCGGGAAGACTGTTTGTGTGTGTGTGTGTTTCTAATGAGAGACCTTTGGAGTGAGTGACAGTGTCAGAAGGTTAAATGTCACCCTCTCATGGCCCTCCTGAGCAATTAGAGAAGGATGACCTCTACCATGGCTCTACCAGCACCACTACTAAATCGATTTACTCTATACACCAATAATTCGCCTATATATTGTACACAATCTCCCATTACCATTTTCTTTGAGGTAAGCCGTCTAAGCAAAATAGCGATTTAGTTAGTTACGGAATGGACGGCTGTGAGGTGTACTAGCTGCATGGGAGTAGCCAAACTGATCTGGTATATTCATTTCTTTTAGATATTTAAGTTCTTATCTACAGTCAAACCCCAGTGGAATAGTTTGTTGTGTGTACGGCCAGGACCTTCCCTCAATGTGTTCATGTTGCGTGTCCTTGACCACCCCAAACACTTATGTTGTTATGACTCAGGATGGCAGGGTAGCCTAGTGGTTAGAGCGTTGGACTAGTAACCAGAAGGTTGCAAGTTCAAACCCCTGAGCTGACAAGGTACAAATCTGTCATTCTGCCCCTGAACAGGCAGTTAACCCACTGTTCCTAGGCCATCATTGAAAATAAGAATTTGTTCTTAACTGATCTTGCCTAGTTAAATAAAGGTAAAATACATTTTTAAAAACTCCCCTGTCCCCTGTGCTATCAAGCCCTGGCACACCTGGTTCCTGTCAGAATGTATTAAGCACCTTCCCAGAACTGTACAATGCAATATCCCTTACCTTGCCATTTACCGTAGGCTCCATTCAACTAGCGCTGAGGCAGCACTTTCTCTGTCACTTTCTCAATTCTCCCCCACCAAACAACAATGCCACCATACATCCCAGTGCTGGCGTGTTATTGTCAGTGCAGGAGGCCTTTTGCAAAAGTCCTTGATGACATTTTATTCAGTTCATCGTCTTATCAGTTCTTCAAGTCTTTGATTTGATTCATCATAGTTCACTCCACAGTTTTGAGGATGTGCATTATTTGGGTACATGTTTCAACAGCTGTACTGTAACCCACTGAGCGTGTTCTTGACTAACTGTTAGAATCTTGTTATTCTTCAACCATAGACCTGTCATTACACGTGCCACGGGTTGCAAGGTTACAAGATAAAAACACATGCGTCTGCGGTGACACAGATAAACTAGGGATTGTTTTTACTCTTCGTGAGTGCTCCTGTCATGTCAAACACGTGGCTTCACAGGGATTCATTAATGTTACTGAGTTCTGAAGAGAACAACAGAATACTTTACAGGTGATAGAGAATCACACTGAGTGATAGTTTAGATTATTCTCATGTTCAACATGTATGATTTTATTCAGATCTCCATTAGCTGTTGAAGAAGCAGCAGCTATTCTTCCTGGGGTCCACACAAAACATAGAACATGACGAAATACCCAGCACTAAGGGACAGCAACAGTAACAAAAATGTAAAATGTGAACACTACTATTTTAAGAAGAAAATAAAGAATAATAAATAAATGAACAATACTAAGTAGTGTGTGTCTCTTCAGAGTCTGTGTTGTTCCTTGAAGAGTTGTTTTATCTGTTTTTTAAATTTATTTTATTGCTTGCCTGAGTTACCTGAGGTGAAAGAGATTTGTACAAGACGATTTCAATCAGTGGATCACTGTGAGGACTGTCGCTGGGAAACAAGAAGCAAGTACAGGGAGTGAATATTTAATAAATAACCGACATGAAACGAAACACCGACAGCGTCTGGACAAGGGAAACATAACATTAATGCTGACACGGGGATGAAACTGAGGAATGGAAAGATATAGGGGAGACAATCAATAAAGTGATGGAGTCCAGGTGAGTCCAATGTAGCGCTGATACGCGTAACGATGGTGACAGGTGTGCGTCATGATGGGCAGCCATTATTACCTTGAGTGCCTGAGAGAGGGAGCGGGAGCAGGTGTGACAGATCACATTTTGCGAGTGAGTGAGTGAGTGAGTGAGTGAGTGAGTGAGTGAGTGAGTGAGTGATTCCCTGAACTGGTGTGAGCACATAATCCTTCAAATTGGAGCGATGAAGTGAGGTTTGGTAGGCTGACCTTTTCACTTGTCCAGTGTGGCTCAGTTGGTAGAGCATGGTGCTTTCAAAAGTTGGGATTGTGGGTTTGATTCTTGTTGGGGCCGCCAATATGAAATGTATGTTCGCATAACTGCAAGTTGCTTTGGATCAAAGTGTCCTCTAAATGGCATATATATTGTAAAATATATCTTAGGTTTGGTAATATAAACTCAGCAAAAAAAGAAATGTCCTCTCACTGACAATTGTGTTTATTTTCAGCAAATTTAACATGTGTAAATAAGTTCCACAGACATGTGACTAACAGAAATGGAATAATGTGTCCCTGAACAAAGGGGGGTCAAATCAATAGTAACAGTCAGTGTCTGGTGTGGCCACCAGCTGCATTAAGTACTGCAGTGCGTCTCCTCCTCGTGGACTGCACCAGATTTGCCAGTTCTTGCTGTGAGATGTTAACCCACTCTTCCACCAAGGCACCTGCAAGTTCCCGGACATTCCTGGGGGGAATGGCCCTAGCCCTCACGCATCTGATCCAACAGGTCCCAGACGTGCTCAATGAGATTGAGATCCGGTCTCTTCACTGGCCATGACAGAACACTGACATTTCTGTCTTGCAGGAAATCACGCACAGAACGAGCAGTATGGCTGGTGGCATTGTCATGCTGGAGGGTCATGTCAGGATGAGCATGCAGGAAGGGTACCACATGAGGGAGGAGGACATCTTCCCTGTAACGCACAGCATTGAGTTTGCCTGCAATGACAACAAGCTCAGTTCGATGATGCTGTGACACACCACCCCAGACCATGACGGACCCTCCACCTCCAAATCTATCCCGCTCCAGAGTACAGGCTTCGGTGTAACGCCCATTCCTTTGACGATAAACACAAATCCGACCATCACCCCTGTTGAGACAAAACCGCAACTCGTCAGTGAAGAGCACTTTTTGCCAGTCCTGTCTGGTTCAGCCTTACAACAGGCCTACAAGCCCTCAGTCCAGCCTATTGCGGACAGTCTGAGCACTGATAGGGATTGTGCGTTCCTGGTGTAACTCGGGCAGTTGTTGTTGCCATCCTGTACCTGTCCCGCAGGTGTGATGTTCGGATGTACCGATCCTGTGCAGTGTTGTTACACGTGGTCTGCCACTGCGAGGACAATCAGCTCTCCGTCCTGTCTCCCTGTAGCGCTGTCTTAGGCGTCATGCCTCCTTGCAGCATGCCTAAGGCACGTTCACACAGATGAGCAGGGACCCTGGGCATCTTTCTTTTGTTGTTTTTCAGTAGAAAGGCCTCTTTACTGTCCTAAGTTTACCGAACTGTGACCTTAATTGCCTAAGCTGTTAGTGTCTTAATGACCGTTCCACAGGTGCATGTTCATTAATTATTTATGGTTCATTGAACAAGCATGGGAAACAATGTTTAAACCCTTTAGAATGAAGATCTGTGAAATTATTTGGATTTTTACAAATTATCTTGGAAAGACAGGGTCCTGAAAAAGGGCTGTTTCTTTTTTTGCTGCGTTTGCACTTATTCATACCCAATAGTTTAAGAATCAGACGGTGTAATCGTCACATAATAGACAGATTCAAAACACAATCATCATATGCTTTCTTCTCATAATAAGAGACTCTGATTTCTGTCAAATAGGACATCTTTACACAGAGAAGAAAGCGGTGTCTGGGCGCAAATGCCATCAAATACTGCCATATTTGCAAAATGTCAAAGATGAGTCTTTGAAAAGGTCAGCGGGAAACCTTTTTAGATAATCATGTAATGATGCTATTCCAATGACAGGCCTTTCACTTGTGGGATACGGTCTGCATGCAATTGTAAATGCTGGAATTTATAATTAGAAATACAGTGAGCTCCGAAAGTATTGGGACAGTTGAGAACCTTTGGTTTGTTTTGGCTCTGTACTCTAGCACAATGGATTTGAAATTAGACCATGACTATGAGGTTAAAGTGCAGACTGTCAGCTTTAATTTGAGGGTATTGTCATTCATATCGGGTGAACTGTTTAGAAATTGCAGCACTTTTTGTACTTGTAATTTTTGTAAAAAATAATTGAATAATTTTCGAAACACTTGTACATTATTGTGGATGCTACCATGATTATGGATAATCACAGTCCCAATACTTTTGGTGCTCACTGTCTTTATTTTTAATTTTTTTAATATATATATCTTTTTGTTTATATCTGTCGGCCCCAGCCACGAAAGGCTATGTGTGTAGTTAACCGACCCTCTCTGCTCAGTCATCGCCATTTTACTTGATTAGCTGTTGTTGTCTCACCCGTTGTTGTCTTAGTTAGCGCTCCAAATCAACACCTGTGATTACTTTATGCCTCGCTGTATGTCTCTCTCATATGTCAATATGCCTTGTATACTGTTGTTTAGGTACCCAACCATACCCCTGTCTGCACATTATGCCCTGAATCTATTCTACCACGCCCAGAAATCTGCTCCTTTTATTCTTTGTCCACAACGCTCGAGGCGACCAGTTTAGCCGTACCCTCATCCTCCTCTGTATCCTCGGGTGATGTGGAGGTAAACCCAGGCCCTGCGTGTCCCCAGGCACCCTCATTTGTTGACTTCTGTGATTGAGAACGCCTTAGTTTCATGCATATCAACATCAGAAGCCTCCTCCCTAAGTTTGTTTTACTCACTGCTTTAGCACACTCCGCCAACCCTGATGTCCTTGCCGTGTCTGAATCCTGGCTTAGGAAGGCCACCAACAATTCTGAGATGTCCATACCCAGCTACAACATTTTCTGTCAAGATAGAACTGCCAAAGGGGGAGAAGTTGCAATCTACTGCAGGGATAGCCTGCAAAGTTCTGTCATACTTTCCAGGTCTATACCCAAACCGTTTGAACTTCTAATTTTAAAAATTAACCTCTCCAGAAATAAGTCTCTCACACCCCCTCTACTCCCAGCTGTGCCCCGGACACCATTTGTAAATTGATCGCCCCCCATCTAGCTTCAGAGTTCGTACTGTTAGGTGACCTAAACTGGGATATGCTTAAAACCCTGGCAGTCCTACAATCTAAGCTAGATGCCCTCAATCTCACACAAATCATCAAGGAACCCACCAGGTACAACTCTAAATCCGTTAACATGGGCACCCTCATAGACATTATCCTGACCAACTTGCCCTACAAATACACCTTCGCTGTTTTCAATCAGGATCTCAGCGATCACTGCCTCATTGCCTGTATCCGCTATGGGTCCGTGGTCAAACGACCACCCCTCATCACTGTCAAATGCTCCCTAAAACACTTCTGCGAGCAGGCCTTGAGAAACATACCCGGCCAAAACATAGAAACAGATAACATAGAAATAAAGAAACTAGAATGCCCACCCTAGTCACACCCTGGCCTAACCAAAATAGAGAATTAAAGCCTCTCTATGGCCAGGGCGTCGCAAGCACCTTTGGAAGCGATTACAGCCTCGAGTCTTCTTGGGTATAACGCTACGAGCTTGGCACACCTGTATTTGGGGAGTTTCTCCCATTCTTCTCTGTAGATCCTCTCAAGCTCTGTCTGGTTGGATGGAAAGGGTCGCTGCACAGCTATTTTCAGGTCTCTCCAGAGATGCTCGATCGGGTTCAAGTCCGGGCACTTGCTGGGCCACTCAAAGAGATTAAGAGACTTGTCCCGAAGCCACTCCTGCATTGTCTTGGCTGTGTGCTTAGGGTTGTTGTCCTGTTGGCAGGTGAACCTTTGGCCCAGTCTGAGGTCCTGAGCACTCTGGAGCAGGTTTTCATCAAGGATCTCTCTGTACTTTTCTCCGTTCATCTTTCCCTCGACCCTGACTAGTCTCCCAGTCACTGCCACTGAAAAACATCCCCACAGCATGATGCTGCCACCACCGTGCTTCACTGTAGGGATGGTGCCAGGTTTCCTCCAGAAGTCACGCTTGGCATTCAGGCCAAAGAGTTCTTGGTCTTGGTTACATCAGAACATAGAATCTTGTGCCTCACGGTCTGAGAGTCCTTTAGGTGCATTTTGGCAAACTCCAAGCGGACTGTCGTGTGCTTTTTACTGAGGAGTGACTTTCGTCTGGCCACTGTACCATAAAGGCCTGATTGGTGGAGTGCTGCAGAGATGGTTGTCTTTCTGGAAGGTTCTCCCATCTCCACAGAGTAACTCTGGAGCTCTGTCAGAGTGAGTCAACTCCCTGACCAAGGCCTTTCTCCCCGATTGCTCAGTTTGGCCAGGCGGACAGTGCCATCTCTCACCTCTCTCTCTTTCTCTCGCTCTCTAGGAAGAGTCTTGGTGGTTCCAAACTTCTTCCATTTAAGAATGACGGACGCCACTGTGTTCTTGGGGACCTTCAATGCTGCAGAAATTGTTTTGTTCCCTGCTTCGACACAGTCCTGTCTCAGAGCTCTACAGACAATTCCTTAGCCCTCATGTCTTGGTTTTTGCTCTGACTTGCACTGTCAGTTGTGGGACCCTATATAGACAGGTGTGTGCCTTTCCAAATCATGTCCATTCATTTGGATTTACCACAGGTGGACTCCAATCAAGTTGTAGAAACATCTCAAGGATGAGCAAAGGAGAAAGATTGCACCAGAGCTCAATTTCGAGTCTCATAACAAAGGGTCTGCATACTTATGTAAATAATGTTCATTTTTTTAGACTTGTTTTCACTTTGTCATTATGGGTTATTGTTTGTAGATTGATAAGGAATTTGTATTATTTAATCCGTTTTAGAATAAGGCTGTAACATAACAAAATGTGGAAAAATGGAAGGGGTGTGAATACTTTCCGAATGCACTGAAAATACTGTTGCCATTCTATTTATTTATGTTGTCTATAAGACAATGATTTACACTATTGTACCTTGAGTGTACAGACATGTCTTACTTTCACATAAGACAGCACAGGTCTATTAGCGTTATTATTGCCTCCAACCATACAGTATCACATCCTGATTTCCATAGTATCATTCACTTTAAGCCTTAGTCACCCATTTGATATGCAGCGCAAAGCACTACGATTGTGGTTTCTGTCAAGGCAAGTAATCGTTTTCTGCATTTGATAATGCCACCGACCCCAGGAATGGACTAAAGAATTCTGGGTCAGGTATAATCTTGCTCTTCCCTGCACCCTGGCTACTCGAATCCAAACATTGCCTTTCTCTCTTTGAGCCTTTTTGGCTTTGACATTTTATGATTAGTTTTACAGTAATGCCCGCCGGCATGTCCTAGGATTCCTGCGATCCATTCGCCACCAACAACAACAAGAGGCCTGTTTCTTTTCTCTTTTTTTCTTGCCCTCCTCGATCACCATGGAGATAACCGGGTTGTGTTTACCACCTGACTTCTGTGGGGCACAATGGAAATATGATTATGGTAATGGGGTTGTGTTTAGTGACGATCGAGGAGGACTTGTCCAGACGCTTAGGCCCAGTGAAGAGGCCCATTTAGGCGATACCCACAGCCTTAATTAAGATTTTATTCATTTTAATTGAACTAGATGAGCTTTGATTAAGCACACAGAGGCCCCAATGTGGCCGCGCCTAAACAATGGTGGCCCTTTTGTCAACCACATAATGAAGCGCTTCGTCTGCTGTTGCTGTTTTTGGCCGAGAGGAGAGAAGTGCTCATTTGCTTGATGGGCTCTCTGACACCGTCTCTTAATGTGCTTCCAAATGTAGGTAACCTTTGAGAAGCCTCGATCTGTGCGTCACCAGGAAATGCACGGGGAAGGGATTTAATGTTGCGCGTTGCCCTGAAAGCTTTTAATGAAGCTTTCGGCTCATCAGGCAAGACTAACACATCAGGCAAGATTTGGCGGCCAGTGCCATCTCTCACCTCTCTCTCTTTCTCTCGCTCTCTTTCTTTCTGAGAGAAAGGCAATTTGTGTCCTATTTTTATTAATTGAGCTTTTATTGTTATTGTTATTATTGTTATTAACTTACTTTCCTATAGTTGTTGCATTGTCATGTGGTGAACCTGCAAGGGAGCATGTACTTCATGTACTGTATATATGACAAATAAACAAACTTGAACACACATACATCTAACTTTGGCATTTACGTGTACATCTCTCTCTCGGCAACCACTGAGTGCCCCGACAAAAGAAAGAAAGACGAGGCTGTCCTAGCCCACTAATGCACCCACAAAGTGCTTTCTAATATGCACACGGGGAGAAAGATTCAAAGTTTTCTATGGCACTGTAGAGTAGGCCGGCACTCTAAGGTTAATCACAAAGTGGAAAGCCTAAACGTTGGGCACCGTTTATGGAATCAAAGAAAAATGTTGTGTAAGATGGGGATGGACGGCTGCACCAAGCCAAGGCTGCTGCCAGTCAGTGCTGATGAATTAGACTGTGTTCTATTAAAATGACTCCTCTTATCCGGCTCCCGCTCCAAACGGCCCACGCTTTGTATTATTGTCATTTCCCTTAATTACCGGCTGTCCCCACAGCCACAGAGTTGTAATTTATGCGGCGGAAATTATTTTCTTAACATCACTCCAATGAGCCTTTCAATGCTTTGTTGCAATGAACTTTCTGCGGACATGGATTCGATCAGCTGCCTTATGTTTTTGACTGGCTGTATCTGCATGCACATTGAGAGACTTCCTGCTTGTTGTTAGTCTGAAGGTTACTGTTGTCATGACATTGGCCTGGGGGGTAGGTTTATGACAGTCATAAATACCTCTTCCCCCTTTTTCCTCTCTCTACCCTACTGAGGTTACATTTGCAAAACCCTTGGTTAACATAGAGATTCTGGGAACATCAGAAGGTGGGGGGAAATGAACTATATTCTGGTAATGCGACCAATTGAACATATGCGGTGGTACTTAACGAATATGATGTCAGTTCGGTTGTCATCTGAGACATTCTCATCAATGATAAGATGACAAACTCTATAGTGGAAAGTCTACACATCAGAGTTATCGGAATCACATGGAATTGTTGTTCAATTTAAATGTTTGAATATTAAATTATTCGTGATGGGATGAAATGAGATTTTAGCTTCTAAAATGTGAGATTTGGCTTTTCACAAGAGAGGGCTCTGCTCAATCAGTGGCCTGCCCCTGTGAAGGGACATGGGCTATAAAACTTTTCAAACTTTTCGAGCCCTCCTCTCCCTTCCTATATAAGCCCTTGACGTCAATGTAACCTCCTGTTCCGAGGACGTGAGGACGACGGTCCGATGTCAGAATGGTTCAGATAATAACTACAGAACGAAGCCAACATTGGCGTGAGCTTTGGTTGCGAATGGTATGAACTTTGAACTCTTATTCACTACAGAAGTGATACCTTCTAGCCGTTGAGTTAGCAACAGCCGCTGCAAACGAGGGTTAGGAAGGAACAGACAGAGAATCCGGTCTACCACACAACGACGTTACTAAAACGTATTCAGTTTGCCAGCAGAGTCATTCTTCAAAAGAACAAAGGACTCGGTTGGGCAACACAGCCTTCCATCTACCACCAACCTACCGAAGCGCAGCTCAGAGTAAATATTTATTGCATTTTCCTTTTCCAAATGGGCGGTAATTTAGGATGCATAAGATACTGTATTTACGATAGCACAGCTTCGCCATTTGTTCCTCAGTCTTCCCGCTCTTTCACTCAAACTCAGCCCCTTTTCTTTTGTGTAACAAGCTGTCATATCTGTTTCGCCCGCTAGGGACGTTTTCCTTTATGACGTAATTTGTAATCAAGTTATGATTGAATTATGTGTATGTGTAATTCTGTGTGATTAGTTAGGTATTTAGTAAATAAGTAATTAAACCCCATTTTGTATTGCTGATTCAACTTGTGAGCCAGGGTTCGTGCAGATAACCAAGAATTTACAACTTTCAGATGAGACTGAATTAAGATGACGATTAATATTGACTGCTATTGATGTAAAATATTATTAGGTCTTTAAGAGTTTATTCGGAAGATAACAGCTCTATAAATATTATTTTGTGGTGCCCGACTCTCTAGTTAACCTCTTGCTCCTTCCTACCTGGCACGCAGGCGTCCCATCTAGAGCTCTGGAAATGTAAATGCGCTACGCTAAATGCTAATAGTATTAGTTAAAACTCAAACGTTCATTAAAATACACATGCAGGGTATTGAATTAAAGCTACACTCGCTGTGAATCCAGGCAACGAGTCAGATTTTTAAAATGCTTTTCGGCGAAAGCATGAGAAGCTATTATCTGATAGCATGTAACACCCCAAAAGACCCGTAGGGGACGTAAACAAAATATTTAGCATAGTCGTCGCTACACAAACCGCACAAATAAAATATAAAACATTCATTACCTTTGACCATCTTCTTTGTTGGCACTCCTAGATGTCCCATAATCACTATTGGGTGGTTTTTTTCGATTAAATTGGTCCATATATAGCCTAGATATCGATCTATGAAGACTGTGTGATAAACAGAAAAAAATAGCGTTTCATACGTAACGTCATTTTTTAAAATTCAAAAAGTCGACGATAAACTTTCACGAAACACTTCGAAATACTTTTGTAATGCAACTTTAGGTATTAGTACACGTTAATAAGCGATAAAATTCATCAGGAGGCGATGTAAATTCTATAGGTGTCCGTCTCGAAAAAATGTCTGGAGAGAGCTCGACCAAAACATCCGGTCGGAGACCGGAGGGAATCGGTTCCCTTGATTCAGTTTGACCAAGAATCAAAGCTGAATCAAATGACAAGACTCTAGACAACGTGTGGAAGCTGTAGGCACTGCAACCTCGGCCTCATTTAATTCGGTTCACTTTGAACAATTCCTGGAAGTTGCGCAAGGATATTTATTTCCATTTTCAGTGATCAGATTTTCCTGCACTTTTCGATGAAACGCACAGTCACAGCCGTGATTTAACCAGTTTTATAAACGTCTGAGTGTTTTCTATCCACACATACTAATCATATGCATATACTATATTCCTGGCCTGAGTAGCAGGGCGCTGAAATGTTGCGCGATTTTTAACAGAATGTTCGAAAAAGTAGAGGGTCGACTTAACAGGTTAATTACATTTACATGATTAGCTCAATCAGGTAATATTAATGATGGATAAATTATTTTATAGGATAACATGTCATATCACTTAAACCGGCATAGCCAAAGACACGACACTGTGCTCCTTCTCCTCTTCCTGTGTTGTCATTCATTGTTTGTTTGTTGGTCTGTAGTTTACTGTGCTGCTTCTTCTCTTCCTGTGATGTCATTCATTGTTTGTTTGTTGGTCTGTAGGTTACTGTGCTGCTTCTTCTCTTCCTGTGATGTCATTCGTTGTTTGTTAGTTGGTCTGTAAGTTACTGTGCTCCTTCTCTTCCTGTTTGTAGGTTGCTGCTACACCACTTTGCAGTGTAGAGGTTGCAAGTGACATAACACAAGCTGCCAAACTAGAGCAGTAGGTACTCTACCCTTACAGTTATATGTACCAGGAAAGCCCACCCATGGATGTGAAACACATAAAACTGCAGAACATTGAGGTACTAACACATCTAATGATCTGCGAGGCCAAATGTCATCAGACAGCTGAAAGCCATGCTGTGGCGAGACAACCTGTGGCTCCGGCCATACTGTATGTGTTGGCTTACTGTATTACCCCTGCAATAGAATACAGATGGTACGTTATAGTATGGAAACATGTTTTTGCCCCAGAATTTTCAAGCCTTTGAAGAAACCAATTGATAGCTTTGCAATGCGAAAACCAAAAGCACAGAGCACTTTTAGTTAGAGAGAGAAATAAATGTTTAGCCATTGAATAGATACTCCTCCCGTATCGGCCAGATCTATACAGTTCCATGCCTTCCTGAATTTTGCGTAATGGCTTTATTACCTGCCAATTTTTGCTCCCTCTCCCCCTCTCTGCGTGATCGCTGCTGGGAAAATGCTGCCTGCAGCGATATGTTCCCTTTTAGACCACAGAAATAATGACACAACATGGCGTAATGGATTTGATACAAGCTACGTGCTACGAGGCAACGAAGGGGCAGATAATTGTTGGTGGGGGTGATGAAGGGACAGTAGAAAGAAAAACAAATCTGAGAGGCAATTCCGCAGGAAAAAAAGAGCACAAGCCTCCACCCCCCCAGCATCTCATAAATGTATTAGAGATTGAAGTCACGGCCCGGGCTCCAATCTCGATAATCGAAAACAAACCTGGTTTAATCCCTCGGGTGTCCTCTGTTGCCTTTCTACGTAGCATCACGCACACACACAACCTCCATGGGCAAACGTGCTGCAATGTTTATTGAATTAATGCACCCTCCAGATGCCAGCGAGAAGACAAACACAGGCGGTATCAAGGTCTTGGACTAACGGTCTCTCTGACAGGAAGTGGCACAATGTAATGCTGTTTCAGGTGTTGGGCCATGCTGTGGAACAGGCCTTTATAGGGCTAATGAAATGATTATTTTGTATGATCCTGTAGTTAATGAAACATTTGGAAGAGTTTATACTCCAGATGGACCCTATGGAGTAGATCAGGCATTACATTTTTTTTACTCTTTATTGGCAAACAGGCCTATATGAAGTGAGGTTAAACACAGTTGTGGTGTGTTTGAAGCAAGCAGTTGAAGGCATCTCCACTCTGTCGTCTGATTTCTGTTGTAGTCTTCTCTCTCTCTCTCTCTCTCTCTCTCTCTCTCTCTCTCTTCTCTCTCTTCTCTCTCTCTCTCTCTCTCTCTCTCTTCCATAGTGTGTAGCATGTTGTTGAAGCCGTCTCTGCTCTGATATCTGATTAAAACATGTTTCTCTCTCTCTCTCCTAAAGCTACATTGGGGACCCTGGACTTCAGTTTACTGTATGACCAGGAAAACAACGCTTTGCACTGTACCATCAACAAAGCCAAGGTGAGCATTCATGATGTTTGTCATTCTATGGGAAATTGTTTCCATGGTTTAGGGTTAACCAATGTAAAACACACACACACACACAACCAGAACCACCCTAAGCATGGATCAACATCTCATAGGTTAATTCGTTATATCAGTTGTTAATTCATTACCAATCTGTGCTATTAAGCTGTTGTCAAGTTTAAACTATAACCTTTTCGTAATGCTTGTCAAAATAGCAGATGTAGTATTGATACTCACATTTGTATTGCTTAGTAGTCACTGCAGCAATTCCATTTAAGTACCTAGGTCCGGGGCTCAATAGCAGTACATATTATGATCCATACATAGCAATATAGTAGGTAGCTGGTCTCTAACTAACTTTGCATAATGACAGGGAATAAATGGTATGTTTCTTGTTAAATAGTCAGATGTTTGCAATTTATCCTGCTTTACACGCAGCCTGTAAATGGTACCATAATTTCCCCCCCTATTTCGGATAAAAGATTAAGAGGACTTTTAGAGCTCAGCAGCTCTCTCTTTTCCTATTTTCAGATATCTAGAACGGTAACATAAAGTAGGCTCCACGGACATTCATGATGCTACATGGTTATATTTTGATCAAGATGGTTGATAGCCTTTCTCTGTCTCAAACACACACACTCCAGGCTCATAGCTAAACATGTACCAGAGGCTCGCAGGGGGATCACTGGCAGCTTGTTTTGGCTCTGTCGGTGTGTGTGTGCGCTCTCTGCTTCTTGCCACTCCGTGTTCATGTGAAGGGTATTTCCTCTGACAACAGGCTTCTGGTAGCATCTGTTGCTGTTCACTTTACTCTGGATCCAAACGAAGCCTTTAGTCTGTCCTTACAGCAGCTCTTCAGTACACACACAGGTCAACACACGCACACAAAAACACAGACAAAAACACATGTGCATGTACAGGCTCACACACTCACGAACACACACACCCACAAAGGAAAACACACACATGCATGCACTTGCTTACGCACACACTCAAACCCACACAAAAACACATGTGCATGTGCACACACACATTCAAATCCACACACACTCAAATCCCCCCAAGAAGGGAAATCTCTTCATGTCTGAGGTTCAAAGCATTTTCCCTCGCTGTGTTTTGTTTAAATAATCGCCGCTTCTTCTTGAAGATTACTTTTAGGTTTCAGTAGCTCATTCACTGGGCTCTAGGACAAAGCAGGAAACATCTGTAGACATTTCAGATATGTCACGAACAGGCTCAAAGCCCGTAACAAAGGGAGACAACGTGGAGATAAGGAGTAGCAAAATATGTATTTATTAACTAAAGCAACTAAGTATAATATTCAATGGTGTGTGTAATCAGTAATCAGTAGTGTAAGTGAGTGTTTTGCATGCATGAATGTGATAATGCAGGGTGATGAAAGGTGCCAAAGCAAACAAACAAAAGGCCACCAAGAACCACAACACAATCTACAAAAGGTGTCTGCATGGAGAGAGTCTCTTCCATGAATGTGGAAGAGGTCTATTTATCCTGGGAGACACCTGGCCCAGGTGTTTCCCATGTAGCTGACGACCCTCCCAACTCCGCCCACCGGCATCCTAATAAGGAAACAAGAACAAAGAGAGAATACGGCAGACAGAGTGGGAGGGTCGTCACAGATATCTCTTCCCCTCTGTTGCTCACCCAAATTCTTTGTGACATTTACTAGTTAATGATCTCAAATGGATTTCCTGTGACCTACTGCATTCCATTGTATCGTGGCTTGGTCTGCAATAGGCCAGACAGGATGTCTGTATGCAGTGGCTCAAGAGGAATGTCTGAAATCAGGATTATTTACTGAAGACTGCATGATTTCCAGCCCAAACAAACAGCGTCTCCATCCAAATCAACAGTGTGGGGAAAAAGTTACAGAGCCTCTGCTATCTTTTCCCTCTCCACTCAAAGATGAAGTGGCCATTTTCCTTTTCCACCTTGCTCGTAATTGTCTTTTCAGGATAAGTAGGTCCAATTTACCCAGCCAGATCCACATTGGCTTGCTTGGGGGGATGCCAGACAAGGAGAGCCAGGTCAGACACTTACTTTGCCCTCTTCCACATACCCTTTTCTCCTCAAAGAGAACCAGCTGGCAGATCTGAGAATAACCCCTTCTTGTTCCAATCCCTCCTATTCCCCAAGGAAAGAATTTAAATCACAGGGGTAACACACTGGGGTCATGTTCAGCAGGGCATGCTGTATAATTTCTTTTTGCAATGGAAAATGAAAATCTGTGGTTTTAAGTTCAAGCAGTACCTCCCTCTTTCACCCTAGTTTCTCCCTACCAAACATGCCAATCTGAGATGCCAGATTAGGCCTTTGGTTAGTGACTTCCTCTGGGATTTCAGCTGCTCCAGCTGTCACAGTCAGTGCAAGGCTCTACATGAAACCCTAGGTGTCATAGTAGGCAGCAGGCTTCCTCTGCTCTGGTACCTGGCAGAGGACTAGCGAAGCCCCATTCCAGAGAGCTCCAGGCAACTCCTTGGGCTTCCTCTCAAAGCCTTGGAACAGCAGCTGGGCTAGCATCAGAGCGAGACTCCCTGGGAGAGAGTGCTAGAGAGGCTCCCTCTGGGTTTGTGGATGGCTTCACTTTTTAGGGCGGTCTTCACTAGAACACAAAAAAACACATTTGTATTTTTTTCACTGTTGGGGTTTCTGCAAGGTTGAGGGTTTGAAGAGTATTCGGTCCCATTAGGGTACTTGTCATTGCTTAACATAACTGGAATGCATGCCAAAAAGGCAAAATACTCAAATGCAGCAGCAGAGCCTTTTAAAACTCTGCTTTCTTTCCTTGGTGGTGGGGAAATTTCACCTCTGACTTACGTGTGACAGACTAAATACCTGCTTCACGTACATTTTGACATCCTCCATGCACTATCTTTAGTGCAAAATAAACACACTACAAAAGACTGGTAAGATAAGCAGTTGAATGGAGTCGAGAAAACATTTATTAAAGAGACTCCAGTTTTCTTTCATTCCCAAAAGAGGACATTGATGGGTGTTTTTCCCTGGCATGGATTCATATGTTAAAGTAAAGGCAATGTCTCAATAGACACTCAGGACATGCATGGGCAATAAATAACTACAGGATTGAAGCATTTCTGCCAAGAACAAAGTGTACAGAAAAAGTTATATTTTTCTTTAATAATATAAAACAAAGAATTCTCAGGAGAGAGAACAGAGGCCTATTCCCTATCTAGAGCACTTCATTACATTGTTTGATCCATCACCTGTTTTATTGAGACTGAACCATCAAGCATGATGAGCCACTCTGGACGAAGCTAGCGTAGATAGGCTTAGCATCGCTAGCTAGTGGATCTTGGCCGATAGTACTAATGACCGTGAGCAGTGGTACGGGTCCTCTCTCGTTGTGCAAAATACAATTGTTTGCTCAATCTAAGTAATATAGATGTACATTGGGCAGAACAAGTATTTGATACTCTACCGATTTTGCAGGTTTTCCTACTTACAAAGCATGTAGAGGTCTGTAATATTTATCATAGCTACACTTCAACTGTGAGAGATGGAATCTAAAACAAAAATCCAGAAAATCATATTGTATGATTTTTAAGTAATTAAATTGCATTTTCTTGCATGACATAAGTATTTGATACATCAGAAAAGCAGAACTTAAATTTTGGTTCAGAAATCTTTGTTTGCAATTACAGAGATCATACGTTTCCTGTCATTCTTGACCAGGTTTGCACACACTGCAGCAGGGATTTTGTCCCACTCCTCCATACAGACCTTCTCCAGATCCTTCAGGTTTCGGGGCTGTCGCTGGGCAATACGGACGTTCAGCTCCCTCCAAAGATTTTCTATTGGGTTCAGGTCTGGAGACTGGCTAGGCCACTCCAGGACCTTGAGATGCTTCTTACGGAGCCACTCCTTAGTTGCCCTGGCTGTGTGTTTCGAGTCGTTGTCTTGCTGGAAGACCCATCCATGACCCATCTCCAATGCTCTTACTGAGGGAAGGAGGTTGTTGGCCAAGATCTCGCGATACATGGCCCCATCCATCCTCCCCTCAATACGGTGCAGTCGTCCTGTCCCCTTTGCAGAAAAGCATCCCCAAAGAATTATGTTTCCACCTCCATGCTTCACGGTTGGGATGGTGTTCTTGGGGTTGTACTCATCCTTCTTCTTCCTCCAAACACGGCGAGTGGAGTTTAGACCAAAAAGCTCTATTTTTGTCTCATCAGACCACATGACCTTCTCCCATTCCTCCTCTGGATCATCCAGATGGTCATTGGCAAACTTCAGACGGGCCTGGACATGCCCTGGCTTGAGCAGGGGGACCTTGCGTGCGCTGCAGGATTTTAATCCATGACGGTGTAGTGTGTTACTAATGGTTTTCTTTGAGACTGTGGTCCCAGCTCTCTTCAGGTCATTGACCAGCTCCTTTCGTGTAGTTCTGTGCTGATCCCTCAACTTCCTCATGATCATTGATGCCCCACGAGGTGAGATCTTGCATGGAGCCCCAGACTGAGGGTGATTGACCGTCATCTTGAACTTCTTCCATTTTCGAATAATTGCGCCAACAGTTGTTGCCTTCTCACCAAGCTGTTTGCCTATTGTCCTGTAGCCCATCCCAGCCTTGTGCAGGTCTACAATTGTATCCCTGATGTCTTTACACAGCTCCCTGGTCTTGGCCATTGTGGAGAGGTTGGAGTCTGTTTGATTGAGTGTGTGGACAGGTGTCTTTTATACAGGTAACGAGTTCAAACAGGTGCAGTTAATACAGGTAATGAGTGGAGAACAGGAGGGCTTCTTAAAGAAAAACTAACAGGTCTGTGAGAGCCGGAATTCTAACTGGTTGGTAGGTGATCAAATACTTATGTCATACAATAAAATGCAAATTAATTACTTAAAAATCATACAATGTGATTTTCTGGATTTTTGTTTTAGATTCCGTCTCTCACAGTTGAAGTGTACTTATGATACAAATTACAGACCTCTACATGCTTTGTAAGTAGGAAAACCTGCAAAATAGGCAGTGTATAAAATACTTGTTCTCCCCACTGTATCTATGAACATATGTTGCCATCCACAAGGATACACTGTGTAGTAGGGAATGTTTTAAACCAAAAACTGGAAGTGTCAGAGTCAACCCAGGAGCTAGAAAGCTTTATAGACCGCCACTACCAGGCCCTGTCGGACATGAAACATGTCAAAGGCAGCATCCGCGCTAGCTCCGTCATACGCCCAATGCGCAAAAAGTCACGGCTCCGGCCTAGTTCGTTTGACATCGCCAGTTAAAGAGATTCTTTCAGCATGGAGGCCATGGACGGTACCAGGGATGTGCTGGAGTCTTTCGACAAAAAAAATGGTGAAATTGGAGATGCTAGAGACAATCCAACAGAGCATCTCAGAACTGACAGCCTGTTTGGAGTTCAGCCAAAAGGAAATAGACAAACTGAAGAAGGAGAAAGAATATTTTAAAAGGTACCATATGTAACATTTGGAATGCAGTTGAGACAATTTATTGGGAATTCAGAAAGTGGAAGGAGTCACTGCTTGGTGTACAATCTGGGGGAATGAGAGACAATCTATTATTTTCTGGGATTTATATGTATATATATATGTATATATATATATATATATACACACACACACAGATTCACTTACCGTTTAAACTGAGGGATGAATAGAAATACTATGGCTACAGGTTCATTTAACATTTCAACCACCAATTTTGGTGGGGTGTGTGTACAGGCAACCATGTTCAAATGTATCTTACCTGGATGATATACAGTAGGTGACCATGCCTCTGATGAAATAAAGAGTTATACATTCTCTGAGATTTTTCTCTGACACACCTGTATTTGGGGAGTTTTCCGATTCTTCTCTGCAGATCCTCTCAAGTTCTGTCAGGTTGGATGGGGAGTGTTGTTGCACAGCTATTTTCAGGTCCCTCCAGAGATGTTCGACCGGGTTCAAGTCCGGGCTCTGGCTGGGCCCACTCAAGGACATTCAGAGACTTGGACCAAAGCCACTCCTTTGTTGTCTTGGCTGTGTGTTTAGAGTCATTGTCCTGTTGGCAGGTGAACCTTCGCCCCAGTCTGAGGTCCTGAGTGCTCTGGAGCAGGTTTTCATCAAGGATCTCTCTCTACAGTACTTTGCACCGTTCAGCTTTGCCTCGATCCTGACTAGTCTCCCAGTCCCTGCTGCTGAAAAACATCCCCCACAGCATGATGCTGCCACCACAGTGCCTCACTTTAGGGATGGTGCCAGGTTTTCTCCAGACTTGACGCTTGGCATTCAGGCCAAAGAGTTCAATCTTGGTTTCATCAGACCACAGAGTCTTGTTTCTCATGGTCTGAGAGTCATTAGGTGCCTTTTGGCAAACTCCAAGTGGGCTGCCATGTGCCTTTTACTGAGGAGTGCTGGTGGAGTGCTGCAGAGATAGTTAACCTTCTAGAAGGACAACTTTCCCATCTCCACAGAGGAACTCTGGAGCTCTGTCAGAGTGACCATTGGGTTATTTGTCAACTCCCTGACCAAGGCCCTTCTCTCCCAATTGCTCAGTTTGGCTGGGCGGCCAGCTTTCAGAAGAGTATTTGTGGTTCCAAACTTCTTCCATTTAAGAATGATTGAGGCCACTTTCTTCTTAGGGAAGGCAATGCTGCAGAAATGTTTTGGTACCCTTCCCCAGATATGTACCTGGACACAATCCTGTCTCCGAGCCCTTTGACCTAATGGCTTGGTTTTTGCTCTGACATGCACTGTCAACTTTGGGACCTTATATAGACAGGTGTGTGCCTTTCCAAATCATGTCCAATCAATTGAATTTACCACAGGTGGACTCCAATCAAGTTGTAGAAACATCTCAAGGATGATCAATGGAAACAGGATGCACCTGAGCTCAATTTCAAGTCTCATAGCAAAGGGTCTAAATAATTAAGTCAATTTGCAAACATTTCTAGAAACCAGTTTTAGCTTTGTCATTATTGGGTATTGTGTGTGTAGATTGCTAAGGATTTTTCTTTTTGTTAATCCATTTTAGAATAAGGCTGTAATGTAACAACACGTGGAAAGAGTCAAGGGGTCTGAATACTTTTCCAAGACACTGGAACTGTAAACATTTTCTTGATGACTTAAAAGATGTGCCTTGGGAATTGGTCTACCTTGAAGACAACATAAATCATGCAGTAGAATGTTTCACAACATTTTACAAGGACGGTTGATCGCCATGCCCAAATAATAATAGAAAAACTGTGAAGGTCAGCCCATCGCCATGGATAGACAATGAGCTGTGTGGTTTTTACACAGCGATATGAGGCAAAGAGTCATGCTATTAACTCACAATTTGAATCTGATATAATGTTGTACAGGAAACCCGCGGAACTATGCTGTGTAACTGAATCATCAGAATGTAATATTATTTTGTACAAAAAAAAGCTTTCACTGACTGCAAAAACAATCCCACATCAGTCTGGAATACTGTGAAAGGCCTCCTGGGCACATCCAGCACATAGTATCAATCTACTGTGGAAGTAAATGAGGAAATAAAAACAAAACCTACCGACATTGCTAATCATTTTGCAGATTATTTTGAAAATAAGGTGAACAGACTCAGGCAGAATACGTATGAGTCATCCTGTCAATGAAAGGGATATTGTTAATTCTATTGAGAAAATCATCAAAAGCCTGCAGTTTCACATTACCACAGGTATCAACTGATGAAGTGCTCAAAGCATCAATGTGCTTACCTGAGGACAAGTCACCTGGGCTTGATCTCTATATCATCGACTGCATCCTTATGTAATACATGTATCACTAGCCACTTTAACTATGCCACTTTGTTTACATACTCATCTCATATGTATATACTGTACTCGATACCATCTACTGTATCTTGCCTATGCTGCTCTGTACCATCACTCATTCATATATCCTTATGTACATATTCTTTATCCCCTTACACTGTGTATAAGACAGTAGTTTTAGAATTGTTAGTTAGATTACTTGTTGGTTATTACTGCATTGTCGGAACTAGAAGCACAAGCATTTCGCTACACTCGCATTAACATCTGCTAACCATGTGTATGTGACAAATAAAATTAGATTTGATTTGACAAACGTATTTGACTAGCAGCACCATATATTGCAGCTGCAATTAGGCATATTTTTTTAAGGAATTAAAGTTTCCTAATGAATGGAAGCATGCAAAATTGTGTCCAATTCCAAAAGGCAAAACAACCTTTTATCAGACCGTAGACTAGCCCACTGTCATCATTTAGTAATATTTTGGAAGCAATTGTCAGTGACTGTATATGGGTGTACAGTCGTTGCCAAAAGTTTTGAGAATGACACAAATATTAATTTTCACTAAGTTTGCTGCTTCAGTGTCTTTACTCATTTTTGTCAGATGTTACTATGGAATACTGAAGTATAATTACAAGCATTTCATAAATGTCAAAGGCTTTTATTTGCAGTGTTGACCTTTCTTTTTCAAGACCTCTGCAATCTGCCCTGGCATGCTATCAATTAACTTCTGGGCCACATCCTGACTGATGGAAGCCCATTCTGGCATAATCAATGCTTGGAGTTTGTCAGAATTTGTGGGTTTTTGTTTGTCCCCCCGCCTCTTGAGGATTGACCACAAGTTCTCAATGGGGTTAAGGTCTGGGGAGTTTCCTGGCCATGGACCCAAAATATCGATGTTTTGTTCCCCGAGCCACTTAGTTATCACTTGGCAAGGTGCTCCATCATGCTGGAAGAGGCATTGTTTGTCAACAAACTTTTCCTGGGTGGTTGGGAGAAGTTGCTAAATTGTGTTGGTACCATTATTTTTTCATGGCTGTGTTCTTAGGCAAAATTGTGAGTGAGCCCACTCCCTTGGCTGAGAAGCAAACCCACACCTGAATGGTCTCAGGATGCTTTACTGTTGGCATGACACAGGACTGATGGTATAGCGCTCACCTTATCTTCTCCGGACAAGCTATTTTCCGGATGCCCCAAACAATCGGAAAGGGGATTCATCAGAGAAAATGACTTTACCCCAGTCCTCAGCAGTCCAATCACTGTACCTTTTGCAGAATATCAGTCTGTCACTGATGTATTTCCTGGAGAGAAGTGGCTTCTTTGCTGCCCTTCTTGACACCAGGCCATCCTCCAAAAGTCTTTGCCTCACTGTGCGTGCAGATGCACTCACACCTGCCTGCTGCCATTCCTGAGCAAGCTTTGTACTAGTGGTGCCCCGATCCCGCAGCTGAATCAACTTTAGGAGACGGTCCTGGCGCTTGCTGCACTTTCTTGAGCGCCCTGAAGCCTTCTTCACAACAATTGAATCGCTCTCCTTGAAGTTCTTGATGATCCGATAAATGGTTGATTTAGGTGCAATCTTACTGGCAACAATATCCTTGCCTGTGAAGCCCTTTCTGTGCAAAGCAATGATGACGGCACGTGTTTCCTTGCAGGTAACCATGGTTTACAGAGGAAGAAGAATGATTCCAAGCACCACCCTCCTTTTGAAGCTTCCAGTCTGTTATTCAAACTCAATCAGCATGACAGAGTGATCTCCAGCCTGGTCCTCGTCAACACTCAGTGGAAATGTTTTTGGGGGATTCAGGTCATTTGCATGGCAAAGAGGGACTTTGCAATCAATTTCAATTAATCTGATCCCTCTTTATAACATTCTAGAGTATATGCAAATTACCATCATACAAACTGAGGCAGCAGACTTTGTGAAAATTAATATTTGTGTCACTCTCAAAACTTTTGGCCACAACTGTATATAGAACAAAATAAAATTATCACAACCTACCAGCATGCATACCTTAAGGATCACTTGACTGCAACAGCTCTGGTTGATTTAACAGATCAATGGCTCTGGTCACATGACCAAGGTAAACTTCCGGGTGTGCTGCTTCTTGATTTTAGTGCTGATTTTTACATTGTTGATTAAATTGTGTCACTATTGATCTGATTACACCTCATTAAGATGCTTACAGTTCTATGTTGTCAACAGAAAGTTTACATTCACAAAAGGTGCCTATTCTGTATACTGTGGTGTCCCACAAGGCAGCTCCCTAGGACTTCTTATATGCTTCAAATGATCTCTCTCTGGTGCTCTCCAATTCTATGGCATGTTTGCTGACAATACCACTGTCTATGTAACAGGCAATTTTGTAGGGCAGCTAAAAAAGGATTGTGAAGCTGACATGATTAATATTTCAACTTGGATATCCCGAAACAAATTAGTACTAATAAAACCAAGACAATACTAATATGTATGAAGAGAAGGAAGAAACTGCACTCCTCACAGCTGACAGCTGGCAGGACACCCATAGAGGAGGTTTCAGAGGCTAGGCTGTTAAGTGTGCTGCTAGATAACAGTATCTCTTGGTCATCACACATTTCACAGCTCTGCAACAAAATCATCGGCACCTCCTGTATGCTCAGAAGGATTGTGAAATATATGCCAGAGCAAATACTTCAACAAATCTCACAAGCTCTCATCCATAGTCAAATTAACTACTGCTCTGTCGTCTGGGGTAATGCAAGTATTGGTGACCTAAAGAGAATGCAGATAGCACAAAATAAGGCATTCCAAATGGTTCTGCAATGTGGTTACAAGAGGTCTTCCATATAATTACATAATGCACTCAAATGGCCGACTGTCAAGAAAATTATAGAAAATAATATACTAATTATTTTTCATAATATTCACCACTCTGAAAAACCAGCCGCTATATATGATAAACTGGATACGGTCAAAGACAAATACTGTCGTAGCACACAGAGCAGAACCAAGGCCACCTACAGACCACCAAAACCCAACTTAGAGCTGGGCAAAGAGCTTTTAGAGATTAATTCACAATATTTGTTTTTACTTTTCTTAAGGACTTGGAAGACTGGCCCTTGGGCTAAAAGTACATTCAAATCAAACAGAGGCTAGAATAAAGGCTTTCATTTGTTGCTGGGTGGTAATCAATAGAAAGTCATTGTTCCCAATCCTCAGAGCTGCGCTGGCTATTAGTGCTCTACAGGGGACGCAGGTCACATAGGCCTACCTTTTATGTGTGAAACTCACTATCACCCCTCAGGGTTCTCCACTATTCATCACGTCGCCCCCCCCCATTAATGCTGAGCCATTCCTAGAGCAAGTAAGTTTACTATTGTATGATGATGAAAAATCCCCCACGCTTTCTCTGGCAAGAGTCGGTGTTCAATGCGCCAATACTTGCTTCCGTAGTTATCGTGTTATATGTTGCTGGACTATAAAACGTGCATTGTTGCACATATTTGTTCATTCTTACTCATTCTAAGATACTGCATGGGTATTGACTTAGACATTTATTTTCCAAATTGCAACCAGTAGTCAGATTGTACGTCAGGCATTTATTGATTTGTTTTGATTTCCCAAAATGCAATAATTAGCTAAAGTGAATTGCAGTTCACTTTGATAATGATATGGTTGCGTTGTTCATTTTCTCTGCTTGGTACTTATGCCTTCCACATTAGAGCCTCCTCTTCAGTGTCAACAAAAGCCACTCCAGCGTGCTCTTAAAGGGAGACCTGAGCCAGTTCCGGAGTCCTGTGGTGTTATTGCCTATGATTGTTACTTGAAAAGTGTTGAAGTAACAGTGAGACAAAGAAGCGCCTCTGACAGGGCTTGGCCCTCCATCCTGTAGCTCTGTACCTGTCAGGATGGCTGGATAGCACAGAGGGTAGCTGGCAGCTGAGGGGACAGACTGGGCATGGCAGTGGGCAGGAGAGTGGGTGCCCCTGGCAGGCCAGCCTGCATTGATTGATGGCAGCTATTTGCAGACTGGTTGACTCCTGAACTGTATCCATTGCCAGACTGAGGGACAAATGTGGAAGGGAGTGGTCTCTTTCTCTTGCATTCTCCCAGTGTGTATCAGAGGAGATGATCTTTTCCTGCATCTCAATAAGCCAAACTGAATTCCTTCACTTAAATAATTGGAGCGGTAAAAACAAATCTCCCAGAATGTAACGGTGTTCTAGGTGTGAAGGAGAGTCGGACCAAAATGCAGCGTGTAGATTGCGATCCATGTTTAATGAACAAGACGTAAAACACAAATCAATTATAAACACTACAAAACAATAAACGTAACGAAAAGCGAAACAGCCTAATACTGGTGCACATACACACAGAACAAGGACATCAAGACACGAAGGACAATCACCCAAGACAAACTCAAAGAATATGGCTGCCTAAATATGGTTCCCAATCAGAGACAACGATAAACACCTGCCTCTGATTGAGAACCACTCCAGACAGCCATAGACTTTGCTAGATCACCCCACTAGCTACAATCCCAATATATACACACCACATACAAAAACCCATGCCACACCCTGGCCTGACCCAATACATGAAGATAAACACAAAATACTTCGACCAGGGCGTGACACAGAAGTTTCTGAGCTTTCAGATTTGCACAGAGGGGGAGGGGTCACACAGACTGGAGCCCACTTAAGAGAATTGAGAGTCCATAGTAACACAATCACATGTGAAGGGTCCAGCTCCACCCTTCGACGAACGTACCCAGCTCTCCAGTGTGACAGGATTCTGATAATTACCCGTCCATCTCGGTAACTGTTATTGGATCACGCACAGCCGTAATTAAAACAAAGCTGTAGAATCCCATTCAATTCACGTGGTTTACCCGGAATAATCCATGGCTCCTGGAACTGGGAGATAACTTGTTTGTTTTTATCTCCCCCAAGTTCATTAGCGAGTCATTGTGAAGCTTAGAGAGCCAGTCATTATGAAGGAGGAGGCTTCGTCTCCAGCCTGACAGAGCGTAGAGAGGCTGCTGTCTATCTTCTAATGCAAAGTTGACACGCCACCTGTCATGCGGTCTCGCGGCTGTTGCGTGTGTCTGTTTGTTGTAGCAGAAATACAGAGCCAAAAATGCTTCATCGTTTCAAAGATAGGTTGTGCGACGACATTTTAACACATTTTATCTGGACTGTAACTATCAGCATTGTCAGCATTGACAGCATTGACAGCATTGACAGCAATGATGGTCTCCACTCTTTGACGTCTTTTAGTTGTCCTCACCATAACGAGCATTGCCAGAGAAGCACAGGTGACCAATGTCACAAACTCTCTGACCTTGTATTTTCTGATAGCTGTGATAGATGTGAGCTTTGTTTTGATGTGCATTGAATTAATTATAGCTTGACGGAGAGCCTAAGATGTTGCAGGCAATATTGACTTCATATGCTGTTTCAATGGATCCGGAGACACATACTTCAGTCCTAGCCATAATGCACATTAAGAAACCTGTTAGTCTAAGAGGCACATAAAACGTATTAACGATGTTATCCCTTATCTGTAAAATGATTCAACAAAGATGGATTGAGCATTGATGATACAATATTGCTAACACACACACACACACACACACACACACACACACACACACACACACACACACACACACACACACACACACACACACACACACTAGTCTTCCACATACTTCTAGTGAAGCTAGTGTGCAGTATGTTTATGGTGAGTTGTTACGCATAACATACTCCTCATCCTGTGAGACCATAGCTATCTAAAATAGTTACATTTTTTGACTTTGTGTATTTCCTCTCTTAGAAGCCATGATGGAGGCAATGGCAAAGGAGAGCTCCCATGTCACATTACAACTCTAACGTGATCTTAGATAGGTGGCTTTGACTGCTGATTCAGTGGAATGCCGACAGCAATGTTCATGCTTCAATCTGCAGTATTATATGGCTGTGACTTCAGATAACTAAATATTCTCCCATGACCCACATGAGGTGACCCCCCCCCCCCCGGAATTAATCTGGGGCCTATTCTATTGCAAAACTTTTCTGAAATGGAAACAAATGGAACAAAATCAGGAGGGACCTACCTGAATTAGTTGCCAAACACTCCGTTTTGCAACTGTTTGGACTAATGATTGTTGTACTAAATGTCTCCCAGACTCCGTTAGAATGAATCACAGAGATTGCATGCTTGTCCGCCTACTGCAGTATGCACAACCCCAATTTGACTCAACATGTCAAACATACACACACACACACACCACACACCCCCGCCTAACGCAATTAAAGTCACCTGTCTGTGACCTTTGGGTACTTCGAAGGTGACAGCTCTGAAAGGGTCACTCTCATTAGTTAGTGATAGCAGCTAGGTCACTTGCTAAGAGAAGGGCCCTGCTCAATGATGTCAGACCTATACACCTCTAGACTTCTGATGCTGGGAAAATGACTCTGTTGAGTGAATGGGCCTCCATTTGCTAAGGCAACCTTAACAAAACTGTTTGCCAAGTCTCGTAAATGGGTCAGTACAACATTTGAGTTTTCACCTAAACAAAAAAAAACTGCATACGTTGAGCAGAAATTATGTTTTGGAATTGACCTTTTCTACAACTAGTTTATGATCTATTTCAAAATCAACTGAGCAATATACAAATATGCCCATATGGTTTAAACATGGATGAGATGTAATGTTACCAATTGATTCTGGGTTTAATGAGTTGTATAGCATGAGGAAGGAACTGGTTGCAAGGCAGTCAATGTCCTTATTTTCTCTGCCCTATACCCATGCATTTGGACTGTTAGAGCTCTATAGGGGAACTGTTTATCCCCTGCCCCAACTCCTACACTTTGGGACAGCATTGGATTTGGAGCAGCTCATTACCGAAGTGTTAAACTTGGCAAAAATTGATGTTTAATTGAACCTCCAGGCACCATATTAATGTGGTATTTTTTTATGTAACGATACTCATTCTCATTATTTGTTTAGCCTTTGGTGCAACAAGACTCACTGACCGAATTATATGAGTGGCACATTCTGTCTCAAACTTTTGTTGTAAAACAGGATTTGGAAATGTTTATTAAAAGAACCTTAACAAAGCCAACTTAATCCCTAACAATGAGTTCCAAGGCAGCAATGTTTCAAAACTGTAAACTTTCTAGCAACTCACCATGAAATACAAACTTTCATTTAATTTAATTGTAACACACTTTTCAAATTACATCTTGGTTATTATTTTTAAAATGTTTCCAAACTCAAGCATTTTCATTTCCTTTGTAGTTTTTGTTTTAAAAGTTCAGACAATACTCTCTGTCTTTCCACTCCCCCTTTCTTTTTCTTTTCCTCAAAGTCATGCTGTTGTTTTTCTCTTTATCTAAAGTCTTCATATTTCTTTTATGTTTCTCTTCCTCCACCTTACTCTCTTTCATGCACTCCTATCTCTCGACATGGTCCTGGTTTATGTTTGCTGTGGAACAGCTCCCCAATCCCAGGTATAAGAAGGTAAGGCACCGACTCCCACTGTTCCCTGTGGAGTGGAAAATCCATAACCAAACCCTAACCAACCTACACCTACACCAACCCAATCAATTACCATTTTCTTCTGTGGTGTGCACAAACGAAAAACAAACCCTAACCAACCTACACCTACACCTTCACCAACCCAATCAATTACCATTTTCTCCTGTGGTGTGGACAAACGAAAAACAAACCCTAACCAGCCTACACCTACATCAACCCAATCAATTACCATTTTCTCCTGTGGTGTGCACAAACGAAAAACAAACCCTAACCAGCCTACACCTACATCAACCCAATCAATTACCATTTTCTCCTGTGGTGTGCACAAACGAAAAACAAACCCTAACCAGCCTACACCTACATCAACCCAATCAATTACCATTTTCTCCTGTGGTGTGGACAAACGAAAAACAAACCCTAACCAGCCTACACCTACACCAACCCAATCAATTACCATTTTCTCCTGTGGTGTGGACAAACGAAAAACAAACCCTAACCAGCCTACACCTACACCAACCCAATCAATTACCATTTTCTCCTGTGGTGTGCACAAACGAAAAACAAACCCTAACCAACCTACACCTACACCAACCCAATCAATTACCATTTTCTCCTGTGGTGTGCACAAACGAAAAACAAACCCTAACCAGCCTACACCTACACCAACCCAATCAATTACCATTTTCTCCTGTGGTGTGCACAAACGAAAAACAAACCCTAACCAGCCTACACCATCCACAACCAATTACCACTTTCCCCTGTGGAAGGGACAGCCTCTAATCAAACCCATACCAAACCCTAACCAGCAGCCTACACCAACCCAAACCACTCCCACTTTATCCTGTAGAGTGGACAACCCATAAACAAACCTTAACCAACCGACACCAACCCCAACCAACTCCTAATGTCCCATTTGGAGTGGACAACCCCTAACCATACCTTAACCAAACCTTAACCAACCTAGACCAACCCCAACCAACTCCCAATGTCCCCTTTGGAGTGGACAACCCCTAACCAAACCCTTACTAAACAGTAACCAGCCTATACCAACCCTATACCAACCCTAACCAACTCTTTCCCGCTATTGGCATCCCATCAGGCTGCACTTCCAGGCAGCCGCTCGAGAGTAACATGTGTTACAATGTTTGAAATATTAGTTTTTTTAATAGTTTTTTGTTGTTGTCGCACTGCATACTTTCCCTTGCTTTTTTAAACGATTAAGCATGACTTCGATAACGATGGATTGTACAAACGTTGTGCAATATTCAACACAATTTCTATGAATTTACAAAAAACGCAAGGCATATCCGAGACAAACGTCAGTGCTTTGGGATAATGCGCGCAAGAAGCCAGATGAGAGGGACTACAGCAGGTAAGGGCAGACATAGGAAAATACTAAATAATAGAAGGTAACAGACCTAAAATACTTCAAACACACAATCGCTCAAGTGAACTCAGAGTTGTAAATTAATTATGTGATGTCGCAAATATGTCCAAAAATGCCATAGAGACTCCGAATGTTTGTAATTCAAGGTCATTGATTAACAAAGTGGATGAATTTAAACTGCTTCTTCAATCCGTAAATGCAGATATTGGATGTGTCACTGAAACTTCGGCCCACAAAAATATCCCAGATTAATATATTTTCTAACAAGAAAATCTGTTCAGAAAATGACAGGTCCAGAGGGGAGGATTAACTGTTCAAGAGTCTTATGGCTTGGGGGTAAAAACTGTTGCGAAGCCTTTTTGTCCTAGACTTGGCACTCCAGTACCACTTGCAATGCGGTAGTAGAGAGAACAGTCCATGACTGGGGTGGCTGGGGTCTTTGACAATTTTTAGGGCCTTCCTCTGACATCGCCTGGTGTAGAGGTCCTGAATGGCAGGCAGCTTAGCCCCAGTGATGTACTGGGCCATACACACTACCCTCTGTAGTGCCTTGCGGTCAGAGGCCGAGCAATTGCCGTACCAGGCAGTGATGCAACCAAAATCAAATAAAATCAAATGTATTTATATAGCCCTTCGTACATCAGCTGATATCTCAAAGTGCTGTACAGAAACCCAGCCTAAAACCCCAAACAGCAAGCAACGCAGTGTTGAAGCATGGAAAAACTCACTTGAAAGTACAAACCCTAGGAAGAAACCTAGAGAGGAACCAGGCTATGTGGAGTGGCCAGTCCTCTTCTGGCTGTGCCGGGTGGAGATTATAACAGAACATGGCCAAGATGTTCAAATGTTCATAAATGACCAGCATGGTCAAATAATAATAATCACAGGCAGAACAGTTGAAACTGGAGCAGCAGCACGGCCAGGTGGACTGGGGACAGCAAGGAGTCATCATGTCAGGTAGTCCTGAGGCATGGTCCTAGGGCTCAGGTCCTCCGAGAGAGAGAAAGAAAGAGAGAATTAGAGAGAGCATACTTAAATTCACACAGGACACTGGATAGGACAGGAGAAGTACTCCAGATATAACAGACTGACCCTAGCCCCCCAACACATAACCTACTGCAGCATAAATACTGGAGGCTGAGACAGGAGAGGTCAGGAGACACTGTGGCCCCATCCGATGACACCCCCGGACAGGGCCAAACAGGAAGGATATAACCCCACCCACTTTGCCAAAGCACAGCCCCCACACCACTAGAGGGATATCTTTAACCACCAACTTACCATCCTGAGACAAGGCCGAGTATAGCCCACAAAGATCTCCGCCACGGCACAACCCAAGGGGGGCGCCAACCCAGACAGGAAGATCACATCAGTGACTCAACCCACTCAAGTGACGCACCCCTCCTAGTGATGGTATGAAAGAGCCCTAGTAAGCCAGTGACTCAGCCCCTGTAATAGGGTTAGAGGCAGAGAATCCCAGTGGAAAGAGGGGACCCGGCCAGGCAGAGACAGCAAGGGCGGTTCGTTGCTCCAGAGCCTTTCCGTTCACCTTCACACTCCTGGGCCAGACTACACTCAATCATATGACCCACTGAAGAGATGAGTCTTCAGTAAAAACTTAAAGGTTGAGACCGAGTTTGCGTCTCTCACATGGGTAGGCAGACCATTCCATAAAAATTGAGCTCTATAGGAGAAAGCCGTGCCTCCAGCTGTTGGCTTAAAAATTCTAGGGACAATTAGGAGGCCTGCGTCTTGTGACCGTAGCGTACGTGTAGGTATGTACGGCAGGACCAAATCAGAGAAATACAGTGCCTTGCGAAAGTATTCGGCCCCCTTGAACTTTGCGACCTTTTGCCACATTTCACGCTTCAAACATAAAGATATAAAACTGTATTTTTTTGTGAAGAATCAACAACAAGTTGGACACAATCATGAAGTGGAACAACATTTATTGGATATTTCAAACTTTTTTAACAAATCAAAAACGGAAAAATTGGGCGTGCAAAATTATTCAGCCCCCTTAAATTAATACTTTGTAGCGCCACCTTTTGCTGTGATAACAGCTGTTAGTCGCTTGGGGTATGTCTCTATCAGTTTTGCACATCAAGAGACTGAATTGTTTTCCCATTCCTCCTTGCAAAACAGCTCGAGCTCAGTGAGGTTGGATGGAGAGCATTTGTGAACAGCAGTTTTCAGTTCTTTCCACAGATTCTCGATTGGATTCAGGTCTGGACTTTGACTTGGCCATTCTAACACCTGGATATGTTTATTTTTGAACCATTCCATTGTAGATTTTGCTTTATGTTTTGGATCATTGTCTTGTTGGAGGACAAATCTCCGTCCCAGTCTCAGGTCTTTTGCAGACTCCATCAGGGTTTCTTCCAGAATGGTCCTGTATTTGGCTCCATCCATCTTCCCATCAATTTTAACCATCTTCCCTGTCCCTGCTGAAGAAAAGCAGGCCCAAACCATGATGCTGCCACCACCATGTTTGACAGTGGGGATGGTTTGTTCAGGGTGATGAGCTGTGTTGCTTTTACGCCAAACATAACGTTCTGCATTGTTGCCAAAAAGTTCAATTTTGGTTTCATCTGACCAGAGCACCTTCTTCCACATGTTTGGTGTGTCTCCCAGGTGGCTTGTGGCAAACTTTAAAACAACACTTTTTATGGATATCTTTAAGAAATGGCTTTCTTCTTTCCATTCTTCCATAAAGGCCAGATTTGTGCAATATACAACTGATTGTTGTCCTATGGACAGAGTCTCCCACCTCAGCTGTAGATCTCTGCAGTTCATCCAGAGTGATCATGGGCCTCTTGGCTGCATCTCTGATCAGTCTTCTCCTTGTATGAGCTGAAAGTTTAGAGGGACGTCCAGGTCTTGGTAGATTTGCAGTGGTCTGATACTCCTTCCATTTCAATATTATCGCTTGCACAGTGCTCCTTGGGATGTTTAAAGCTTTGGAAATCCTTTCGTATCCAAATCCGGCTTTAAACTTCTTCACAACAGTATCTCAGACCTGCCTGGGTGTGTTCCTTGTTCTTCATGATGCTCTCTGCGCTTTTAACGGACCTCTGAGACTATCACAGTGCAGGTGCATTTATACGGAGACTTGATTACACACAGGTGGATTGTATTTATCATCATTAGTCATTTAGGTCAACATTGGATCATTCAGAGATCCTCATTGAACTTCTGGAGAGAGTTTGCTGCACTAAAAGTAAAGGGGCTGAATAATTTTGCACTCCCAATTTTTCAGTTTTTGATTTGTTAAAAAAGTTTGAAATATCCAATAAATGTCGTTCCACTTCATGATTGTGTCCCATTTGTTGTTGATTCTTCACAAAATAATACAGTTTTATATCTTTATGATTGAAGCCTGAAATGTGGCAAAAGGTCGCAAAGTTCAAGGGGGCCGAATACTTTCGCAAGGCACTGTAGGTAGGAGCAAGCCCATGTAATGCTTTGTAGGTTAGCAGTAAAACCTTGAAACAGTCTTGATATGTTCTTCAAAAGAGAGATCAGGGTCCAGAGTAACACCAAGGTCCTTCTCAGTTTTATTTGAGATGACTGTACAACCATTAAGATTACTTGTCAGATTGAACAGAAGATCTCTTTGTTTCTTGGGACCTAGAACAAGCATCTCTGTTTTGTCCGAGTTTAAAAGTAGAAAGTTTGCAGCCATCCACTTCCTTATGTCTGAAACACACTTCTTGCGAGGGCAATTTTGGGGCTTCACCATGTTTCTTTGAAATGTACAGGTGTGTGTCATCTGCATAGCAGTGAAAGTTAACATTATGTTTTCAAATGACATCACCAAGAGGTAAAATATATAGTGAAAACAATAGTGGTCCTAAAACAGAATCTTGAGGAACACCAAAATGTACAGTTGATTTGTCAGAGGACAAACCATTCACAGAGACAAACTGATATCTTTCCAACAGATAAGATCTAAACCAGGCCAGAACTTGTCTGTGTAGACCAATTTGAGTTTCCAATCTCTCCAAAAGAATGTGGTGATCGATGGTATCAAAAGCAGCACTAAGGTCTCGGAGCACAAGTACAGATGCAGAGCCTCGGTCTGATGCCATTAAAAGGTAATTTACCACCTTCACAAGTGCAGTCTCAGTGCTATGATGGGGTCTAAAACCAGACTGAAGCATTTCGTATACATTGTTTGTCTTCAGGAAGGCAGTGAGTTGCTGCGCAACAGCCTTTTCTAAAAATTTTGAGAGGAATGGAAGATTCGATAAAGGCCGATAGTTTTTTATATTTTCTGGGTCAAGGTTTGGCTTTTTCAAGAGAGGCTTTATTACTGCCACTTTTAGTGAGTTTGGTACACATCCGGTGGATAGAGAGTCGTTTATTATGTTCAACATAGGAGGACCAAGCACAGGAAGCAGCTCTTTCAGTAGTTTAGTTGGAATAGGGTCCAGTATGCAGCTTGAAGGTTTAGAGGCCATGATTATTTTCATCATTGTGTCAAGTGATATAGTACTAAAACACTTGAGTGTCTCTCTTGATCCTAGGTCCTGGCAGAGTTGTGCAGACTCTGACAACTGAGCTTTGAAGGAATTTCGGATTGTTCTTATTTTCCTCAATTAAGTTGGAAAAATCGGATGATCGAGCAGCAGTAAGGGCTCTTCGATACTGCACCGTACTGTCGTTCCAAGCTAGTCGGAAGACTTCCAGTTTGGTGTGTCGCCATTTCCGTTCCAATTTTCTGGAAGCTTGCTTCAGAGCTCAGGTATTTTCTTTATACCAGGGAGCTAGTTTCTTATGAAAAATGTTTTTAGTTTTTAGGGGTGCAACTGCATCTAGGGTATTGCGCAAGGTTAAATTGAGTTCCTCAGTTAGGTGGTTAACTGATTTTTGTCCTCTGGTGTCCTTGGGTAGACAGAGGGAGTCTGGAAGGACATCAAGGAATCTTTGTGTTGTCTGTGAATTTATAGCACGTCTTTTGATGTTCCTTGGTTGGGGTCTGTGCAGATTATTTGTTGCAATTGCAAACGTAATAAAATGGTCTGTCCGATAGTCCAGGATTATGAGGAAAAACATTAAGATCCACAACATTTATTCCTTGGGACAAAACTAGGTCCAGAGTATGACTGTGACAGTGAGTAGGTCCAGAGACATGTTGGACAAAACCCACTGAGTCGATGATGGCTCCGAAAGCCTTTTGGAGTGGGTCTGTGGACTTTTCCATGTGAATATTAAAGTCACCAAAGATTAGAATATTATCTGATATGACTACAAGGTCAGATAGGAATTCAGGGAAATCAATGAGGAACGCTGTATATGGCCCAGGAGGCCTGTAAACAGTAGCTATAAAAAGTGATTGAGTAGGCTGCATAGATTTCATGACTAGAAGCTCAAAAGACTTAAACGTCTTTTTTTTTTTGTCAATTGAAATTTGCTATCGTAAATGTTAGCCACACCTCCGCCTTTGCGGGATGCACGGGGGATATGGTCACTAGTGTGGCCAGTAAGTGAGGCCACATTTAACACAGTAAATTCATCAGGCCTAAGCCATGTTTCAGTCAGGCCAATCACATCAAGATTATGATCAGTGATTAGTTCATTGACTATAATTGCCTTTGAAGTAAGGGATCTAACATTAAGTAGAGATGTGAGGTATCTTGATCTCTTTCAATAATGACAGGAATGGAGGAGGTCTTTATCCTAGTTAGATTGCTAAGGCGAACACCACCATGTTTAGTTTTGCCCAACCTAGGTCGAGGCACAGACACGGTCTCAATGGGGATAGCTGAGCTGACTACACTGACTGTGCTAGTGGCAGACTCCACTATGCTGGCAGGCTGGCTAACAGCCTGCTACCTGGCCTGCACCCTATTTCATTGTGGAGCTAGAGGAGTTATAGAGCCCTGTCCATGTTGGTAGATAAGATGAGAGCACCCCTCCAGCAAGGATGGAGTCCGTCACTCCTCAGCAGGTCAGGCTTGGTCCTGTTTGTGGGTGAGTCCCAGAAAGAGGGCCAATTATCTACAAATTCTATCTTTTGGGAGGGGCAGAAAACAGTTTTCAACCAGCGATTGAGTTGTGAGACTCTGCTGTAGAGCTAGCTCATCACTCCCCCTAACTGGGAGGGGGCCAGAGACAATTACTCGATGCCGACACATCTTTGTAGCTGATTTACACGCTGAAGCTTGGTGATCTCTGACTGTTTCATCCGAACATCGTTGGTGCCGACGTGGATAACAATATCTCTATACACTCGCCAGTTTTAGCTTTAGCCAGCACCATCTTCAGATTAGCGTTAACGTCGGTAGCCCTGCCCCCTGGTAAACAGTGTATGATCGCTGGATGATTCGTTTTAAGTCTAATACTGCGGGTAATAGAGTCTCCAATGACTAGAGTTTTCAATTTGTCAGAGCTAATGGTGGGAAGCTTTGGTGTCTCAGACCCCGTAATGGGAGGTGTAGAGACAAGAGAAGGCTCGGCCTCTGACTCCGACTCCTTGCTTAATGGGGAAAACCGGTTGAAACTTTCTGTCGGCTGAATGAGTGACACCGGTTGAGCATTCCTACAGCATTTCCCTCCAGAAACCGTGAGAAAGTTGTCCGGCTGCGGGACCGTGTGAGGGGGTTTATACTAACGTTACTATCTGTACTTACTGGTGGCACAGACGCTGTTTCATCCTCTCCTACACTGAAATTACCCTTGCCTAACGATTGTGTCTGAAGCTGAGCTTGTAGCACAGCTATCCTCGTCGTGAGGCGATCTTTCTCCTGCATATTATGAGTACAGCGACTGCAATCAGAAGGCATCATGTAAAATGTTACTACTTGGCTTCGGCTGTTGGAGGTCCTGACAAACCGTGTCCAGATAAAGCGTCCGGAGTGAAAAAGTTGAATGAAAAAAAAAAAGTTGAGGGAAAAAACAAAAATAGAAACGCCAATTAAAAAGTAAAAACGTAAAGTTGTCAGGTAGCAAAGTAAGGTTGGCAACAAAACGCACAGCAGCACATAAACAAGTCTGCAAGTTGTGACTGGAAATGGCATCAAAATCACAGGAACATCAGTTGGGAAGTTAAAGCTTGTGGGCTGTGGCCGATACCAGGTACACCTCCAATTGACTCAAATGATGTCAATTATCAGAAGCTTCTAAAGCCATGACATAATTTTTGGGAATTTTGTAAGCTGTTTAGAGGCACAGTCAACTTAGTGTATGTAAACTTATGACCCACTGGAATTGTGATACAGTATAAGTGAAATCATTTGTTTGTAAACTATTGTTGGAAAAATTACTTGTGTCATGCACAAAGTAGATGTCCTAACCAACTTGCCAAAACTATAGTTTGTTAACAAGAAATGTGTGGAGTGGTTGAAAAAACGAGTTTTAATGACTCCAACCTAAGTGTATGTAAAACTTCTGACTTCAACTGTACATATACACACTTTTATTTAGTATATACCTTTATTATTCCCCGCGAACCCTACCACCCCTCCCCCAATTGGAGTAAACTAATAAACAAAAACACTTAGGCTTCTACCTTTTGTTTATACATACTATACACATTTTGCAGACACAATCTATTTTACAGTAGTTATATTTTGTTTGTTTTTAGTCCTGGCATTCCTCTATTTCTGATGTCCGTCCAGTTTGATTTATATTTGTATCTGCTATTTCACAAAAGTTCTGAACCTATATACATTTGACAGACCCCGTAAGTTTTACATTTGTTATCTTTATCTTGTTATTCGTCCAACCCTTCAGCTCCATTCAACCCCTCCCATCTAACTCTTAGAAATCCAAAATGAATGGTGTTATTTGCCATATATTTCTCAACTGTGCTGTGATGCTTCACAGTACTGAACCTTTCTATTCTCATAGTTTCAACAGATTCTAAATTAAAGTCAAACATTTTTACAAAAATAATGATTATATTATTGATCGATTGACTGTGACTTTTCAAACCACCCAGTATTGCTATCTGCAGCGTTAGTTCTAGGTAAATATTGCAATTCTTCAGCCATTCCTGGACTTGTGACCAAAAACATCCTACAGTATACTATACATTTGGGCCAGTATCACGATACTTGTTAGTATCGTGGCGTAGGAAAAAAACACAAAGCGGATTTAATTTCTTTATAAATTAAAGGCTCTACATAGTCAATCCGATATCTGCATCAAGGATGTGAGTTTGTGTTTATACTGGACCTCCCGCCCCCACCTACCATCAAGAAATCATGTCAATGCGGAGCTGTACGGAGCCCTTTGCATTGTTACAAAATGTGGCCTCTGCATTCCTCCGGAGGCTCTGCAATTGCGTCACACTATCCATACTGCACCTATGACCACATTTTCAGATTAAGCATAAATTGTCTCTTAACCCCACCCTGACTGTTACTCTGGGATCTCCACCCCAACTCACCTATTCCATTATCACTGCTGTTAGTGATTGATGCCTCTGCAGGTACCCTCTGCAGGTACACAGGCCAGTCAGATATGCTAACAAAGACATATGTCAGAGACAGTTAAATGTGGCAGGGAATAAGGCCAAAATGCAGCAACTGGGAAAAGGGTCTCCAGATGTATCCCAGATGCTAGACAGAATGTATTAAGAACATGTATGTTTTAAGCAAACAGTGGGTTGGTTTTAGTTTTAAAAAAATCTGAGATAGATTAGACTTTGTGTTTTTCAAAAAGCGTTTTTTGTGGCCGTTGTGTGCATCCCACACAAGCTGCAAGATAAAGGTATGCAGACTTTGCAGCAGCTGCCTGTGGCTTCTTTGATAAATAGGTAAGAAAAACAGTGAGTGTATCCTACACCATTTGAAATTTGCCAAACTCCTGTTTACTTGAATATAATTAAAGCTTAAAGATCCAATGCAGCCATTGTTATCTCAATATCAAATCATTTTGAGGTAACAATTACTTACCTTACTGTGATTTGTTTTCTCTAATTAAAATAGTAAAAAGAAACAAAAATAGCTTCTTAGCATAGAGTAATTTCTCAAGCAAGAATTTTGCTAGGACTGTCTGGAAGTGGTCTAAGTGAGGAGGGGAAGTCTGAAAACTAGTTTTGGAAGTCTTTCTTATTGGTCTATTAACTAATTTACCGGATGATGATGTCACCAGGCAGGCCAAACTCCATCCCACCAAAACAGGCTGTAATTTCAGCCACTCTTTTCAAACAGCTCCAAAACTAAAAGGCATTATCATAATTTTCACAATTTAACTCTATTATTTCAACCTCATAGTGTGGAAATATTGATACAACTGAGTAAAATATATTTTTTAACGGTACTGGGCCTTTAACAGAATGAAATTCCACACAAGCCATGTAAACTCTAGCTCATAGGCTGACCATGAAGCTTAGGTTATCTACAAGACTTCTTACATCCCTCCAATTCCCTCCAGCATTTGACTGAAACTAATCTCTACATTCACAAACATGTATTCTGCCTTGCCCAATCACACACACCTCCTCACGTAAGGAGATGAAGCAAGGAAGGGTAATATTAAAGATAAAGAGGACTTGATTTGATTCAACAAATTCAGACATTTCCAGGCATGTGGGGAAAGGGGCAGGAGGGAGGCGGAGACACAGGCACAACACACAAAGGCAGCATCAAGGGGAATTAATGACTATGTGTGAGGTGTGTGGATACACTGTTGCATGGTGCCCATCTGCCTTTCATAACCGTCATCTCCCCCCGTTTCCCCATAATTATGATCAACTAGCTATTCACTGGTGGCTTAGGCAATCAGGGCCGCGATCATGCGGATGATCATCTGTTCATCCGACACCAAACCCACATAATGCATCTCTGCCCAGTTTAGAGTTAAGGTCAGTGGGGTGGTAACCGCCACGGAGGGAGATAGTATCTACTGTATGTCAGTCCCTTCAATCAACTGCCATTTTTTAGTGCCATAGTTTCAAGTTTTAATGGGAAAATATGTATGATATAGCCTATTCGCTGTCTTTACTTTAAAGAGATGTCAAAGCATTTCAGCTTTGGTTGTAGTTGGTCATTCGACGATGGCCTCTCATGCTTGACTTCAACCATTTTCTAAATGAGACATTCATGGCTCAATTTTGGCCATCATACCTGGTATCCTGTAAAAACTTAACCAGATGTCCAGGTATTTCAGACCAGTGCCCATGTCTGGTCCTCCTCTAGCCTGGTGGAACTATTCTGATCTCGGTCACTAGCCTGATCTCGCTTGCTTCTGTTTTGGTTGACTGGGCTAGTCTTCAGTAAGGAAGAAAACTGGGTAGAGGAGGTTGTAGCTGCACAGGGAGCTTTGGTTGAGTATTACCTCACCATGTATTTAATGCTTCCACCCATACAGCCTAACAGTCAGGGTTTTGGTCAATTCCAATGTCATTTGAAATTCCAATTAAATTCACTCATGGAGTCGAGAATTTATGTTGAATTCAATTCAAATGTCAACATTCTTTAAGTTATTGAATTGGGATAAGACTGTTTGGACTATTTCAATTGAAATTGAATTGTAACTGTACAAATATTTAATCTTGAATTGATGGAAGGCAATTAGTATAAAAAATGGAGGACAGGATTTGTTTTAAATCATTTCAACTCGTATTTCTATATTTCCTGTATAGCTAGCCTGTCTGAACAGTGACATTATCATCCTGAAAGACTGAAGGAATTTAATTCAAATTGACATTTGGGGAATGTACCTAACATTGGAATTGAGAGGAATTGAATTATCTCTGAATTCAAAGACTGAACTGGAGTTTGAATTGAGTTAAATGGAATTTACAGGGAGAGGGAATTTAATGTAATTTGTGGAATTAACCCCAACTCTGGTGACAACGCAAGAACACAGTATCATAGTGCGTCAAAGCTACTGATCTATTGCTCTTCAGCGATGTAACAGAGTGAAGGAGCACCCCTAGGCTCATACTGTATGTCAGCCAGCTAGCTGTTTAAACCATGAACAAAACAATTTACCTAGGGAAGCATCCACTCACTAAACACTACATATACTCAATACATCAGCCAATACATCAGCTGGCTGTCAAATGCAAAGCTGATATTTCATGCTACTTGTAGACAGGCTATTCCAAAGTGTCTGAATCCTATTGGGTTCAGCCCAGAGACTGGTAGTGGTATCTACAGTAGAACATAACATAACATAACTTGGAGTAGTGAGGCCCACAAGTGTGTGTTGGGAACCTTTTTGTTGTCTGGCGCAATTCCACGACAGATCCTATCAATTCACATCTGTGGAGCGTCTCTGAAGCCGCTCGCACAATGGGGAGACACTTGCAGCACTGGACTATCAAAGAGAACATCCATCTGTGTCCCACACAAACATCTGACTCAACCTGGGGCTTTGTAGAGGAGATGAGATGCTGCGAATGAAAGGAGGAAAGGCTCAGAGCGTAGAGAGTAGAGGCAGTAATGGACCTCCAACAAATGATTGCTAAGAGGAAGCGACGTAGGAACAGAGAAAAAACACTCATTCCCTCCTGCTCCACTCAGTCCTACAATCATATTTCAAGCTTTTTTGTTCTTAAAGTTTTCATAGTTTGGTTTTGATGTGGAATTGGAATGTGACATGAGTTTTTGATTAGGCACACACAAATATGTATAAAAGGTTTTGCAGACGAGTAGCCGCCTCCCGAAAATAGAAATATTAACTTTGCACTTGTTCACCCGAAACTCATGGGGATCAAAAAAAAATAATTGCTCTGTGTTGGGAGAGAAATGCCACACACACACTGAAGAATGTTCATCCCACACATGGCTGAGCAAATACGTTTGGGAGATAGGATAGCACTGACGCAGACAGACAGACACATGCGAACTCACACACAAAAGGAAAACAGTTCAACTTAACCAAGGGGGAGAGAGAGAAAAAGTACAACTTTGATTCAGCTGACACTCTGCAATTGCAATCAAGTCACAAACAACTAAGAGTTACAACAATCTATTTATTGTAACTTCAAATATTAATACATGTCCACCTGACAATGGCCTAGTACAAGGTTGGGCAACTCCGTTCACTGCCGCAGTAGCTGATGCTGCACATCAATGGTGTTTGGTTGATATAGGGAAATATACAGTAGTGCCTTGCAAAAGTATTTAGACCCCTTGTATTTCTTCACATTTTGTGTTGGTGACCTGAAAGGTCACCCATTGAGCATGTTTGGAATGCTATGGATTAACATGTAGGACAGCGTGTTCCAGTGCCTGCCAGTATCCAGTAACTTCGCACAGCCATTGAAGAGGAGTGGGGCAACATTCCATAGGCCACAATCAACAGCCGGATCAACTCTATGTGAAGGAGATGTGTCACGCTGCATGAGGCAAATGGTGGTCACACCAGATACTGACTGGTTTTCTGATCCACGCCCCTACTTTTCTGTGACCAACAAATACAAATCTGTATTCCCAGTCATGTGAAATTCATAGATTAGCGCCTAATAAATTCATTTCAATTGACTGATGGCCTTTTATGAACTGTAACTCAATAAAATCTTTGAAATTGTTCAATTTTGCGTTTATATTTTTGTTCAGTGTAGCTGATTTACTAACACATATGCTGAACTAGTACTTCATATGAACCGTTGTAGTTCTCTTGTTAGAGAGCTAACCTTCACAAGAGTTATATTTATTCGTTATTTCAGTTTCTCTCAACACATTCTGAAGTCGACTGAGGCAGTGAGATGGAATTTTTTGTTTGTGGAAAAGTTATTTTGCCAGCTGTGGAACAGGTCTCACGTCTGGAGTTTCTATTTAGGTGACATGGCTTTTGTTCTTCTGACGAGGTTGTGCACTTGACAGAAACAAAAGTGTTTGACTTAAATTGGATGTCAGGTGGCCTTGTATGTCTGGCAGGTACTACCTTGTGAAGTCTTACGACACGCTCTTCTCTGTCTGTCTCTCCCACAGGGGCTAAAACCCATGGACCACAACGGGCTCTCAGATCCATATGTCAAACTGCACCTGCTGCCTGGGGCCAGTAAGGTACGTACCTGTCTTATTATACTTACATTAAAAGGTACATTATAGTAGTTTAGTTGCTAACTCAAATTATGTGTGTCGTCTGTACAGTTCATAGGCACTATGATAATAGTAATATATTTCTTTCCTCATACAATACAATCTGTCATTTATAGGCTAACAAGGAGGTCATTTCTGGACAATAATTTTTGCCATTTAGGGGACCTTTTTTGGCTCAAGAGCACCAAGTGTATTACACTCCAAAAACAGAGATGTTTTCAGACCTCAAATGTGTTCTTCTGTTGAGATAAGTCCAGCTCCAAGCCCATCTGCTTTGTAGTTCCAGCGATATGCCACTGTCCAAAAAGAATAGAAAGATAAGAACCATATCATTTACAGGTTTATTGTGCTTATCTTTTCCATTCACTTGAGGTGTATAGCTGAGGCGTACACAACTGGTGGTGTGGGACATGGATTCATCTTGATATTAGGATACTATTGAAAACATCTGACAAACTTAGATTTTGGAGTGTAATGTCCTTTTAATACTCTAAATGCAGTGATGCATTGATGCATAATGTTGTCATTGGCCTGTGTGTTGCATATCAGATGGTGTCATGTCTGATTATCGTAAATTAATGGACACTGTCATGCCCTGTTATGAAAGCGGACACTATCATGCCCTGTTATGAAAGCGGACACTATCATGCCCTGTTATGAATGCTTGGAATATACAGTAGCTTACGTGAAGGTTTATCTGTTGCTGCGACTCTGCTGCTTCTACTCTGTACTGAATTACAGTTCATATAAGGAAATCAGTCAATTTCAGTAACTGTATTAGGCCCTAATCTATGGATTTCACATGACTGGGAATACAGATATTAATCTGTTGGTCACAAATACCTTAACAAAAAAAAGTAGGGGCGTGGATCAGAAACCAGTCAGAATCTGGTATGATCACCATCTTCTTCGCATAGTGTTGATCAGGCTGTTGATTGTGGGTTGTGCAATGTTGTCCCACTCATCTTCAATGGCTTTGCGAAGTTGATGGATAATGGCGGGAACTGTAACACGCTGGCGTACACGTCGATCCAACGCATCCCAAACTGATGAGTATGCAGGCCATGGAAGAACTGGGACATTTTCAGCTTCCAATAATTGTGTACAGATCCTTGCGACATGGAGCTGAACATTATCATGCTGAAACATGAGGTGATGGCGGCGGATGAATGGCACGACAATGGGCCTCAGGATCTCGTTAGTTATCTCTGTGCATTCAAATTGCTATAAATAAAATGCAATTGTGTTCGTTGTCCGTAGCTTATGCATGCCCATACCATAACCCCACCGCCGCCATGGGCACTCTGTACACAACGTTGACATCAGCAAACTGGTCGCCAACACGACGCCATACACGCTGTGTGCCATCTACCCGGTACGGTTGAAACAGGGATTCCTCTGTGAAGAGCACACTTCTCCGAACTGCAGTCAGGTCAAGACCCTGGTGAGGACGACAAGCACATAGATGAGCTTCCCTGAGACGGTTTCTGACAGTTTGCAGAGAGATTCTTCAGTTGTGCAAACACACAATTTCATCACTTGTCCGGGTGGCTGGTCTCAGATGATCCCACAGGTGAAGAAGCAGATGTGGAGGACCTTGGCGGCGTGGTTACACGTGGTCTGCGGTTGTGAGGCCAGTTGCACGTACTGTAAAATTCTTTAAAACGATGTTGGAGGCGGCTTATGGTAGAGAAATTAGAGTGCCCTTTTATTGTCCCCAGCACAAGGTGCACCTGGGTAATGATTCATGCTGTTTTAATCATCTTCTTGATATGCCACACCTGTCAGGTGGATGGATTATCTGGGCAAAATAGAAATGCTGACTAAGTAGGATGTAAACAAATTTGTGCACAACATTTGAGAGAAATAAGCTTATTTGTGCATATCCAACATTTCTGGGATATCACACCCATTGTATTAGGCACATTTGATAAAAACAATTTAATTTGATCAAACTGGCTTAGGGTAGATCGGGCCCTGTGACAAGTAGTTTAGGAAGAGTGTTACAGTGATTAATTAGTGAAGAGAGCATTGCTATTGAGCCATTACTAATTTCAGATTATGTCTACAGTTATCAGACGGTTGGCAATTAATTTTATCCATGCTGATCGTGTCCATTCGAAGGGGTGACGCATGCTGTCCCATTCTCTCCAACCCCCTCAAGTTTAGCCCATCCTCATCTTCCATTCATTGCCAAGCCAAGACCTTATTTCATTACCAAAGCCCAGGTAGTCTTTCACTGTGACTTATTATGTCAGTTCAAGGGTTTTGAATCCTTTAATCAAATTATTGTAGTGTAGTACCTTCGGATCAAGCCAGTTCTTTTTACATGGATGTTACCATTTCCCGGCCACAAATACTGTTGTCTTGCTGTATTGTCATCTTTGTCTCCGTGATCTAGCCTTCTGTCATGCCAACAATCCACTTAGCAGCTGCAAATAAGGGTTTCCTAATCACCCAGGCTGTCCCCAACTGTCTGGACACCTTGACCTCCGTGTGAACTCTCCTTAAGACCATTAATAGGTAATTGATTGGGTGTGAACGTCGAGCATATGGACGCTGTTTAATTTGGGGGCCTGAAATTGCACCACAAACATAGCAGCTGTGACAGGCCTCAGATGTTTCTCACTCCTTCTTAATGGCGGCCATCAAGTGGTCCAGACAGAGAGACTTGCCGCCAGAGAATTTACCTACAATTTAGTTTTGCTTGTGTCTGAGTTTGGTCTAGTGCTCTAGTGGTCTAGTGCTCTAGTGGTCTAGTGCTTAACGCAGCCAACTCCAGACTGCAGACTGCACATGACCTGTAAAAAAAGTTTTGAATTTCAATCCCCAAGTTGATCTCCTCAACCCGGTCTGCACACCTCTCATCGGTTTCCCCCTTTTTTAATCAATATGTCTGTCCCAATGAAACAATGACATTTGAAAGAGGAGTGTAATTCACTTCCCCTTTTCATAAAAACTCAACACAATTTTCCTTAGCAATGGTGTCAACCTCTGGTCCTGGAGAGCGTTAGATAGACACATTGCTCTGGTTGTTTGTGTGGCGTTTCAGAAATGAATCAGCTACTGTTTGAGAGGAAACCAATAAGCTGGGGCTTTGTTCCCCGGAACATTCATGTGCGATGACTCAGTGGCAAATAATCCCACCAGTTAATGGAAGATGTTCTTCATCCTCACTGTCCATTACTCACCACCACACACAATATCATCTTGCTGTTTTGTTCAACTCAACACTGTTCCCTAGCAGAACTTGAGTGCTTGTGAAATCCACCTTGCAAAGCAATGTACTTCTCCAATCACTAAATTGGAGTGAAGTGTCTCATACCAATGGAACTCTTGTGGTAGGAGCTGTTCCTTAACTTTCTATAAAGAGCACAATACAGTATAAAAGCTACATAACATGTTCCTCACAAGTCAACATATAAGCAAGGGTTTGCCAATGACATGCATACGTCTATGTTTTTTTCGTTAAGCACTTATGGATGTTCATGCATTGCATTGAAATGTTTCTTAGGTACTGTTACAGTATGGCATGATGTTTTATGTTGTGCACTTCTTAGACACATTGTTATATAAGCATTTTTAGTATCGATACAATACTACTGCATATACAGTTCCAATCAAAAGTTTGAACACACCTACTCATTCAAGGGTTTTTCTTTATTTTTACTATTTTCTACATTGTAGAATAATAGTGAAGACGTCAAAACTATGAAATAACACATATGGAATCATGTAGTAACCAAAAAAGTGTTAAACAAATCAAAATATATTTTAGATTTTAGATTTTTCAAAGTAGCCACCCTTTACCTTGATGACAGCTTTGGACACTCTTGGCATTCTCTCAACCAGCTTCAGCTGGAATGTTTTTCCAACGGTCTTGAAGGAGTACCCACATATGCTGAGAACTTGTTGGCTACTTCTCCTTCACTCTGTGGTCAAACTCATCCAAACCATCTCAATTGGGTTGAGGTGGAGTGATTGTGGAGGCCAGGTCATCTGATGCAGAACTCCATCATTCCATCACTCTCCTTCTTGGTCAATTAGCCCTTACACAGCCTGGAGGTGTCATTGTCCTTTTGAAAAACAAATTATAGTCTTACTAAGCACAAACCAGTGCTCAGCATATGTGGGAATTCTTTCAAGACTGTTGGAAAATCATTCCAGGTGAAGCTGGTTGAGAGAATGCCAATAGTGTGCAAAGCTGTCATCAAGACAGAGGGTGGCTACTATGAATATCAAATATATTTTCACTTGTGTTATTTCATAGTTTTGATATCTTCACAATTCTACAATGTAGAGAATAGTAAAAATCAAGAAAAACCCTTTTGACTGGTACTGTATGTGACAGCCCTTTTTTACATGCATGTCAGATAAAAGGTAGGGATGAAAGGGACATACTGAACTCTCTATTTTAATCAAATATCCAACCTCACTCTTATCACAAAAGATTAGTAACCAGAGGCTGCTGCTGCAGATGCAACCGTAAATATAGATACTTCCTCATGTAATGGCTTATGTAAAGCCATTGAATGTGTGATTCATCACTGTGGAATTATATTCTTATTGCATCGACCCCAGTCAGCAGCCATACAATGGCACTACTTTGCAGATTGTAGTGATAACCAAAACCATGTATACCTTATATGTACATTATGTATGTGATTTGTGGTTCTCTTACCTACCTTAAGTTAACTGCACTGATTGTAAATCACTGGTGATAACTAGCTAATGCAGTCAGCATGCATTGATTGATTGATATTGGTAGATTTGTTTAATTTGAGAAATATTCAAATCACTGGCAGGGAGCCAGGTTGATATTTCCCTGGCTGTCGTTGGTGACTAAATGCATCTCTCACATCAGATGGTAATATCAGTTATAGATCACCACTTGTGATGCACAAACAACGCACCACAGCCGCGAGATAGATGAACACAACACGGAAGCTTCTTGTTAAAACCTTTGTTTATCGAACCCACTGGAATGAATAATTGCCTGCTTATTAAGTTCCCAGCATGCATTGATATGCCTATTCTTTCATTTAATTGCAATCTGGCATTTGCATTCTACGTCTGAGAAACGCACGCCGTTGTCCTTGTGTGTCGCTACTGTGGCATTCTGGTGTTGACGAAATCACCCGAGAATTGAGAACGTGTCATATAAACAGGGAAATTGAGATTGATATGGATGAGATGAGACGAGATTTCTAATCTGAATTACAGATTAGAAATTGATAGGAAGATGGTGGAGGAGCAGACATACAGTAGTAGGAAGGGTGGGACGTGGGAATTGAACCCTTGTCCCGGGGTTTAGGGCTGTTGCGGTGACCGTATTACCGCCATGCCGAGAGTCATGACCGTTGTCAAATCCCACATGACCGTTGAGTCATGGTAATATCCTTTTATACAATCTGGACATGCAAATCCAATCAAATCAAATCAAATCCAATTTTATTTGTCACATACACATGGTTAGCAGATGTTAATGCGAGTGTAGCGAAATGCTTGTGCTTCTAGTTCCGACAATGCAGTGATAACCAACAAGTAATCTAACTAACAATTCCAAAACTACTGTCTTATACACAGTGTAAGGGGATAAAGAATATGTACATAAGGATATATGAATGAGTGATGGTACAGAGCAGCATACAGTAGATGGTATCGAGTACAGTACATATGAGATGAGTATGTAGACAAAGTAAACAAAGTGGCATAGTTAAAGTGGCTAGTGATACATGTATTACATAAGGATGCAGTCGATGATGTAGAGTACAGTATATACGTATGCATATGAGATGAATAATGTAGGGTAAGTAACATTATATAAGGTAGCATTGTTTAAAGTGGCTAGTGATATATTTACATAATTTCCCATCAATTCCCATTATTAAAGTGGCTGGAGTTGGGTCAGTGTCAATGACAGTGTGTTGGCAGCACCCACTCAATGTTAGTGGTGGCTGTTTAACAGTCTGATGGCCTTGAGATAGAAGCTGTTTTTCAGTCTCTCGGTCCCAGCTTTGATGCACCTGTACTGACCTCGCCTTCTGGATGATAGCGGGGTGAACAGGCAGTGGTTCGGGTGGTTGATGTCCTTGATGATCTTTATGGCCTTCCTGTAACATCGGGTGGTGTAGGTGTCCTGGAGGGCAGGTAGTTTGCCCCCGGTGATGCGTTGTGCAGACCTCACTACCCTCTGGAGAGCCTTACGGTTGAGGGCGGAGCAGTTGCCGTACCAGGCGGTGATACAGCCCGCCAGGATGCTCTCGATTGTGCATCTGTAGAAGTTTGTGAGTGCTTTTGGTGACAAGCCAAATTTCTTCAGCCTCCTGAGGTTGAAGAGGCGCTGCTGTGCCTTCTTCACGACGCTGTCAGTGTAAGTGGACCAATTCAGTTTGTCTGTGATGTGTATGCCGAGGAACTTAAAACTTGCTACCCTCTCCACTACTGTTCCATCGATGTGGATAGGGGGGTGTTCCCTCTGCTGTTTCCTGAAGTCCACAATCATCTCCTTAGTTTTGTTGACGTTGAGTGTGAGGTTATTTTCCTGACACCACACTCCGAGGGCCCTCACCTCCTCCCTGTAGGCCGTCTCGTCGTTGTTGGTAATCAAGCCTACCACTGTTGTGTCGTCCGCAAACTTGATGATTGAGTTGGAGGCGTGCGTGGCCACGCAGTCGTGGGTGAACAGGGAGTACAGGAGAGGGTACAGAACGCACCCTTGTGGGGCCCCCGTGTTGAGGATCAGCGGGGAGGAGATGTTGTTGCCTACCCTCACCACCTGGGGGCGGCCCGTCAGGAAGTCCAGTACCCAGTTGCACAGGGCGGGGTCGAGACACAGGGTCTCGAGCTTGATGACGAGCTTGGACCGTCATGTCACTAATGGTCTGATACTTGATACTAAGTGCTCTATTGTCCCTCTATTGTCCCTCTAACTACTCTGATACCAATGCAAATACAATTGAAAGTACAACAGTGGTGTGCAGAACGGCATATCGAAACGCACAACTATTCGACCCTTGTCACGGATGGCCTATTGCAGCGGAAGACCACACCGAGTTCCACTGCTATCAGCTGAAAACAAGAAGAAGCAGCTCCAATGGGCACATGATCACCAATACTGGACAATTGAGGAGTGGAAAGACATCACCTGGAACATGACAGCTAGTTCAGTTTACTTGAGAGTCCCCAGACTTCAACCCAATAGAGAATATTTGGGATGAGATGGACTGTTCTAAAGGCAGATGTCGGTCTGACCCGGTACCTATTAAACTGGCCTGTGAGTGTATATGAGCCCAAGCCCCCACAAAAAACACATCATTAAAATAATGATTGTGTCATTATACAATACATAGCCTAATAGCCTACCACATATTACTCCCGGCAGAAGAAAACACCAAATAGATTTAAGATATTCTCCAAAATGAAACAAATTCTAGTACCTTTTGGGTGTGAACTGTATACTGGATTAGCATACTGGATGGACTGTTACCTTATGCTACACTCCAAACTTTCTTTCCATGAGTCTCGGAGAGAATAGCCCTAGTAAATAGGGATTTAAAAAAAATATTTTCATAATTAATATACTGACACATTACCTTTAGCCACAGCATATCTCACCACCATGCGTTTCCATCTCCTCTTCTCTCACCTTCATACCCTTCTCAAGTGCGCATTTGGTTTTCCAAATGAAGCACTGGGTAGCTGTAGGAACAGGGTTGGATATCCCATGGCATACAGGGTTTGGGCAGAATATCACCTGTCTCACAGCGAGAGGCTGCATGCTCCTCAAACAGTGGTTGATGTGTGGTGTGAAATAAGGGTTCTTATAAGCCTAGACATTTCTATATGCAATCCCATGTGAAAGCAGAGTTCTGATGGTTACCACTAAAAAGAGGAGGATCCCAGCTGCTAATATATTGATTTCTCAACTGATAATATTAAGCACATGCTCCACTATAAAACCGGAGTAGCCTACCCAGCATGATTGAAAAACAAACCATGGGAAGCGGCCTCCATTCGCTATTCGAGTGCATACGGATTACATGTATTTTTCCTCTGCCCCTGTTGCTGCTCATTTGATAATGGGCCAGTCTAAATCTTAAACAAATGTTACATATTAGTAAAGACAAGATTAATTTGAGAAAAGTCTGATGGGTGAAAATATGATCACATGATGAGATAACACTTTGTGTGCAGCCTGAGGCAAGGAAGATTTATAATCTTATAGTTCGATCATGGAGCCCATGACATTCTAAGGTTTTTATCATTCACAACTAAAGTTTCCAAATAACTCTAAATCTAGCATATAGGACCTGGTTCAAATGATCACTTTTAAACATAGCCACTTCATATTAGCACTCGCTCTGGAATTGGAAAAATATTGTTTCTATTTTATTCAGCTAAGTTCAATTATATTCTTCTTACTACTGAACAAAAATATGAAAGCAACATGTAAAGTGTTGTTCCCATGTTTCATGAGCTGAAAAAGATGCCAAAAAGTTTTGATACACGCAAGATTTGTGTACAAATTTGATTACATCCCTGTTAATGAGCATTTCTCCTTTGCCAAGATAATCCATCCACCTGACAGGTGTGGCATATCAAGAAGCTAATTAAACAGCACGGTCATTACACAGGTGCACCTTGTGCTGGGGACAATAAAAGGCCACTCTAAAATGTGCATTTTTTTCACACAACACAAAGCCACAGATGTCTCAAGATTTGAGGTAGTGTGCAATTGGCATGCTGATTGCAGGAATGTCCACCAAAGCTGTTGCCAGAGAATCGAATTTGAATTTCTCTACCATAAACCATTGTTTTAGAGAATTTTGCAGTAGGTCCATCCGGCATCACACTGTAACCACGCCAGCCGAGGACCTCCACATCCGGCTTCTATTTATGCATAGTCACTAAACCGCTACCTACATGTACATATTACCTCAATTACCTTGACTAACCTGTACCCCCGCACATTGACTCGGTACCGGCACCCCCTGTATATAGCCTGATTATTGTTATTTTATTGTTGCTCTTTTATTTATTTTTTACATTAGTTTATTTAGTAAATCTTTTCTTAACTCTTATTTTTCTTAACTGCATTTTTGGTTAAGGGCTTGTAAGTAAGTATTTCACAATAAGGTCCACACTTGTTGTATTCGGCGCATGCGACAAATAACATTTGATTTGATTTGGAAAACTGAGTATGCACAACCAAAGAATTTCTGCACAAACTGTCAGAATCGTTCTCAGGGAAGCTCATCTGCGTGCTCGTCGTCCTCACCAAGGTCTTGACCTAACTACAGTTCAGCATCGAAACCGAGTTCAGTGGGAAAATGCTCAGCTTTGATGCCTGCTGGCCAGCTAGAGAAGTGTGCTCTTTACGGATGAATCCCGGTTTCAACTGTATGGTATGGGCAGGCAGTTCAACGGTATGGGCAGGCATAAGCTATGGACAACGAACACAATTGCATTTTATCAATGGCAATTTGAATGCACAGTGATAGCGTGATGAGATCCTGAGGCACATTGTTGTGCCATTCATCCGCCGTCATCACCTCATGTTTCAGCATGATAATGCACAGTCGCATGTCGCAAGGATCTGTACACAATTCCTGGAAGCTGAAAATGTCCCAGTTCTTCCATGGCCTACATACTGAAACATGTCACCCATTGAGCATGTTTGGGATGCTCTGGATCAACGTGTACGACAGCATGCTCCAGTTCCCTCCAATATCCAGCAACTTCGTACAGCCATTGAAAAGGAGTGGAACAACATTCCGCAGGCCACAATCAACAGCCTCAAATCAAATCCAATTGTATTGATCCCATAGACATGGTTAGCAGATGTTATTGTGAGTGTAGCGAAATGCTTGTGCATCTAGTTCTGACAGTGCAGCAATATCGAACAAATAATATTGAACAATTCGAGAACAAATACCTAATCTAAGTAAGGAATGGAATAAGAATATATAAATATATGGATGAGCAATGTCAGAGCGGCATAGGCTAAGATGCAATAGATAGTACAGAATGCAGTATATACATATGAGATGAGTAACACAAAATATGTAAACATTATTAAAGTGGCATTATTAAAGTGACTAGTGAAAAGGAGTGATCAACTCTATGCGAAAGAGATATGTGGCGCTGCATGAGGCAAATAGTGGTCACCAGATACTGACTGGTTTTATGATCCACCCCTCTACGTTTTTTAAGGTATCTGTGACCAGCATATCTGTATTCTCAGTCATGTGAAATTCATAGATTAGGGCCTAATTTATTTATTTAAATGCTTTGATTTACTTTTATATACTGTAACTCAGTCAAATCTTTGAAATTGTTGCATGTTGTGTTTTATATTTTTGTTCAGTGTATAAAATCATATAATATAAAATAATGGCACATGAGTTATAAGCTTATCTTGTCTGCTAAATGAACTGGCCTACAGCCTATGGCATGGAGCCTAGCCAGATAACATATACAGTCGTGGCCAAAAGTTTTAAGAATTACACAAATATAAATTTTCACAAAGTCTGCTGCCTCAGTTTGTATGATGGCAATTTGCATATACTCCAGAATGTTATGAAGACTGATCAAATGAATTGAAATTAATTGCAAAGTCCCTCTTTGCCATGCAAATGAACTGAATCCCCAAAAACATTTCCACTGCATTTCAGCCCTACCACAAAAGGACCAGCTGACATCATGTCAGTGATTCTCTCGTTAACACAGGTGTGAGTGTTGACGAGGACAAGGCTGGAGATCACTTTGTCATGCTGATTGAGTTCGAATAACAGACTGGAAGCTCCAAAAGGAGGGTGGTGCTTGGAATCATTGTTCTTCCTCTGTCAATCATGGTTACCTGCAAGGAAACATGTGCCGTCATCATTGCTTTGCACAGAAAGGGATTCATAGGCAAGGATATTGCTGCCTGTAAGATTGCACCTAAATCAACCATTTATCGGATCATCAAGCACTTCAAGGGGAGCGGTTCAATTGTTGTGAAGAAGGCTTCAGGGCACCCAAGAAAGTCCAGCAAGTGCCAGGACCGTTTCCTAAAGTTGATTCAGCTGCGGGATCGGGGCACCACCAGTAAAGAGCTTGCTTAGGAATGGCAGCAGGCAGGTGTGAGTGCATCTGCACGAACAGTGAGGCAAAGTCTTTTGGAGGATGGCCTGGTGTCAAGAAGGGCAGCAAAGAAGCCACTTTTCTCCAGGAAAAATATCAGGGACAGACTGATATTCTGCAAAAGGTACAGGGATTGGACTGCTGAGGACTGGGGAAAAGTCATTTTCTCTGATGAATCCCCTTTCAGATTGTTTGGGGCATCAGGAAAAAAGCATGTCTGGAGAAGACAAGGTGAGCGCTACTATCAGTCCTGTGTCATGCCAACAGTAAAGCATCCTGAGACCATTCATGTGTTGGGTTGCTTCTCAGCTAAGGGAGTGGGCTCACTCACAATTTTGCCTAAGAACACAGCCATGAATAAATGCCTACCAACACATCCTCCGAGAACAACTTCTCCCAGCCATCCAGGAACAGTTTGACGAGCAATGCCTTTTCCAGCATGATGGAGCACCTTGCCATTAGGCAAAAGTGAAAACTAAGTGGCTTGGGGAACAAAACATCAATATTTTGGGTCCATGGAGAGGAACCTCCCCAGACCTTAATCCCATTGAGAACTTGTGGTCAATCCTCAAGAGGCGGGGAGACAAATAAAACCCCACAAATTCTGACAAACTCCAAGCATTGATTATGCAAGAATGGGCTGCCATCAGTCAGGATGTGGCCCAGAAGTTAATTGACAGCATGCCAGGGCGGATTGCAGAGGTCTTGAAAAAGAAGGGTCAACACTGCAAATATTGACTCTTTGCATCAACTTCATGTTATTGTCAATAAAAGTCTTTGACACTTATGAAATGCTTGTAATTATACTTCAGTATTCCATAGTAACATCTGACAAAAATATCCAAAGATACTGAAGCAACAAACTTTGTGAATATTGATTTGTGTCATTCTCAAAACTTGGCCACGACTGTAGTAAGCAGACTTATTTCTTTAGACCTGCCTAAAATAAATAATGGATTTATTGTGATGGTGTATATTAAATGGAGTTATTATACTTTTTAAAATTGTAGATGTTCCAAATGTGTTTATGTTAATTCACGGTCAATTACTGTGAGGCCGGCATGCATTTGCATGACAATAACCATCTGACAAAATTTCATGACCACCACAGCCCTATCTGGGGTCGTATATTATGTGTTAGAGCCAGTAGTGTTACCATTCCACCACAGGCTCTGCATGGAAAACCAAACTTCTATGACCTAATAATGACTTCTACTGCGCCCTGTGTCATTGTCAGCCTATGATGGAGTGGAGGTCGAAGGTCAACACCTAAATATAATTTCTTTCTCCCTCTCTATTGCTTTCTCTCTCTTTATTGCTTGTTCATGCTCTCTCACACACTCTCTCTCTCACTCTCTCTCTCTCTCTCTCTCTCTCTCTTTCACTCACTCACTCACTCACTCACTCACTCACTCACTCACTCACTCACTCACTGTCAGGCCAATAAGCTTCGCACCAAGACCCTGCGCAACACCCTCAACCCCATCTGGAGCGAGACCCTGACCTACTATGGCATCACCGATGAGGATATGGTCCGCAAAACACTCAGGTAATCTTCTTCTGTCTCCATATTCTAACCCCGAGCCTGCTTACATTTACATTCAATTAAAACGTTGAGGTCACGTTAATCAATGTGATCAAGACAAAGGAGATTGTGGACTACAGGAAAAAGAGGACCGAGCACGCCCCATTCTCAGGGGCTGCAGTGGAGCAGGTTGAGAGCTTAAAGTTCTTTGGTGTCCACATCACCAACAAACTAACATGGTCCAAGCAAACCAAGACAGTGAAGAGGGCACAACAAAACCTATTCCCCCTCAAGAGACTGAAAAGATTTGGCATGGGTGCTCAGATCCTCAAAAGGTTCTACAGCTGCACCATCGCATTGCATAACTGCCTGGTATGGTTAACTACTCGGCATGTGACCGCAAGACACTACAGAGGGTTGTGCGAGTGGCCCAGTACATCATTGGGGCCAAGCTTCCTGCCATCCAGGACCTCTATACCAGGCGGTGTCAGAGGAGGGCCCTAGAAATGTTCAGACTCCAGCCATCCTAGTCATAGACTGTTCTCTCTGCTACCGCACGGCAAGCGGTACCAGAGCGCCAAGCCTAGGTCCAAGAGGCTTCTAAACAGCATCTACCCCCAAGCCATAAGACTCCTGAACATCTAATCAAATGGCTACCAAGACTATTTGCATTTCCCTCTCCTTACACCGCTGCTACTCTCTGTTGTTATCTATGCATAGTCAATTGAATAACTCTACCTACATGTACAGTTGAAGTCAGAAGTTTACACCTTAGCCAAATACATTTAAACTCAGTTTTTCAAAATTCCTGACACTTAATCCTAGTAACAATTCCCTGTCTTAGGTCAGTTAGAATCACCACTTTATTTTAAGAATGTGAAATGTCAGAATAATAGTAGAGTGATTTATTTCAGCTTTTATTTATTTCATCACATTCCCAGTGGGTCAGAAGTTTACTTACACTCAATTAGTATTTGGTAGCATTGCCTTTAAATTGTTTAACTTGGGTAAAACATTTTGGGAAGCCTTCCACAAGCTTCCCACAATAAGTTTGATGCATTTTGGCCCATTCCTCCTGACAGAGCTGGTGTAACTGAGTCAGGTTTGTAGGCCTCCTCGCACATGCTTTTTCAGTTCTGCCCACAAATTTTCTATGGGAATGAGGTCAGGGCTTTGTGATGGCCACTCCAATGCCTTGACTTTGTTGTCCATATGTAACGGCCGTTGTTGGCGGAAGAAAAGGAGGACCAATGCGCAGCGTGGTATGTATCCATAATGTGATTTAATGGAAAATGAATACAAAATACAAAAGAACAAGAGAATCAAAATGAAAACCGCTACAGTCCCGAATGGTGCAAACACTGAAACAGGAAAATAATCACCCACAACTGAAGGGTGAAAACAGGCTACCTAAGTATGGTTCTCAATCAGGGACAACAATCGACAGCTGCCTCTGATTGAGAACCATATCAGGCCAAACACAGAAATCCCAAATCATAGAAAAAAAGAACATAGACTGCCCACCCCAACTCACGCCCTGACCATACTAAAAGAAAGACAAAACAAAGGAACGTGACACCTTAAGCCATTTTTTCCATAACTTTGGAAGTATGCTTGGGGTCATCGTCCATTTAGAAGGCCCATTTGAGACCAAGCTTTAAATTCCTGACTGATGTCTTGAGATGTTTCTTCAATATATCCACATAATTTTCCTACCTCATGATGCCATCTATTTTGTGAAGTGCACCCGTCCCTCCTGCAGCAAAGCACCCCCACAACATGATGCTGCCACCCCCGTGCTTCCCGGTTAGGATGGTGTTCTTCGGCTTGCAAGCCTCCCCCTTTTTCCTCCAAACATAACAATGGCCATTATGGCCAAACAGTTCTAATTTTGTTTCATCAGACCGGAGGACATTTCTCCAAAAAGTACGATCTTTTTCCCCATGTGCAGTTGCAAACCGTAGTCTGGCTTTTTTATGGTGGTTTTGGAGCAGTGGCTTCTTCATTGCTGAGCTGCCTTTCAGGTTATTTCGATATAGGACCCGTTTTACAGTGGATATAGATACTTTTTTTCCCCATTTCCTACAGCATCTACAGCATCTTCACAAGGTCATTTGCTGTTGTTCTGGGATTGATTTGCACTTTTCTCACCAAAGTATGTTTATCTCCAGGAGACAGAACGTGTCTCCTTCCTGAGCGGTATGACGGCTGCGTGGTCCCATGGTGTTTATACTTGCATACTATTGTTTGTACAGATGAACATGGTACCTTCAGGCATTTGGAAATTGATCCCAAGGATGAACCAGACTTGTGGAGGTCTACAATTTATTTTTCTGAGGTCTTGGCTGATTTATTTGATTTTTCCCATGATGTCAAGCAAAGAGGCACTGAGTTTGAAGGTAGGCATTGAAATACATCCACAGGTACACCTCCAATTGACTCAAACTATGTCAATTAGCCTATCAGAAGCTTCTGAAGCCATGACATCATTTTCGGGAATTTTCCAAGCTGTTTAAAGGCAGTCAACTTAGTGTATGTGAACTTCTGACCCACTGGAAATGTGATACAGTGGATTTTAAGTGAAATAATCTGTCTGTAAACAATTGTTGGAAAAATTACTTGTCATGCACAAAGTAGATCTCCTCGCCGTCTTGCCAAAATTATTGTTTACAATAATTTTTTTGGAGTGGTTGAAAAACGAGTTTTAATGACTCCAACCTAAGTGTATGTAAATGTACGACTTCAACTGTACATATTACCTCAACTAACCAGTGCCCCTGCACCTTGACTCTGTACCGGTACCCCCCTGTATATCGTCTCACTATTATTATTTTACTGTTGCTCTTTAATTACATGTTACTTTTATTTCTTATTCTTATCTGTATTTTTTTAAACTGCGTTGTTGGTTAGGGCTTGTAAGTAAAGCATTTCACTGTAAGGTCTATTCCTGTTGTATTCAGCTCATGTGACTAATAAAATTTGATTGGGTCCAATTTTGATTGCTAACACGGCCACAATTGTGAAGAGGTCACCACGTGTCTCCAAGCCTAGGCACAAAAAGAATCAAGTCCAATTTTGTAGGCTTAAACTGTTTTATCCATTCATGCAGTCTCCTTTAAATCAACTTCTAATGGTGTCAAGGGCGGGATTGCACGCATAATTCTGTCGAGAGTCAATGATGTGAAAAAGAGACACTTGTTCCTCAACAGAATGCACATCATCCTTCATCCTCCGCTTCTTTGTCAGTGTTTATCCTGTTAGTGGGGCTTTAATCGCGTTGCTGAGCGCTCTGCAATATTGTAGAGTTTGGGATTTGTTACCCGTGACTTGCCAAGCATTGACTCTTAAAACTGTTTGTGTAATGCCATGGTGTTTTCCATTCCAGGATCCAGATTTTTTTTGAGGGCTGACTTCTATTCACTGCACGTTCTCTAAACCACACCCTCATTTGTGGCAGCCGATTTAATGAGTTAGCAGCTGAAGTGTTAGGAGGAAACCAACTGCTTAAGGTGACCATGAGCATGGCACACCCCTGGGACAGGTGTTTGCCACTTGACAGCTTGAAGTAGAGAGGTGGTAAAAGAGGTCTCCTAAATCCCAACACATAGTCTGTGGGATTATAATTAACTGTCAATCACCCAGAGTTTTTGTTGTTGTTGCTAGTGTCACAGGTCGGCTCATAGCCTGTTGCAAAAATGAGGGGACACGAACAGGTATAGGCCAATCAAAAAGGTTCTTTATTGTAAACCAAAACTATTAACTTTAAACAATGAAAAGGGAATGAGGTGTGAAAGTATCATAATGTAGGGTGTATGTAAAGTGCAGGGATGCGTGAATCTGTGTGTGTGAATATGACTGAGTGAAAACTACGTAAACCTACAAAGGAACAAACAAAACAGGATCATACCTGGAGGAGCAGAGAGAGAGAGAAGAGTGGTTAGTGAAGCAGTTGAAATACCCTGAGCCCAGGTGGCTCCAATCACTAACGACCCTCCTCTGCCTGCAGGAGGAACCGCCCCTGCAATGCAGAGGAGGGGCCATGACACTAGTATGACATAGAATATTTGCCATTTACCCAGTGATATCACTCCTGCCATAAAGGAGCATCAGCACTGTGACTCACACATCCACCCTCCATCCCCAAGTCATCAATTGATTAAACTCCACTGAATCCCTGTAAAGTGATAATGATGAATGCAGAGCAGTAGCTCCTGTTTAGCCTGTTGTGTGTGTATTTAATAGGAACAACAGAAGCAAATGGAACAAAACGTGAAGGGACCTACCTGAATTTGTCCAACAAAAACTCTTGTTCTCATAGCAAAACACTTTCCATTGAAAAACATTTTGCTATGGTGTGCGCTAATGAATACACCCTTTGTCCCATATATGTTTGAGCTATCATGCCAACTCCTTGTAATGCCAAATATGATAGCACAAACAGATCTGGTACCAGGCTAGCTCCAATTAGGTTAAACAAGTCAATGAGTGATGGTGCATGATAATGCCGCAAATCACAAAGGTCATTTGGCCCATCAGTATCTGTATATGACACTAATGACTAAAAATCTTTACTAACAGCTAATTGGCATTATTGGTTTAGTGATGACCCTGATGAGTTAATTAGCCATCAATAATGACAATTTCAAAAAATATATATAAGTGTAGGTGTCTTCCATCCTTTTTGTTTGAGCAGTGTATACTATACAGTACATAAGCAAAAAATGTGTCAGGGGCAAACGTGTCATGGAAATATGTACTCTACCCTCATCCCAGGTCTATATGAGCTTTAACTAACTCTTCTCCTCTCACTATCATTGTTAATATGGCATAACAACATCTATAGTCAGAAGGATCAGGCTGAGGCACATGTACTGTACAGATCTGGGACCAGGCTAGGTCAATGTACTCTACATCAGAGTTCCTATGTTCATCCAGGACTTTGTTTAAACCTGTATGAGTTTATCCATATGTTGATACAGTTGAAGTCAGAAGTTTACATACACCTTAGCCAAATGCATTTAAACTCAGTTTTTCACAATTCCTGACATTTAATCTTAGTAAAAATTCCCTGTCTTAGTTCAGTTAGGATCACCACTTTATTTTAAGAATGTGAAATGTCAGAATAATAGTAGAGAGAATGATTTATGTCAGCTTTTATTTATTTCATCACATTCCCAGTGGGTCAGAAGTTTACATACACTCAATTAGTATTTGGTAGGATTGCCTTTAAATTGTTTAACTTGGGTCCAACATTTCGGGTAGACTTCCACAAGCTTCCCACAATAAGTTTGGTGAATTTTGGCGCATTCCTCCTGACAGAGCTGATGTAACTGAGTCAGGTTTGTAGGCCTCCTTGATCGCACACGCTTTTTCAGTTCTGCCCACACATTTTCTATGGGATTGAGGTCAGGGCTTTGTGATGGCCACTCCAATACCTTACGTTGTCCTTAAGCCATTTTGCCACAACTTTGGAAGTATGCTTGGGGTCATTGTCCATTTGGAAGACCCATTTGCATCCAAGCTTTAACTTCCTGACTGATGTCTTGAGATGTTTCTTCAATATATCCATATAATATTCCTACCTCATGGTGCCATCTATTTTGTGAAGTGCACCAGTCCCTCCTGCAGCAAAGCACCCCCACAACATGATGCTGCCAACCCCGTCCTTCACAGTTGGGATTGTGTTCTTCAGCTTGCAAGCCTCCCCCTTTTTCCTCCAAACATAACGATGGTCATTATAGCCAAACAGTTCTATTTTTGTTTCATCAGACCGGAGGACATTTCTCCAAAAAGTACGATCTCTGTCCCCATGTGCAGTTGCAAACCGTAGTGTGGCTTTTTTATGGTGGTTTTGGAGCAGTGGCTTCTTCCTTGCTGAGCGGTCTTTCAGGTTATGTCAATATAGGACTTGTTTTACTGTGGATATAGATACTTTTGTACCCGTTTCCTCCAGCATCTTCACAAGGTCCTTTGCTGTTGTTCTGGGACTGATTTGCACTTTTCGCACCAAAGTACGTTAATCTCTAGGAGACAGAATGCGTCTCCTTCCTGAGCGGTTTGACAGCTGCGTGGTCCCATGGTGTTTATACTTACGTACTATTGTTTGTACAGATGAACGTGGTACCTTCAGTTGTTTGGAAATTGCTCCCAAGGATGAACCAGACTTGTGGTGGTCTACAAAAAAAAATTCTGAGTTCTTGACTGATTTCTGTTGATTTTCTCATGATGTCAAGCAAAGAGGCACTGAGTTTGAAGGTAGGCCTTGAAATACATCCACAGGTACACCTCCAATTGACTCAAATGATGTCAATTCGCCTATCATAAGCTTCTAAAAGCTATGACATTATTTTCAGGAATTTTCCAAGCTGTTTAAAGGCACAGTCAACTTAGTGTATGTAAACTTCTGACCCACGGGAATTGTGATACAATGAATTTTAAGTGAAATAATGATGGAAAAATGGCTTGTGGCATGCACTTTGTGACTTGGCAAACCTATAGTTTGTTAACGAGATATTTGTGGAGTGGTTGAAAAACTAGCTTTAATGACTCCAACCTAAGTGTATGTAAACTTCCGACTGTGTGTGTCATCCTTTTATTAGGTATAGATGATTCAGCCCATCTCATTGAATAGATTCCAAGTTTTATCCCCGGGCATTAGAAGACAATTATCAATTATCAATAATTGTCAATTATTTTCTAATCTACTTTGAGGCCGTAATGTAACTTTGTCAGGTTGAAACCAATGGAAATTGACAGTCGACGTCGATAGTGCTCCCCATTTATTGCATTATTTGGCGTAATGCCGTTATCAGCAGTATCGATTCAAACATGGATCACTCCTGTAGTGCATAACCCGGGCACTCAATGGAATGTGATGTAGGCGATATTGTTATTTGGAGACCTAGCCTCCCTCCTTTTTCGTGCTGGCAGTGTCAGACAATCAGATCCTTTGTTGTTGAATATGATGTGGCTACTGCTAGCTAGCATGAGGACTAAAATGGCCTTTTTCCAGGAAAACAAGCAGTATATCAATTATTTCGATGGAGCAACGTGGATAAAAATACAATTTTGCGTGCAGTGGCATATGCCATCCCTGCATTGAGCTATGTTTTCTGACCCATATCTCGCGTCGGCTCCGCTTTGTATTAATGTTAACATGATTGCATTTTGACCTCAGTGCAGCTGAAGTAGGGTAGGGACAGTATCTGCTGGCAACATGGAAGTTAACCCTGTATTCGCATCAATGGTCATGGGCAGTGGTGATTGACATTTAGAGGCTTGGCTATTTGTTTAATTAATAGAATGGCCACAGAGTATGTCCCCTCCCAGACACTTGCTTCAGAAGGCAAGCTATTCACAAAGCATCACTTCTCTCGTGTACTCGCATCTACATACATGCAAGTCAACAGGTTAATTAGCTGTAGCATTTGATATAGCTGCCACTCGTCAGTGGAACATTCAGACAGCGGTCCACTGGCAATGGCCTCCAGTGGGAGGGTGGCATTGGACCCCTCTTTCTGCAAATTTTACACTCAGCAGCTGCACACCTCACAAGGGGAGAGGTCAGTTGTCACTAGATCTCACTGGGGCTAAGGCAAGTAACAGAGGCAGCTCTCCAGTGTAAAATGGTCAGTAAAACCTTTTCATAAAATTTAAGTTACACACTGATAAATATTACCAGTGGGGAACATTACCTGTAAGTTGTTATGAACTGTTATGAACTCTGGTGTGGTGGTAGAGGTTATGAAGCTGTGTGATATCAGGACTGAATTAAGAGACACCTGGCTGAGATAAGTGGATGCTATTCAACAAGCCTGGTGAAAGCCTTGTCAGTCCGGATAGTTTTTTTTACATGTTTGTTGATGAAAACCTATTTTAGACTCTCTTATGTGATGTGGGAATGTTGGATGTGTATTCATGTTGTTGTTTGAGGGAGTCCTTCAGACAAAACACACACAAGTGCAGACATTTGTCAGTCTGGTCACTCTGATGTGATCATTTACATTTGGTTTATATTTTTGTGTTTGTCCATGTAATAGTGTGAGAATGTGTGGCTCTACATATGTGTGCATGTGTTTGTGCGTGACGTGAGTACGTGTTTGTGCGTGACGTGAGTGCATGTGTTTGTGCGTGACGTGAGTGCATGTGTTTGTGAGTGACGTGAGTGCATGTGTGTGAGAGACAGGTAGAAACGGAGGGAGACAACGAGACATAGAGAAAAACTGATAGATAGACCATTTCTGTGTGAATGTGGTGTGTTGATTAGGGAGGGCCCCCCTGATGATTCACGAGGCGTTCACACTACGGCCTTTCTTTAGACTGTCTCTGCCTGTTGCCATGGAAACTACCATCTCCTTTATACCGGCCTCGCCTTCGGGGGTCACCCTTGTCCTTCATGTAAATAAATACTAAACAATAAAAGATAACTGGACAGAGAAGTCTAACCATGTGATAACTTCCAGTCCTCAAATATGATGATAAATAATTTGCTGATTCAGAATTCCTTGGCTCTCCCTGGCCTATTGATTTCCATGAAACCAAATCTCTCTCAGCTCGCCGTTGATATCAGAGTGATAAAACTGGATTATTATGCCTGGCTGTCACACCTTCCAACCCAATAGCCTGTTCTCGCCAGTGTGCATCAATCAGAGTAGGTTTGAAATTAAAAAGGACATTGCCATGGTGAGGCAGAGGAGGGGATGAAGGGCAGGTGGCACTTACCGTCCTCGGGGACTGTTTTTTTTTTTTTTTTTTTTTATGTATTAAAAGGAAATGGAATGTTTTTGGCCCTAGGGTTTCACCTCTTTAGAGTCTGCCACCCCTGTTACTCCTTGGTGCACCCAAATTAAAGTTTCAGGGGAGAGTTCACCAGGAGACATCTTAGGAATCGATCGGCTTCGCATTTCGTATAGTTGATCCCCCCAAAAAAAAAAAAAAAAAACTATGCATATTGTGGATTGGGCTCAGCAGTTGTTGAGTAGTAGTTTTCTCTAAATTAAGCAGTGACCACAAGATGTGCCAAAAGAGAATGGATCAACTTTAGTTCACTTCCAGGTGCCTTATTGTGTAACTCCCCAAGAAGCAATGGTATGGTTATGTTGATCCCTGGGAATAATTGTACACTATGTAGGGAATTTTCCTGGCTTGCCAGAGTCCTTGTACGGCCAAACGCTATGCCACGCCCACGGATGTTAGTTTCTTCACCACAATGAGTCTGGATCTGGGTACCCCCTTGACGATTTCTAGAACACAAACACATTCTAACCTTTCTGATTGGTTACAGAAACCGTTGGAGATGGGCCAGAGCCAAAACACTTGGGTAAAGCGTAATTTTGAAAATCTGTCTTTAGCTTTGATACTCTGATTGGTTTGAGATGATCTAATCACAGATGACTTTGTTTTGTACAACACCCCTCATTTTGACATCACCACAAACAACTTCAACGATGGTAGTCTCAGACTAAAGTATGTAGCGAACATAAAGCAGTGGAAGAAATCAGTTTGAGTCGTCAGGCAAGTAGGGAATAGGGTTGCTGGTTTTCCAGACACAGCCCTAGTCTTAGCCTGTTAGCTTGTCTGTATTCATAAGTGTGTCACTACCACTTCCAGTGATTTGCAACCTTTCTGTTGTGCTTTGATTAGAGAATTGACCTGTTAGAGGTCGGTCCGTCAGCAGGCCGAGATGGCCTGTATCCAACTCTCTCCAGTAACCCTCAGGAGTAGGTCGGAAACCTAAAAATAAAGCCCAAACCAAATCACCACTGCTTGCTAAAGTTCCCCAGAAAAAAAGCTTAAAATAACACAATAAAACATGTTCATCAGTTAAAATGATAAGGTGACTGAACTAATATCACACTGTTCTTGATTCCCATGACCACTACAATTACAGTATTCTACGCTCTACCTCCCGTGTCTTTTAAGTGGATCGATACAACATGATTCTCATTATCAGACTCATCCTCTGCCAATACACTGCTTGTTTCCTCCATTTCGTTCATGCACCAACCCCTTTGGCCACGGCCGTGCAGTTGAGTAGATTTACTGTGTCACGGGGCAGCCGCTCAATGGGATAATGTCATCTTGTTTACAGATTTATCTGAATTGTCAACAGAGATGGCTTGCATGGCCCGGCGCTTATTGATTCCCACTGAGTTATATCAGAGAGGACCAAGTGCTCTCAGATTTGGGGTTTCATATTTGCGGTCGACTGGTCGTCCATCAGTCTGTGTTAGACTAAGCAATCCACAGGGCCGAACAACACATTAGAACAGGATGACAAAGGATGATTTCATGAAATCCCTCATGAAATCTAATCAAACCACCTTCAAATTATTTCAGACACTCCAACAACCATAATGAGAAGAAAAAGGCTAAATGAACCATACCCCCCAACCAGCGTGTTTCACTGTCATTTGTCATTCAAACCTCCTGTGAGCTTGTTGCACGTCTGTCTCTGACCTCGAGTCCAGGCCATCTGCCATCTGTTGTAGGGGATAGTTGTATGTTCTACTTAGCCAATTTTGACCCGACTGATCCTGATTGCTCTGTGAAACATAAGCTTTCACCAATCATATCAAACAATGTTTTCTCACTTACTGACCTCTGGGTAAAAGGTTAATGTGGGGTAATTGATATACTCACATCTTCCTGGCCTCCCAAGTGGTACACTGTTCTAAGGAAGTGAACAGGCTGAGGCACGACTCCTATTTAAATTAATGTCCTTTCTCTTTTTGGTAATTTATTCTTGGCACAGAAAATAGAGGCCCACAACTGATGACAGCACCAAACAGAGATCACTGAATTCAGTTAATTTCAAAACACTGCAGAGAGCAACCCCACACACATACACTTGTCAGCCTCCAGCGACAATCCCAGTCACATTAAACCATAAAATCCCAGTCACATTAAAGCCTGGAGTTTGTTAAACGGTATTTGCACTTGGATTTAAACTGGTGACATGAAAATAGAACTCTTTGGCCATGCACACCACCATTGGCATCTAAAGAAGGATGCAGAAAATAACTTCACACCTGTTGAAAAATATGGTGGTGTATCTGTTTTGGGGTGTTTTGGGGCTATTTTGCTTCCACTGGTCCTGGGGCCCTTGTTAAGGTTAATGGCATTTGGCCCGTAAATTGATCTTCCAGCAAGACAATAACCCCAAGCACTAATCAAAATCCATAAAGAAATGGTTCATTGACCACAAAACCCACATTTTGCAATGGCCATCTCAGTCTCTGGTCTTGAACCCCATTGAAAACCTGTGGTTTGAATTGAAGAGGGCAGTCTAAGGGCAGACAAATTATACCAGGGATCTGGAAAGATTCTGTTTGGAGGAATGGTCTAAGAACCCTCCCAACGTGTTCTCCAATCTCATAAAACATTGTAGAAAAAGACTCAGTGTCGTTATCCTCGCAATGGGAAGGTGTTAAGTATGGAAAACAGGGGTGCCAATCATTTTGGCATTTAAAAAAAAATGTATTACTTGATAAACAAAATCTCTTACTCTGAGCAATTATATTAGTGTAAAATAATATAATTTTCCTTATTTTTTTGCATCCAATATTGCTCAGTATTTTATACAGTATGTTTTGTTCATCTTTATCAAAAATTGGCTATATATATATATATATATATATATATATATATGTGTAATATTCAGAGAAGGCTGAATTGTAGGAGAATCACAGCTGTGGCATGGATCATGGATGGGGGCTGCCCTCTCGTTCCCTCCGGGGCTGTCCATGGCTCTTTCACGTCAGGACGTAATGGAGATGGATGAGTGGGGTGTCCGGAGTTGGGCAGGCTAGGAAATGGGAGCGAGGGTGCGGCTGGAACGAGGAAGAAAGACCCTGCTTATCCTGTCACAGAGGAACAGAGGAGAGCTGAGGTGTGACAGCTGGAATAGGCCTACAGGGGAGACGGCTGTGTGTGTCACTGTCTCTCTCCCATCAATCTCTCGCTCACTCCCTCCCTCCATCCCTCCATCACCCCACCACAATCCCGTATCTCACACACTGTGAGCAAGCTGGCTAGAGCTGGTCAGGCTTGTCACTGGCTAGTGGAAAGAGTATTAAAACTATCCAAAAGAGTCCAGGTGTGATTTGACATCTAATGTAGCAATATTTGGTGCCGTTTGTGATCTTTTGGACATGTTTTTGTTTTTATTGTTGTTGTTGTGACACATTTTACATTGGATATTTGGTGGCATCAGTTTCATTACACACTGTCATTGCCAATGTTGCGGAGATGAGTCGGTAATGGTTGCTCATGGTCACGTGCTGCTGTTCCAGTTTCAACTGTCGGTCATGGTTGCTCATGGTCACGTGATGATGGTCATGCTGCTGCTCCAGTTTCAACTGTTCTGCCTGAGGCTATGGAATCCTGACCTGTTCACCGGACGTGCTACCTGTCCCAGAACTGCTGTTTTCTCTCTCTATCGCACCTGCTGTCTCTAACTCTGAATGATAGCTATGAAAAGCCAACTAACATTTACTCCTGAGGTCCTGACCTGTTGCACCCTTTACAACCACTGTGATTATTATTATTTGACCCTGCTGGTCATCTATGAACATTTGAACATCTTGGCCATGTACTGTTATAATCTCTACCCGGCACAGCCAGAAGAGGACTGGTCACCCCTCAGAGCCTGGTTCCTCTCTATGTTTCTTCCTAGGTTCCTGCCTTTCTAGGGAGTTTTTTCTAGCCACCGTGCTTCTACATCTGCATTGCTTGCTGTTTGGGTTTTAGGCTGGGTTTCTGTATAGCACTTTGTGACATCAGCTGATGTAAAAAGGGCTTTATAAATACATTTGATTGTTTGATTGATGAGGTAGCACTGCCTGCGACTTCAAAATAGAGAATTTCCTCTTGGTCTAACAGTCAAGACGTTGGTTTCTCTTGTGGGAGATCCGTGTTCAGATCCCACCGTGACACCAATCTCTCAGAAATGTGATGACAGAAACAAAAGTGCAACATTGTTACTGATTTGTTTCACAATTTCAAGTTGAATAGCGGAGGTGCATAAAGATGACAGATCCCATGCACTTACCACAATTTCCTAAGTTTGGTGTATTGTGCATTTCTCTCCATTATTCTTTTTTTTGTATCGTCCTTAGCAGAGTATACATCCCAATTTTAGCTCCAAGATGTCAGCAATAAAAATTAAAAAAAAAGTAGATTTATTGCCGTAGTTTAAAAACTATGAATAGTGCTTAAATAATGTCCTCATATCTGAATTCTGCCATCTTTATGCACGTTCGCCATTGAGGATTCACAAATATAACCAAGTTTGAGTTGTCATTTACCTCCAGCTCATCAGATAGAAGTGGCACAATGACTCACTGTTAGTCATCATTAATTATAGGAACAGAACATCTAGTCATTGCTGTGATTACCTGATAGAGGTGGTTTGCTCCCAAACACAAAATCTGTTTTCCTCTGTCTGGGATATTTGTCCGTGTACTGTAGGGTATTATTAATAACATGTTTTTTTCTTCTAAATGAGACGTCACCTGGAACAGGTGTGATTTTAAAGAAAGCAAAGTTGATGTGATTGTAAACTGCTGGCATGTTTAGTACTGGTTCTGTTTTTTTTCTCGTTTTTTTTAATAATTATAAAACATTGCACCCACAACCCTATTACTCTCAACTTTGATTCAACCAAAACATTGTTTGATTCATTTTCCCATGGATAAATCTCACTCAAAAAAGACATAAAAATGTGTATGGTTAAACTCTTAATAATGTATCTAAAAAAATAAATGTACTATTTATTAAAAGCTTACCTTAATTATATTTCCTATTTCATTCCACAGCCATATAATGCATCTCAGTGTATTGTTCTTTGGTTTCAAATCCAACTCCTATACAATAATTATCCACCATTTCCCATGTTGAATGGCATTGACCTTGTGCCACTGCAGTCAAAGGTAGTTTGAGGTAATGAATCTGCTCCAGGGTGAAGCTTCCCCACATACAGATCTAGGATCAATTTCCCCTTCCTCAATCCTAACCTTAACCATCTGTGGGGAAATGCAAAACTGACCCAAGATCGGCGTCTTAGGGCCAATTTACACCAATTCATCCTCAACCTAAATGTTCTCTGTAGATCTCTTAGCTAATGAAGTGGAATGAGTAGTTGATGATCATGTCAATTGGTCAATACTTGGTTAAGGATGAATGGGAGGGCCACTAGCAGGTTGACTTGTACAGTAAAAGGATAGGCGGTGTCAAGTGTGATACAGTGACCAAAGCTTGATACACAGATCTAAGCCCAGTTAAGTTTCTTCCCTTTAAAACCTCTTAGAACCACCCATCCCGGATCCGGTATATTTGTTATCAGCAACGCTGAGTAGCATAGCGCAACAGTCAAATAATATTACTAGAAAATATTCATATTCATGAAATCACAAGTGAAATATAGTGAAACACAGCTTAGCCTTTTGTTAATCACCCTGTCGTCTCAGATTTTGAAATTATGCTTTTGTCACGGCTTTCTTACTGGGAAGGAGAGGCAGAACAAAACGCAGCGTGGTTATGGTTCTTTCATAAGAAAACTCAAACATGAACAAACTACAAAACAATAAACATGAAAACCGTAACAGTCCCATGTGGCACTAACACAGGAAACAATCACCCACAAAATACCCAAAGAATATGGCTGCCTAAATATGGCTCCCAATCAGAGACAACAATAAACACCTGCCTCTGATTGAGAACCAATCCAGGCAACCATAGACTTACTTAGACACCTAAAAGAACACAACCCCATAAATCTACAAAAAAACCCTAGACAAGACAAAACACATAAATCACCCATGTCACACCCTGGCCTAACCAAAATAATAAAGAAAATAAAGATAACTAAGACCAGGGCGTGACAGCTTTACAGCGAAAGCAATACAAGTGTTTGTGTAAGTTTATCGATAGCAGAACAAAACAATAAATACACCTAGCATCAGGTAACTTGGTCACGAAAATCAGACAAATTCCAAATTATATCCATAATGTACACAGAAACATGTCAAACGTTTTTTCTAATCTATCCTCAAGGTGTTTTTCAAATATCTATTCGATAATATATCAACCGGGACAGTTGGCTTTTCTCTAGGACCGGGAGTAACAATGGCCTCTTCTCTCTTTTGCACACAAGAGCAAGAGCTCTGAGAGCCCCCACCTGTCCACTTACGCAATGTGGCCGTTCACGCTCATTCCTCAAAATAAAAGTCTGAAAATATGTCTAAAGGCTGTTGACACCTTAGGGAAGCCATAGAAAAAGGAATCTGGTTGATATCCCTTTCAATGGGCAATAGGGATGCATAGGAACACAGGGTCTCAAAATAAGAGTCACTTCCTGATTGGATTTTTCTCAGGCTTTCGCCTGCAATATCAGTTCTGTTATACTCACAGACAATATTTTTACAGTTTTGGAAACTTTAGAGTGTTTTCTATCCTAAGCTGTCAATTATATGCATATTCTAGCATCTGTTTACTTTGGGAACGTTATTTTTCCAAACATAAAAATAGTGCTTCAAGAGGTTAAGTGGGCCACCTAAAAATGGTGCACTCGTTCAGTCCCACTCAAGGGTTTAAAACAATTGGGATGGTGTATGAATTTGCTAAAGGGAGTTTCCACTATATCTCAATCCAGTCATTTTACATCCACAAATGTGAGTTTACGAGTGCACACTGGGAGAAGGCGGGAAAACACATTTGGGTTCTAGTCCTGGATCTCTCATCGTGTTTGAGAACTAAAGGTTCTAAACCCCATGTTATTTACAGGGTTTGTTGTTTATTCATCTAAACACAGAACTATAGACCTTTTCAGCTTCAATTGCGATTTTAAGCATGCTGGGCTCCCAAACAGACCTGCACTTCATCACTAACATTCTGAGAAGATAATGACTGGTGTTTTCTGATTTCGATCCACCCAAAGCTGTAAACAAGGTCATAGAAAGCCATTCTGACAAAGCAAAAGGCACTCATTATTGAAAGCAAAACACATCCTATGTGGCATTTTTGCTAATAGAATCAGCTTCCACTTTGATAGCTCATCGTAAGTGGCCAAACACGGTCCGCACTCCTGTTTTAGATGTTACCTAATCGGCGTGTCATCAACCTTGCTCAATAGCATTGTTTTCCATAAAGTGTCAGAGTAATTCATGTAATTGAAAATGTGTGATAATAGAACTGTGAAAATCACTGAGCCACTCATGATGAAATGGAACCCATTTGTGTCCACACCGCCCCATAAAAGTAACTTTGTTTTAGGAAACCATCTCATTTACATTTAAGTAAACATATCAAACATATTAATTGTTTTTTGATATACATTTTTCCCCGTCAGACTAAATGAACAGATTTTCTAGTTTCTCTTACACAAGATATTTACCCCAAGGTGGCACCACAGGTATCAGAGTGGTGTGGCTGAAACCTAACCAGGTAAAACTCCGGACCGTATACAGTATGTTGGGACCTGAGTTTTCTAATCAGGTCACATGTTGGTTTTTTTAACTCCTTGAAAAACTCCTGGCCTTGGGAAAGATGTCAAACTGCATTAACCTTGTAGGACTAGGGGGATTCCTATGCACAGAGAGATAAAGCAACATGATTGGAGAATAAAACTCACAGGGCTGAGTTTGTTTTATGCAGGTTTGCATCGTGTAGTCATGCCTTATGCAATTTTAGGCCTAATTAAAATTATTAACTCACAGTCTATGTCAGGTATTGTGTTTAATGATTAATTCCAGTTAAAAATTGTGGATTTAAAAAGTCTAGGTAGTCTAGTCAGCCCAAGTGTGAATATAAAACAAATTTGATCCCATTCACATTTTCTCACAAACAAATGGACTGTATATGTGACCACTTTGTTTACCTTGGCCAGAGAGACAGGGCGCATAGTAGGCTAGAGACTATCCAGCTGCTGTTGTTAGTAGCCTGCAGTTGATCAGACTGAAAAATGTGCCAGTTTCCAATGAAATACAGCATTTCAGATTGCTAATGCATTTGGAATGTATTCAGACCCCTCGACTGTTTCCACATTTTGTTATGTTACAGCCTTATTTTAAAATTCATTACATTTTTCCCCCTCATCAATCTACACACAATACCCCATAATGACAAAGCAAAAACAGGTTTTTAGAAATTGTTTAAAAAAGTAACTATTCAGACCCTTCACTCAGTACTTTGTTGAAGCACCTATGGCAGCGATTACAGCCTATAGTTTTCTTGGGTATGACACTACAAGCTTGCCACACCTGTATTTGGGGAGTTTCTCACATTCTTCACTGCAGATCCTCTCAAGCTCTGTCAAGTTGGATGGGGAGCGTCACTGCACAGCTATTTTCAGGTCTCTCCAGAGATGTTAGATCGGGTTCAAGTCTGGGGTCTGGCTGGGCCACTCAAGGACATTGAGACTTGTCCCGAAGCCACTTCTGTGTTGTCTTGGCTGTGTGCTTAGGGTCTTCATCCTGTTGGAAGGTGAACCTTCGCCCCAGCCTGAAGTCCTGAGCTCTCTGGAGCAGGTTTTCATCAAGGATCTCTCTGTACTTTTCTCAGTTCATCTTTCCCTCGATCCTGACTCGTCTCCCAGTCCCTGCCACTGAAAAACATCCCCGATGTTGCCACCACCTTGCTTCACCGTGATGCTGCCACCACCTTGCTTCACCGTATTGATGGTGCCACGTTTCCTCCAGACGTGACGCTTGACCTTCAGGCCAAAGACATCCATTTTGGTTTCATCAGACCAGATAAGTTTGTTTCTCATGGTCTGAATGTTCTTTAGGTGCCTTTTGGCAAACTCCAAGTGGACTGTCATGTGCCTTTTACTGAGGAGAGCTTCTCTACCATGAAGGTCTGATTGGTGGAGCGCTGCATTGGTAGAGCGCTACAGAGATGGTTGTCCTTCTGGAAGATTCTCCCAGGAACTCTGGAGCTCTGTCAGAGTGAGCATCGGGTTCTTGGTCACCTCCCTGACTAAGGCCCTTCTCCCCCGATCGCTCAGTTTGGCCAGCTCTAGGAAGAGTCTTTGTGGTTCCAAACTTCTTCCATTTAAGAATGATGGAGGCCACTTTGTTCTTTGGGACCTTCAATGCTGCAGAAATGTTTAGGTACCCTTTCCTAAATCTGTGCCATGACACAATCCTATCTCAGAGCCCTTTGACCTAATGGCTTGGTTTTTACTCTGACATGTACTGTCAACTGTGGGACCTTATATAGACAGGTGTGTGCCTTTCTAAATCATGTCCAATCAATTGAATTTACCACAGGATGATCAATGGAAACAGGATGCACCTGAGCTCAATTTTCGAAGTCTCATAGCAAAGGGTCTGAGTACTTATGTAAATAAGGTACCTGGTTTTTTTATTAAATGTTTTACTTGCAAAAATGTCTAAAAACCTGTCTTCGCTTTGTCATTATTGGGTATTGTGTGTAGATTGATGGGCAAAAAAATATTCAATCAATTTTAGAATAAGGCTGTAATGTAACTCAATGTGGAAAAGTCAAGTGAATCGTTTCCGAATGCACTGTATGGGAGAGTTTTTGCTTGCGTCTGTCGGGTGTGATATGTTGTCGCGCTTGCTAAAGCCCCCTAAGATCTATGGGCTCTGGGCTGGGTTTCTACTCAGCTAACATATGGAATTATTTTAAGAAGGTCATATCAAGGATCATTTAGCTATTAGATTTTACATTTTAGGGCCTCTGTAAGTATAAAACTGAATATTTTCCAATTATTTGATTAGACGTTGAATTTGGCCTTACCGCTATTAGCCCACAGAAACACATTGAATAACATATTTATATATGGCAAAACAGAAGCTTGTGGGGATCGTAGAGCATAACTGAGTTTTGTAGGCCAAACTGTTCAGACGCTACATACATTTCCATGAGAAGACCGACTTTTCTCCTGGTCCACCGCAGATGCGGAAGACGACATTGGCCGATGCAGTGGACTGAGACGCAGCCCATGCAAAAAACAGATATTTCTAGCTTAAACAGACAGATCCGGATGGGGATTTTTTTATCATGCTAATTCGATTTCCATGGGGATGTGGAGATCAATAAATACCAGAGGAAAGTGGAGAGCACACCTTGAGTTTTGTGCCCGACCTGCTTTTTTTGTGAATCTGATAGGTCAAGACACGCAAACAGCCTGCAGCAGCACTCCAATGTGAAGGACTGAGAAATTGTGCATGAGTTGATAAATCATGAGGTAAATCGGTAAAAAAAAACAGCACTTTGCATTGACATATTTTAGTAAAATAATTTGAAAAGTGCTGTGGCAAATGCCTCCTCACGTTTTCTAGCGTCTGTATTGAGAACATTCTCTCTGAGTTAAAATAGTTTTTTTTTGCAGGGGAGACAAGATTGAAAAGGAAAGAATATGTCCTCATTCCTCTGGAAAAGCCACAAAACTAATGTCTATGCACCCTCGTCCAATTCAGATGTTCTATTCATTTCATAACCGTGCCTTTGCCACCCGTTTAATTCAACAGTAACAACAGAAGATGAGAAAGAACCCCAAGTGCGTTACACTGACAGCAGATACATGTCCTCTCTAAATATATATACTGTAGGTTTTAATCTGTACCACCACCTGTCCATAGGATAAATTGGTGACTGCTCAGTGAGGTTTCCAATATTGCTGCTGCAATTTAGATATGCCCCTCATGAGTGAAATGTAATTATCATTTGTTGTACAAAGGCCCATGTTTTCCCCCCACATCTCAGTCAATTACACACACAGACAAGGAAACTCATTTCACACTGCACAAGCTCAATGTAAATAGATGTACTGTACAGCGCACAAATGAGAACGTTGGATGAGTGTGATTGCATAAGCACTGTTCTTATACACACAATGTTGAGAACATGCTGGAACAGGAACCTTTTGAGAGCTCCTGCGGTCATACTGGGGATTGTATTGATTTTAATTTGCAACTGAATGAAGTGCTCAAAAAGAGGACAGAATCGTTCCAGATAATTAGCGAGCCCTCGAGGTGTTATGGGAGGTAGAGAGGAGCTCGCTGAGAAGAGGATGAAAGAACAATCTCTAACACTTCCCATGTACAAGCTGTATAGTCCCTGTTTTTATACGCAGTGTATTGTATAACTTGCTATCACCATTCATAAGACATCATCTGGGTCTCCTATAACTGCCTGTATATGTGCATAATTGTTTTAAAGGCAAGAAGGCAGGCGGTTCATGAAGTGTTATTGACACATCAGAATTTTATTTTATTTCAGCAGAAATAAATAAATTACTTAGAAAACGTTTTTATCCAAATGGACTTACAGTACAGCGAGTGCATACATTTTTTGTATGTTAAACCCACAACCGTGTGTCACGTTCTGACCTTACTTCGTTTGTTTTTGTCTTTGTTTTAGTATGGTCAGGGCGTGAGTTGGGGTGGGCAGTCTATGTTTGTTTTTCTATGTTGGCTTTTGAGTTCGGCCTAGTATGGTTCTCAATCAGAGGCAGCTGTCAATTGTTGTCCCTGATTGAGAATCATACTTTGGTAGCCTTGGTTTCACTTTTGGTTTGTGGGTGTTAGTTTCCGTGTGAGTGTTCGGGCCACACGGTACTGTTTCGTTTTGTTCACATTGTTTATTGTTTTGTTCCAGTGTTCAGTTTGTTTATTAAAAAGACATGAACACTTACCACACTGCACCTTGGTTCTCCTCTCCTTCCCCAGACGACAAGCGTTACAGATTTACTCCCATGTACACCTGTCTAACGGCTGGTCCGCCCCTATATATAGACCCCATGGCCGCGACACACGTTCTCTGTCATTTTCTCGGCAGACGTCCATATGGTTTGAGGTACAAACTTTCTGAAGATCGCTTGGTATGTCACTGGTAAGTGTAATATCTTGTGTGGAAGTATACTCACTGGCTGTTTGTAGCTGGCCACGTGGCCAGCCCCTCTTGAGTGCTCCACTCGCTGCACGCGGTTGATCTGTATCTTCCGCCTGTGGTTTGTCGTACTTGTGTTTCGTTACCGTTACACTATGACTCCATGTGCATCCATTAGTAGGGTGACGCTTGTTGCCACAAACTGTAATTTACCTTACACAACTTGCGGACTGGCTTGTTCTATGTGTCTGAGAGTTACTTAAACATGCTGCTCCCTGCGTCCTAGGCTGCTAATTACCCTGCACGTTATTTTTCTTGTTCTTTCCTCTACAGAGTGTAAGAGTATCATGGTGGGCTTTCCAATACGTTGAGGCATCAACTTTGGAGTTCCTTAACAGAGTTACTCCATCATATGGTGCTGTTTTTACTGCTTGGATATTAAACCGGCTAGGTAATATTGTATTTGGCGTAAAACAAAAAACAAATAAATCAAATCCATTACCTGGTTGCTGTTTTTTTTGTCTGCCTGTTTTTCCCACACAGGTCTTCCCTGTTTTTTTGCAGAGGTACAGGGTAATTTATCCCTCACCGGGTTCCTATTCCTCCAAGCGGGTCACGACATATGCTCTCCCAGGGCATCGGACCCCTGCTCCGTGGCCTTGCTGGCTTGGCTAAGCTTATGGCTTCCCTTTGTGACTGGTGTGATGGTGGCATTCCCCCTGGAGATCCACATACCTCCTATATGCATTGCCTGTGTTTGAGCCATGTGGAGAGGGCGGCGGAGCGCCCTACTGGATGCCTGTTTTGTGTGGTGTTCTCAGAACGCCTGCGCCTGGCGCGATTGGAGGCCATGCATGAGTGGGTCGACCAGGCTCGGGCTCAGGCTGGGGACGAGCTCCCTCCCTCAGGAGTGGTGCGCCAGTGAGCTGTTAGTCCCTCTACAGGGCCAAGTAGCCTTCCCAGGAAGCGTAGCCAGAGCCACCGAAGGCAGAGCCCATCTGCTGCCAGTCCTGGACGGAGGCAGGAGTCGGACCACTGGGACCACCTTCAATGGAGGGTGCATGCCCTGCGTCAGGAGTTTGAGAGCTTCGATGGCGACAACAGCCATTCTCTGTTGGCCAGTGACAGGCTGTTCCTGGGGGACTATGCTAGCACTGTTCACCACCGTGAGCGGGGCTACCAGGCTGACAGGCCATCAGAAGCTGGCAGCGGGGCTTCATCGCCCCCAGGGTCTCGAGAGGCTATGAGGAGCCTACTCACTCGGGTAACCACTACACTGGACATCAAACTGGTGGACAGTGATGATTCTCCATCTGTCCCCATCTCGTCTGAGTTCCGTGAGGCCTTGCAGGAGAGCTGGGGCTCTGCCAGGGGGCGCTTCCGACTCTCTCCTGCCCTAGTTGCCAATCAGTCGCCACTGAAGACACCTGCTCCTTTTCCCTGACCCAATCACATCCCCTTTCCCTTGGTTTAAAAACCCAGTCAGTTGTTTTCCCAAACTCTCTTCTCTCTCTCTCCCCTTCTCTTTGTAAGGAGCTATCTCTCTTTAGTTTGGTGCCTACATCTCACTTTGTCTGTAATTATGTGAGTATGTATTGTTGTGGTTCATGACTGTTTGTTTGTTGGTGGGAAAAAGAGGTACAAAGCCAAGTCGCCCATGGGCATACATTACCCGTAGGAAAACTTTGTCCAAGTACCCTAGTTAGAACTGGGCGGACCACCCACTGTATTTTATTGGTTAGTTAGCTGGCAGTGCTTGAGGCAGGTAAGACTAGCTTAGGGGTTTTTGGATATTTATTATTTCTTTCCTTGGGTCCAGCTCCCCCCTATTACTGTGTGTTTAAATAATAAACCATTAGTGTTTGACAGTAAATTTAAGTTGTCTGTGGTTATTGGTTTCGGTGGTGGAGTTTAAACACTTGATCGATGTATATATCATAGAAGAGTGTAATTGTTTTTAGGTCAACTGTTTTTAGTCAAGACGTTTGTGTTTTTAATGTACAATGTTTTTGTTGTACTGTATGTGTATTTATAGTTTTATTTAATGTTGTGTTAGTGTATGTAAATAGTTTTGTCTGAAACGTTGTTCCCTCTGATGTTATTGGACCAGGTCTCTCTTGGAAAAAAACCTGTATAAATAAAGGTCAAATTTAAAATTTTAAAATAATTCTCACTGTTCCTTTTCACTATTATGATTTGTAATCAAATTTTATTTGTCACATACACATGGTTAGCAGATGTTAATGCGAGTGTAGCAATGCTTGTGCTTCTAGTTCCGACAATGCAGTGATAACCAACAAGTAATCTAACTAACAATTCCAAAACTACTGTCTTATACACAGTGTAAGGGGATAAAGAATATGTACATAAGGATATATGAATGAGTGATGGTACAGAGCAGCATACAGTAGATGGTATCGAGTACAGTATATACATATGAGATGAGTATGTAAACAAAGTGGCATAGTTAAAGTGGCTAGTGATACATGTATTACATAAGGATGCAGTCGATGATGTAGAGTACAGTATATACGTATGAATAATGTAGGGTAAGTAACATATAAGGTAGCATTGTTAAAAGTGGCTAGTGATATATTTACATTTCCCATCAATTCCCATTATTAAAGTGGCTGGAGTTGGGTCAGTGTCAATGACAGTGTGTTGGCAGCAGCCACTCAATGTTAGTGGTGGCTGTTTAACAGTCTGATGGCCTTGAGATAGAAGCTGTTTTTCAGTCTCTCGGTCCCAGCTTTGATGCACCTGTACTGACCTCGCCTTCTGGATGATAGCGGGGTGAACAGGCAGTGGTTCGGGTGGTTGATGTCATTGATGATCTTTATGGCCTTCCTGTAACATCGGGTGGTGTAGGTGTCCTGGAGGGCAGGTAGTTTGCCCCCGGTGATGCGTTGTGCAGACCTCACTACCCTCTGGAGAGCCTTACGGTTGAGGGCGGAGCAGTTGCCGTACCAGGCGGTGATACAGCCCGCCAGGATGCTCTCGATTGTGCATCTGTAGAAGTTTGTGAGTGCTTTTGGTGACAATATGAGATATGTTACAGGTCTCGGTTCCATCCCCCTAGACTGCAGGGCCAAAGGGATTCGTAACAACTGGACCATGCAGTTATGTTGCGGTCTCATAGTCACTCGGCCTCCAGGAGGACCCGACCATGATAGTTGCCATGGTCCTCCCGGACCGGGAGATTATAGGATGGAACCCGCGACTGAAGCCGGGAGCCCCAGAGTCTTTGATGCGGACTTGAAAGCCACATATGGGTCCCTCTGCTCTCTTACTAATGCGGCCATGCTGCTGCAGGCCTACCTGCTGACTCTTTTGCCCCGGCTGCTGGAGGGCACTTTCCTCTGGAAAGCAATGGAGGTGTCTCGCCTGCTTTCCCTGATCCAGAGGGATGTGGCCCGTGCCAACGGACGGGCCATGGCGCAGGTGGTTACCTCCTGGCGTCATCTCTGACTGGCCCACTCCCGTCTGCCAGCTGCTCTCCAGAGCACATTTGCCACTCTCCCCATCACCCCAGGGCTGACGTTTGACCCAGGGGTTGATGACATTCTGGACCAGACCGATAAGGTTCGGAGGGACTGAGAGACCCTGAGATGGTTCATGCCGCCTCCTCAGGCCCCGGGTCCAAGGCAGACAGACCCACCTCCAAGGCAGTCGCCACCCACCTGCACCCGAGCGACAGTGAGGTCCCTCTCCTGCCCCATCGCCTCATGCTGAGAGAGATACAGCATGCGTTGGAGCAATTACCTGTCAACCGTCACCACCATAGAGACGTGCCTGGGGAACGAGGCGCTCGGGGCGCCAGAGGAGAGGCGGGCCCCGGCAGGACCACTGACACACCCTTCCCCGGCCTCGGCTAAGGGCAATGTGGTTAATGTGGGAGGAGGATGTGGAGTTCCCCTGGGTGTTGTCCACAATGCTCGAGGGGTACCGACTTCAATGCCGGTGCTGGCCCCCCGTCCTTCAGGGGCCTTTTTGTCACCACGGTGGCCGACCCCCTGAAGAAAACCCTGCGGCTAGAGATCTCCTCACTCCTAGACAAGGGTGCCATCCACAGGATTGAGACATCAGAATGGCTAGGTGGGTTCTACTCCAATTATTGTGTGGACCCCAAAAGAGACGGAGGGTTTCGACCGATTCTTGAACTCTGCAACCTCAATGGGTACTTGAAGGTAATGAGGTTACACATGCTGTCCCCAACCCACGTGTTGTAGGCTGTGTCCAGGGACCAGTGGTTTGTGAAGCTGGACCTGAGGGATGCTTACTTCCAGTAGCTCCGATTCGCATTCGAAAGGGCAGCTTACGAATTCATGGTTCTTCCCTTCGGCCTCTCCTTGGCAGCCCGCACTTTCACAAAGTGCATGGACGATGTCCTGGCACCTCTCATATCCCGAGGATTGTTGACCCTCAATTACCTGGACGATTAGCTGATTTGTGCCCCAATCAGGACCCAGGTCCTGTCAGACAGAGACATGCTCTTGACCCATATCGGCGGGCTCGGGCATTACTGTAAATGACAAGAAGAGTCGCCTGACGTCCACCAAGAGGGTGGCCTTCATTGGCATGGAATTGGACTCAGTCCTCATGAGAGCACGCCTGCCCACCAGAAGGGTTCAGGTGATCTTATCTATCTGGAGTGGTCTTTTCCAAGATGACAATGACCCCATCCACAGAGCATGAAAACTATGTCAACTGTATGACATGGCTGTCTGTCACCAGATCTCAACCCAACCCAACGCCCTATTTAGCCACTTTATGTTGGTGTTTCCTTTATTTTGGCGGTTACCTGTACATGAGAAAACAAGGATCAACAACACTGAAATATCTCCAATAGTCTCAGAGAGGAGGAATAGGTATACAAATATAATTAATAGAAAGGGGGTTTCCATTCAAGTCAATGATGGCATAATGGGTGGATTGCAGCCATTTAGAGTGTACCCTTTCCTGGATCAAAATTATACAGGTTAAGACAACGTTGTCACAAATATTGGTCCCAATGTTGCAAAGAGTTATGGGATATTAGAATCCCGTTGTCCTAACCTTCCAATCTTCAACCTAGAACCATACCAGGAAGTAAACGTTGGAAGTGTACCCTTCTATCTGTACTGTGATTGGTTGAGTCAACTCAACTGACATTACACAAAATACATTTCATTGCATGAGCCACATCAGTTAGCATCATTTGAATGAACATTCTATATTACCATGGCAATCCAGCATCAGTTGATAGAACATTCCCATATACCATGGAAAATTTGCATCACAGGTTTACCAGTCAAATTGCCATGGATAGAGCCTGTTATATTCATTCTATTTCTATGAGAATATGGCTCTATTCAGTCATATGAAGTGTGCTGGCTGTCACTGGCAACGCGGTAAACACATCATTGTCGTCTGTTCATTTACAAAGTTCTCTACAGAAACGACCATACATCACTCCTGACACACAGAAGTATGAAATATCTCACTCACTCCCAGGGATGGCTAATTCTTAAAATTCCTTTTATTGCTACTGATCTAGGCAAAACGGCCGGGAAACCTGGATACTGGGTTTGATTATTATACAGCAGCCCACAGTCACTTCAACTCTACTGCTGCTGACTCTTTTTCAATGTCTCCCCATTTTTCCTCCTCCTATCTCTCTTCTGCCCTCTTTGGATTTTTCTCTCTCTTATAACTGCTTTGTATCTTTTGATTGATCTGAATATGGTTGAATGCTTCTTATCCTCCTATCCTCCCATGCCAAAATCTGACCCTTAATATACACATCTCTCTCTCTCGTTTACTCTTTCCTCTCTCTCTTCTTCTGTATTTTCAGGATTTCAGTGTGTGATGAGGACAAGTTCCGCCACAATGAGTTCATCGGAGAGACACGCATTCCCCTCAAGAAACTCAAGCCCAACCAGACCAAGAACTTCTACAACTGCTTGGAGAAACAGCTACCTGTAAGTTATCTCCAATTTGCCTTTTTCATCCTCCCCTTTGAATCCAAATGTAAGCATTTCCTAAGGTAAATTGGTTATTTGGTCTCCACTGCTAAATTACAAACCTCGACATGTAAATGTTATGTTCTGTATGTACATTTGCCTAAATAGAAATCTTACCTATGGTTGAAAGACATCAATACTGTATGTCTTCTGTTATTAATAAACAATGAGCCTTGAAACATCTCACATACAGCCCAATTCCTTAACTTCATGAAACAGCCACAGTAATTTCAATGAAACACCACTTACTGAGGGGTCTGTTCAACACTGCCTCTCTCCTCTAATTAATTAAGCAGGTTAACAGCATTAAAGACCAGAGTTAATGACGCTTTCTCACAATCCATAGAAAAAGCAATTATATTTACCAAGGACTGAGCATGGATGCAGCAGGCATATGATTGACTCACAAGTGCTACTTACTTAGTGCACTGGAGGCTGTTATTGTCATCAAAATAGCTATTGTGTGGTTATTTTACGTTACTGTTGCTATTCAAATATGGACAAGCTTCTTTCACATACAATAGCTCCACCTTAAATTTCAATTGAACTTGAGATCTACTAAATCGATCTTTCGTTTAGCTGCAAAGTGTGATTCTCTAAACTTTCTGAAAATGTGGGTTGCTGTTTCCAAGAACCTTAGTTTGGGAACATTACTTTTTACGAATGAGCTGATTGATAGGGTAGATATTGATAGCTTTTCAGAGCCCTTTCTTAATATTCACTCTTTTATCCAAGCCTGTCGGTAAGATCTTCTAATTTCATCCGGTTTAGCGGCGCTCACAGACATACTTTTCTCTTACCGTCAACGACACAATCTGCTCTGAATACTCCGAGAAGGCTTAGCCCAGCCTTCGACTGAACAGCACTGGCTTTTTCGCTGGCTTTCCAATGGACAGCCTGTGGATTACTGAGCTATGTGCTGCTGGCACATACGGGCTCACACACACACACACACACACACACACACACACACACACACACACACACACACACACACACACACACACACACACACACACACACACACACACACACACACACACACACACACACACACACACACACACACACACACACACACACACACACACACACACACACACACACACACACACACACACACACACACACACACACACACACACACACACACACACACACACACACACACACACACACACACACACACACACACACACACACACACACACACACACACACACACACACACACACACACACACACACACACACACACACACACACACACACACACACACACACACACACACACACACGTTCACTCACTCTTCTCATTCCTCAATTAGACTCTTCCCTTTATTGTTTAATTAAAAATAACCTATGTCTAGAGCTTTCTTCTGGCTATCACCTCTGCTACCACAGCTTCTACTATGTATGTGTGCACGTGTGCGCATATGAGTGCACGTGTGTGCATATGCGTGCGTGCTTGTGTGTATACGTCACTGTTTTTGTTTGTCAGTGTGTGTGTGCAGACCAGCTGGGCTCTTGCAGCCAGCCTCACACCTGTATTCAGCTGCTTTGTAGCAATGCAAAGCACCCCACCCCAGCAGGGGATAGTTTCGAGAGGGTCTCAGTCAGGGTTGCACAATTAATCGAATTCACATTGAAATCGCAAAATTGACATGCAATATCAATACATCATGCAATATTTTGAAATGCCACTCAGTCACGCGTTGCGTCCTTTTTATAAATTCTGAACAAAATTATGAAGGCAAAATTTAAAGTATTGGTCCCATGTTTCATGAGCTGAAATGAAAGATCCCAGAAATGTTCCATATGCACAAAAACATTATTTCTCAAATTGTGTGCACAAATTTGATTACATCCCTTTTAGTGAGCATTTCTCCTTTGCCAAGATAATCCATCCACCTGACAGGTGTGGCATATCAAGAAGCTGATTAAACAGCATGATCATTACACAGTTGCACCTTGTGCTGGGGACAATAAAAGGCCTCTCTAAAATGTGCAGTTTTGTCACACAACACAATGCCACAGAAGTCTCAAGTTTTGAGGGAGCGTGCAATTGGCGTGCTAACTGCAGGAATGCCCACCAGTGCTGTTGCTAGAGAATTGAATGTTCATTTCTCTACCACGTCTGAGACCAGCCACCTGGACAGCTGATGAAACTGTGGGTTTGCACAACCGAAGAATTTCTGCACAAACTGTCAGAAATCATCTTGGTGAAGCTCACCTGCATGCTTGTGGTCCTCACTAGGGTCTTAACCTGACTGCAGTTCGGCATCATAACTGACTTCAGTGGGCAAATGCTCACTTTCGCATGCTGGAGAAGTGTGCTCTTCATGGGTGAATCCCGGTTTCAACTGTAACGGTGAGATGTCAGACAGTGCGTGTGGCGTTGTGTGGGCGAGTTGTGAACAGAGTGCCCCATGGTGGCGGTGTGGTTATGGTATGGGGAGGCATAAGCTACAGACAACAAACACAATTGCATTTTATCAATGGATTTCAATGTACAGAGATACTGTGACGAGATCCTGAGGCCCACTGTCTTGCCATTCATCCACCACCATCACCTCATGTTTTAGCATGATAATGCGCAGCTCCATGTCGCAAGGATCTGTACACAATTCTTGGAAGTTGAAAATGTCCCAGTTCTTCCATGGCCTGCATACTCACTAGACATGTCACCCATTGAGCATGTGTGGGATGCTCTGGATCGACATGTATGACAATGTGTTCCAGTTCACACCAATATCCAGCAACTTCGTACAGCCATTGAAGATGAGTGGGACAACATTCCACAGGCCATAATCAACAGCCTGATCAACTCTATGCAAAGGAGATGTGTCGCTCTGCATGAGGCAAATGATGGTTACTAGGGTTGAATATTTTCCCGGTATTTTACAAATGTTCCATCCCGAGAATAAATAAATGTTCTTCCTGCTAACCCGGTATTTCCCTCCAAAACCAGAAGTGTCATTCAAAAGCATTATAAAGCATAGAAATATGCTTATGTCTGGATTTGATTAAAGCTTTGATTGAAATTCAAGCCTGATGCTCCCTGAGCCTGATGAGCCATGCATTTTATGAGCCCTACATTAAAGACATTTAATGAGCCTAAGCTCAAAAAAGCCCAAATGATTGTGCCGTTATCCAATAAATACTGTATATGACATAGGCACATTACTCACAACAGAAAAACACAAAAGCCCATAGATGTAGCTAGCTATATGCTCTCTTGGGTAAATTAATTAAACTAGCTCCTGTAGGCTAATCTTTTTCAGTGTGAACTGTATTACTGTACTTTATTTTATTATACTGTATCATATGGACTGGAATTATGCACACTGTTCAAACCATGATGAAGCAGGGAGAGAACATGTGACTGGTGGAGCACATGTGACCTACACAGTTGCTAGTATAGGCTAGCGAATTAGATTTGAATTTGGAAATATATAATAGGTCCTATTTGTATAATTAGTAGGCTGACGCATATATACACTACCGGTCTAAAGTTTTAGAACTCCTACTAATTCAAGGGTTTTTCTTTATTTTTTGACATTTTATATTCTTCAAATAGCCAACCTTTGCCTTGATGACAGCTTTGCACACTCTTGGCATTATCTCAACCAGCTTCATGAGGTAGTCACCTGGAATGCATTTCAATTAACACGTGTGCCTTCATAAAAGTTAATTTGTGGAATGTATTTCCTTCTTAATGCGTTTGAGCCAATCAGTTGTGTTGTGACAAGGTAGAGGGTATACAGAAGATAACCCTATTTGGTAAAAGACCAAGTCCAAATTATGTCAAGAACAGCTCAAATAAGCAAAGATAAATTACAGTCCATCATTACTTTAAGACATGAAGGTCAGTTAATAGGGAAAATGTCAAGAACTTTGAAACTTTGAAATTTCATCAAGTGCAGTCGCAAAAACCATCAAGCGCTATGATGAAACTGTCTCTCATGAGGACCGCCACAGGAAAGGAAGACCCAGAGTTATCTCTGCGGCAGAGGACAAGTTCATTAGAGTTACCAGCCTCAGAAATTGCAACCCAAATAAATGCTTCACAGAGTTCAAGTAACAGACACATCTCAATATCAACTGTTCAGAGGAGACTAGGTTAATCAGGCCTTCATGGTCGAATTGCTGCAAAGAAACCACTACTGAAGGACACCAATTAGAAGAAGAGACTTGCTTGGGCCAACCGCTGTGTCTTTGTGAGACGCGGTGTGGGTGAACGGATGATCTCCACATGTGTATTTCCCACCATGAAGCAAGGAGGAGGAGGTTTTATGGTGTGGGGTGCTTTGCTGGTGACACTGTCTGTGACTTATTTAGAATTCAAGGCACACTTAACCAGCATGGCTACCTCAGCATTCTGCAGTGATACGCCATCCCATCTGGTTTGGGCGTAGTGGGACTATCATTTGTTTTTCAACAGGACAATGACCCAACACAACTCCAGGCTGTGTATGGCCTATTTGACAAATAAGGAGTGTGATGGAGTGCTGCATCAGATGACCTGGCCTCCACAATCCCCCGACAACCAAATTGAGATGGTTTAGGATGAGTCGGACCGCAGAATGAAGGAAAAGCAGCCAACAAGTGCTCACATGTGAGAACTCCTTCAAGACTGTTGGAAAAGCATTCCAGGTGAAGCTGGTTGAGAGAATGCCAAGTGTTTGCTAAGCTGTCATCAAGGCTATTTGAAGAATCTCAAATATAAACTATATTTGGATTTGTTTAACACTTTTTTGGTTACTACAAGATTCCATGTGTTATTTCACAGTGTTACTGTCTTTACTATTATTCTACAATGTAGAAAATAGTAAAAATTAAGAAAATCCCTTGAATGAGTAGGTGTTCTAAAACTTTTGACCTTTCATAATATTTATCCTAATGTTATTAGCGTATCTGCTCTTTTGTTGTCCTTATCTTCATCATTCTAATGACACCCATGAATAATAAAGGAATATAATTAGATGCAGAAGGCTTTCACATGCATAACCCATCATTAATTAGCTAAATACACGACGAATAATGCATTGAATTAATTACCTGAAAGAGGTGGGCTAGGACATCTACTGTATGTATAGAGCTATATATAAATCTAGAACAGAATAATCTATTTTGGATGCAATTTGAATGGACTTAATGGAGAGAGAGAAAGACTGCGAGAGAGGCATGCACTGATTTAAAGCAACAATATTTGAGTGATAGACTGTTTTAAAACTTTAAAAATACAAACATCTTTACAATAAAAAAATAAGGTGAACCCCAAAAGCCAGATGGAGATGGGTAAATTAGACGCGCATTCGGTCTTTATATTACTGTAGCATAGACTTTGCTGCAGCAAATGTAGGCCTTCCTGTCACAAGAAAAAAAGTTATGATGGTGAGATGGTAGGTCTACATGCATTGTGAACTACGCGCCATACTGAGATGGGCTGTCTGTCCCCACCCTGAGCGTTGATGATTCATCATGTGGAGGACGTAGAGAAGCCAGATTTAGATATCGCATATCATTTAAGAGTTCCATTTCACGCCATGCTGTCATATACATAATGTATTATAATTTACCAGTTTCTTGCAGTTATTTATCCCAGGGAAAAGGCCAACAGATGCATATCTGTATTCCCAGTTATGTGAAATCCATAGATTAAGGTCTAATGAGAGGAAGTGAGAGTGGCTTGTTCACACAGCAGCCAATAGCAAAACTGGGACAGGCAGATACTTTCATGGCAGGAATCAACATAATGCATAGGCTATTACTGTTGACCAAGTAATGGTTTTAGAACAATCTACAGGAACGTTGTGTAGCAAAATCACAGACAATTACAGACGTAGTCCTCCTCAGTCACTCTGTATGCTGAGTTCCAAATGAGGGTAGTTTAGAGAGGGTCTCATTTCTCCTCAGTCGCTCGATGTGTTGAGTACCAACTGCAGGTAGTTTAGAGATGGTCTCAGTCCTTCCTCCTCAGTCACTCTGTGTGCTGAGTACCAACTGATGGTAGTTTAGAGAGGGTCGCAGTCCTCCTCAGTCACTCTGTATGCTGAGTACCAACTGAGGGTAGTTTAGAGAGGGTTTCAGCACTTCTCAGTCACTCGGTATGCTGAGGACCAAAAGAGGGTAGGCTAGAGAAGGTCTCAGTCCTCTGTCACTCGGTATCCTGACTACCAACTGAGGATAGTTTAGAGAGGGTCTCAGTCCTCCTCAGTCACTCGGTATGCTGAGTACCAACTGAGGGTAGTTTAGAGATGGTCTCAGCCCTTCTCAGTCACTCTGTATGCTGAGTACCAACTGAGGGTAGTTTAGAGAGGGTCTCAGTCCTCCTCAGTTACTCTGTATGCTGATTACCAACTGAGGGTAGTTTAGAGAGAGTTTCAGCCCTTCTCAGTCACTCAGTATGCTGAGTACCAACTGAGGGTACTTTAGAGAGGGTCTCAGTCACTCGGTATGGTGAGTACCAACTGAGGGTGGTTTAGAGAGGGTCTCAGTCACTCGGTATGCTGAGTACCAACTGAGGGTAGTTTAGAGAGAGTCTCAGTCCTCTCAATCACACTGTATCCTGATTACCCACTGGGGGTAGTTTAGAGAGAGTTTCAGCCCTTCTCAGTCACTCGTTATGCTGAGTACCAACTGAGGGTTGTTTAGAGAGGGTCTCATTCCTCCTCAGTTACTCTGTATGCTGATTACCAACTGAGGGTAGTTTAGAGAGAGTTTCAGCCCTTCTCAGTCACTCAGTATGCTGAGTACCAACTGAGGGTACTTTAGAGAGGGTCTCAGTCACTCGGTATGCTGAGTACCAACTGAGGGTAGTTTAGAGAGAGTCTCAGTCCTCTCAATCACACTGTATCCTGATTACCAACTGAGGGTAGTTTAGAGAGAGTTTCAGCCCTTCTCAGTCACTCGGTATGCTGAGTACCAACTGAGGGTAGTTTAGAGAGGGTCTCAGTCCTCCTCAGTCACTCGGTATGCTGAGTACCAACTGAGGGTAGTTTAGAGAGGGTCTCAGTCCTCCTCAGTCATTCGATATGCTGAGTACCAACTGAGGGTACTTTAGAGAGGGTCTCAGTCACTCGGTATGCTGAGTACCAACTGAGGGTGGTTTAGAGAGGGTCTCAGTCACTCGGTATGCTGAGTACCAACTGAGGGTGGTTTAGAGAGGGTCTCAGTCACTCGGTATGCTGAGTACCAACTGAGGGTAGTTTAGAGAGGGTCTCAGTCCTCCTCAGTTACTCTGTATGCTGATTACCAACTGAGGGTAGTTTAGAGAGAGTTTCAGCCCTTCTCAGTCACTCGGTATGCTGAGTACCAACTGAGGGTAGTTTAGAGAGGGTCTCAGTCCTCCTCAGTCACTCGGTATGCTGAGTACCAAATGAGGGTAGTTTAGAGAGGGTCTCAGTTGTTCTGTCGTTCCTTCTGTATTCAATGCTACAGGTCTTTTACAATCTAGTTTTGCCTCAAGGGTACTCTCTCGTGGACAGACTCCATTATCATACATGGTATCGTAATGTCTGTCAAAAGACTGTGGGTTATGACGACTAATGAGAGACAGTTGTTCCTGCATGTAGGTTTTTTAACATTTGTTATTTGAACAAATCACGATTTAGCGGGTGTGTGCGTCTTTAGAAATTCAGAAGGGGAGGGGACATTTCGCCTATAGCCCGAAACCTTCAAAAGACAGGGCTGTGGAGCTACTGCCCTGCCTCTGCTCCTCACACTAAGTGTCTTTTCTTAATCTCCCCCGAAAACCTAATCTAGTTTCTAACGCAGTTATACAAGATTTTAGTTCTGGGTTCACAAATTTAACAAAAGTGATATATTTGATTCATTATCAAGGTTAGGGTTGCAGGTTTTTCAGAAATCCCGGTTGGATATTCCCAAAAGCAGGAGGGAATAAGCAAGTATTCCAGAATCTTCCAACCACGATTTCTGGGAAACCTAGGAATTTTGGGAAAGTTACCAGAATGTTGATTCAGCTTAGCTCTGAAAGATGTGGTTTGACAATGACCAAGGTGTCGGCGACATGACAAACAGATCCCCCAAGGCTACATAGTTCTTACCTTGACCATACACTGGAAATTCAATATTTGGGCTGAATTATTCATAGCCGTTCAAGACAACACCGACAAAAATTGGAGCTGAGACTTCTGTCCATGATTAATTCAACTGGGGTTGGCAGACACTTTTCCCCATCAAGCAGGGAAGAGAGTCCATGACATATTTGCTGCTCCAGTGTTTTTGGGGGCAAAATGTAGTATACTGCAGGGATCAGCACAAATCACAACAGAGGGATATCAGAGGAGAAAGCTGTTGTCCAAAGCAAGTCAATACACTCCATCATTGCGCGGCCGTGCTGTTCCGTTTGATGCCGTCAAAGGATGTTGATGTAGATGCGTAACCAGGGACAACAGGACAGGGTTGATCAGAGAGTGGTAAGGTTGAATCAGGGGTAGTAGGGGAGGTGGCCGCTTGAACTCTGCTACAGCTGATCTGGGATCGTTCTACGGGGCTAGACTTTGAATGGTGACAATCTGCTCAGAAGAAATGTGTTGGTTCTCATGCCGTCTCTTGTTATAACGTCTCTTGTTATATCTCACAATATTGATGCTGGATGCTTTCTTCTACCTCAGCAATACAACACTTTGGGTATTTCCAGTATGTTTGTGAAACATTGTGCTATTATAGGAACACTTACACACTTTTGCTTTAGATTCACAATATTGTGTGTTCCATGATGAATAATGTGACATATGTCAGGGACAATATGACAATGCAGTGTACATTCCATTTTATCTGTCCCCCTTACCAATGTCCAATTCTCTACTTCATGCTTTTTTGTGTTTGTGTACTCTCCCTCTCTCTCTCTCTCCATTCATTGCCCTTACTCTCTGGTCTGCGTTTTGACTTGCTGTTATCATTTTTTTCTCCCCCAACGATGATTCAGTTGGCCTTGAAAGTCTCTCAGGTTCAGCAGTTCATTTATTCTATTCAAATTCTCCACTGCACTGTTGTTTTCCCCATCGCTCATCTACTGTGCTCTCTCACCGTTTGAACCGGGAGGCTGTTTGAGGGCGTCTCTGTGAAGCCCAGTGCAAACGTAAACAAGTAGTCACACAGCAGGGCGGGAATTATCAGACTCCTTCTGCACAGCAAATTAGCTAGCGTCATTAGCCCAGAGTTCTGGGAAAAGTGCATTTCCGATAAGGTGGACAGTGAATCGGCAAATTTGCACATCTTAGGTTTGGAATGTAATCGAGATTTATGGGCACATGGTATTAAAGTAACTGCGAAGAGTTGCGCTGTGGCTGTGCAGTCACTTGTGCCAAGTATAGACTTTGAGTCTCTTGCATGGAGATTGATTATAGGTGTAGTCTAAGAAGCAAACAGCAATACTCACTTTGCAAAATCAAACTCCAAATCAGGTCGCAACATTCGATTAGATTCCGAAACTGATCCATGGCATTTGCATTTGGAGAAAAAGCCCATCTAAAAAGCCCTTACTCAAAACTTGGCCATCAATCCTAACTGTTGGAGTTACTATGTACATCCCACTCAGTCTCTTCCTCTAGTCTCCTCATGTAATGGGTTGTGGAAGTGAATATTAACCATTGTAACTGTTGATTCAACTGTTGGACTTCAAGAAGATCAACTTTGCATCAAAATGTTCTTAATAATGATGGTGGTATAGGATAGAGTATATAATGTGACGTGTGTAAGACTATGTAGCTATCGAGCATGACCACTCCACTATCACTCACTATGCTCATTACCTTTGACCCCTGACCTGTGTGTCTCCAATCCTTAACCCGCAGATCGACAAGACAGATGACAAGTCCCTGGAGGAGCGAGGGCGTATCATGATCTCCCTCAAGTACAGTTCCCAGAAGTCTGGCCTGGTGGTGGGCATTGTCCGCTGTGCCCACCTCGCCGCCATGGACGCCAACGGCTTCTCAGATCCCTACGTCAAAACGTGAGTTTGTCACACACTCTCGAGATAGCACACGTGCCAAAACACATGCACTTTAGACCTCTAGTGCTACTGGATTGATGTTTGCTCATCATCTCTTAGGTCTGTCTGTATGGAATCAAGCTCTGGTTTATCACTTTTTCTCTGTTTTTATTAGGGTAACAAAAGTTCCCTCCATTTGGGAATGTTGTCTGATACTAGACTAATACATTTGATCCTAGTGTTGAAAAACATGATGCCTATCAGCCAATACCTCTTTTGAATATATGCGAAAACTCAGATTACCCTGATAACATCATTTACTTTGACATTTAGCCAAAGGATCTCGCCAAGCCTAGGGCTGGCAATCATTGCTAGCAGACTAAAGCAAGATCCAAATTCACCACGGTGTATAAAGTCCCTGGAACAAAACAGCTACCAGCAGTGCTAACATTTCAGCGGTGAATCTCCTGTGATTACTCCCCAACATGAAAGAGATGTACTGTGCAAGAGGCTATCCTGAGGGCTGCAATTATGAAGGGGTGTTCTTTTAATCACACCTGAACATTACTGTACTTCTTTCATCTCGCTGAATGGTGGAAGTGCAATACATTACACTGACAAGAACTCCACAAAAACAACCCACTGGGCACAGACCTCAATTCAACGTCTATTCCACATTGGTTCAAAGTAATTTCATTGAAATGACATGGAAAAAACATTGATTCACACCAGTGTGTGCCAAGTGGGAAAGGAGGAAGACTCATTGAGAGAGAGGACAGCAATTCCAACCAGCGATGGAGAACCACTCCCCAAATCCTGAAAGACTCGCAGCCCAGATAATAGATTTACAGACTCCCTTTTATGAGGGCTTGAAGGAGGGTTGCATCCCAAATGTCTCCCTATTACACAACATAGGGAATAGGGTGCTATTTTAGATGCAGCGGAGGAGTATGCTCTGTTGAATAGAGAAGAGCTGCAATGATTTTCCTGTCCTCCGACACCCAATGTCTATGTCATGGCTGTCTGGCTTCAGAAGGCTGCCGGACACTGAGTCGCTCCAACCCACTGTGTTGATGATAAGCTGGGCTTTTGTACTGGGCCTGTAGCTCTTTTGCACACACAGACACACACACACACACCAGTTGACAGGGCTGTGGTCCCTCTGAGTGTTACACGTGGTCAAAGGAAACATTTGATTGACAGGCTGGGTGAATGTATGACAAGCGCACGCAGTATTTAACATTGCACAGTGGTGAGAATAGAGACTCATAAATGCTTTACTATAGTCTGTGTTAAAGGGGTTTGGGCACTTTATTGGTTCTCTCAAAGGCCTTCTACATTTTCAGTGTCAACTTAGATTATAGAAACCCCTGTATCCCCTCTGACTCATTCTTTTGTCTTCGTTGGCATGCCAAGGCTGCGCTGCCGGCTTTATTGACTATGTATGGCCCAAACAGTGTTGAGTAGTCGACTGGCTTCTCTGCAGGATTTTTTTTTTTTTTTTCAAATGAATGAGCTCCACATCTACACACAATTAAAGCTTCAAACTAGCCATACTCCCCTTTGAGTCTAGATTACAAGGAAGTGAAAAGTTGTGCAACGGTGAAATATTTTTAATGGCTGCTCTAAATACCCTGATAATGATCAATTAGACACCCAGGAGCAATGAGATATGGAGATTATTGCACAATGTGAAATATTGGTATTTCATATTGGGGAAACTAATCCTGTTCATGGTTCCATCACTTTGATAGCCCCAAAGCAAACTCTTATAATTATCCCTGATTATTCAACTTTATAATAGAATTATATAGTTTTGCTCTAAAATGGTAAATTGTGTGGCCTGGCTGGTCTAGCGGCGATACCGCATGCTCCAGCACACATCTACAGTGGTAGTGTGGGTTTGAATCACACATGCTGCTTACGCCAAATCCTGACTCTGCCATCAGCATGACGCAACAGGAACTGGGATTCGTTGGGCCAGGCACTGTTTTTCCACTCCTCAATTGTCCATTGTTTTTGATCACGTGCCAACTGGAGCTGCTTTTTCTTGTTTTTAGCTGATAGGAGTGGAACCCGGTGTGGTCGTCTGCTGCAATAGACCATCCGTGACAAGGTTTGACAAGTTGTGTGTTCCAAGATTTCGTTTTGTGGCCCGCCTGTTAGCTTGCAAGATTCTTGCCATTCTCTTTCAACCTCTCTCATCAACTAACCGTTTTTACCCACAGGACTGCCGCTGACTGGATGATTTTTGTTTGTCGCACCATTCTTGGTAAACCCTAGACACTGCCATTCGTGAAAAGCCCAGGTGGGCTGCCGTTTCTGAGACAATGGATCAGGCGCGTCTGGCACCAATGATTATACCACACTCAAAGTCGCTTAGGTCACTCGTTTTGTCCATTCTAATGTTCAACCGAATAGTAACTGAATGCCTTAATGCCTGTCTGCCTGCTTTATATAGCAAGACATGGCCACATGACTCATTGTCTGTAGGAGCGATCCATTTTCATGAACGGTGTGGTGTACCCAATAAACTGACAACTGAGTGTATATCTACATAAAATCACAGTACAATGCTCTGCGGTAATAATTTCTTTGCTATACTATTACCATGGAACAAGATTATTCAAGATTAAAATAAAAATACCTACAGAGCAGCCTCCATAGGTATCCAGGAGCTTGGTCATTCATTTGTCACCTGAACATGAGCACATCCACGTACAGCACTTATCTTAGATCGGCTAATTAATTGACTGGATTGTGGAGACCTGTGTTTTCTTCACATGGGGCCTTGTAAATGGGATTCCCTCTGAACTTGAATGAGGTTTCTAGCAGCTAATGGAATTCCTCAGCCTGAAGAGCTAGAGGCTGCTATAGTCTGTAATAAGGTTTAGAGAAAATCTCTCTTTCCTGCCACAAGTGAGATCTGTATATTATTTTTGAAAGGGAGTAGAGGCATTTTATTTTACCCCATGTTCTTCCTCAGGCACTGTTGAGACTAGTACATTTTTGAAACTGTAGCCATTCTATAGGGTACAAGTAGAGTTTGTAGGCCAGGATGAGCTGTGTATGGGGCAAATATTGTCCTATGTTATTTAATTAAAGTGTGAGATGTCGGCCAATATGGACTATGCAATCAAGTTGGTTTGAGAAGAAAGCAGTTGGCTTTATAGCGAGAGCCTTACTACAGACAGAGTCAAGTACTGCAGTTCTACTGGACTCAGTGGGGTGCTCGATCAAACTTACTCGAGCTCCAACTTCAGTCAAGCCCCACTACTCCACCCGGGGTTTGAATCACACATTGACTCTTGGGGGTGTCCAAAATCTATTTGGATTTCCTGACTTCGAAATATTATGCATTTTTTTACTTAAACATTTATAGAGGTGTTGATTGTTATGGGGTACCCAGCACTCCTGTAATTCTAAACATGACTGTTGCTCTCCAGACTCTAACCATGACTGTTGCTCTCCAGACTCTAACCATGACTGTTGCTCTCCAGACTCTAACCATGACTGTTGCTCTCCAGACTCTGTCATTGTGCATTGTCAGTATGCACAGCACAAAAAGAACCACTGCTGTAGGAAGTCATTGTAATTATTTACTTCTATTCAGGAGCATTGCGAACATTTTAAATGTATTTCTGGAGATCAGAGCTTTCAGTTGGACCTAGGTTATGTCTCAAATGGCACCCTATTCCCCATATAGTGCTTTTATGAAGTAGTGCACTATATGTAATGTGGGTTGCCATTTGGGATGCAATCCTAGTCTAGAGCCACCAACTCCATGCAATTGTATGTTAATACAATATGGTAATCAACCTTTCAACCCATAGACTTGTCAGTCACTGTAGCAACAGCTTGCTTAGTGCTGGCCTCAGTATGCTGCCCACCATCAGGTGGGCCACAGCAACCTCTGGTGGTAGAATTGGTATAACATTCAGTTTGATCAGGCTGAATTAATTAGACACATTTTCTGTCTCATTCATTTTCATAAATACCTTTTCTCATTCCTTTTAATATTGGAAATGTTATGTCCAATATGATATCGCTATATTTAAGTCAGTCATTCCTGCTGGACTACTTAGAGCTCAGAGAAGCAAGACGTTTCAACATTCTGTGTCCCAGGATGGAATCTCCTGACTGCCTGTCTATTATTGTGTACAGTACACCCAATAATCCACAGAAAACAACCGTAGACTGTAGAGAGACCTTTGCTGTCAATGAAGGTTACTGCTTTATGTCTTGTCTGCAGGTACCTGAAGCCAGATGAAAACAAAAAGTCAAAGCACAAGACTGCTGTGAAGAAGAAGACCCTCAACCCAGAGTTTAACGAGGTAAGGAAGGACTCACTCTCTCTTCCTCTCTTTTCGGTCTCTCTTTCAGGGCTGTCTTGTCTCTCTCAGATATCACAAATCCCTCCAATAATCCTTCCCATTTAAGACTTGAGACTGAGGAGGAACCAGACATTTTCAGATAAAGCTTTATCAACTTACTTATGACACTCATTTTTCAAATTTGTCTAATTATACCTAACTTTTTTCCAGAATGATAGAACTATATGAAAATCACAACTTTAATACTAACTCATTCTACATGTACTAATCTTACCATCACATCTCTTCTTACCATCACATCTGGCACCTCTATATCTCTGGGTATCACACACTAGTGTTCATTTTTTACTAGAATGCTTTGGATAAAAAAGATTGTAATTATTTTATTGGATTTTACCATTTATCACAGCCATTAGCATGGCAACGTAACAAGTAGCAACAAATCTTAGGTTAGAAAAGCCAGTTATCTGTTGATGATATTTCAGGGCACAGAGATGAGTTTCCATTCCCTCCAGCCGACTCGGCTATGATGCTCCGGGCCTCCTTCAGATCAGCCCTCTGTTAATTGTCATTGAGAGGCCAACTTGACTGTAGTAAAAGCTTGTTTCCCCCACATCTCCTGAGCCTGCCTCTTCTTCTCTAAATGCCACACAACCACTCTACCATTAGTCTGTTATGCTGTTCAGAGCAGTGGGCTCCAGAGAGGCCCCGCTTTCATGCTCAGACCGCTGCCAAAGAGCTAGCTTACTGTAGCACTCGACTGCAGCATCAAGTGGCTCACATCGGAGTGTTCAGCCATATCAGAGTGAATGGCGTCCTCCCAGACCACGCAAAGCCTGTGCCTTGACATTTCCAATGACATTTCCTTTAGAACCCATTTCCATCCTGTTGCTTGTTGGCCTTTCGGCTCAAGATAAGGCAACCTGGGCTTCCTGTGCATTAGGAAGGCATTTTGATTCAATAAGACGAACAGATAAATTTGAGTATTGTGGGATTGATAACTAAATGGATTCTCCTCTATCAGCATGATTATGTAAGGTTATAGGCAGCAGTAATTAATTGTCATTGATAACATTATTTAATACTTTTCTACACATTTATACTTGTTAAAATATCTAACTGTTTGACCTCCTAAAACACCACTTTCATGGGGTTTCTTCAACATTCTAAAGCTCCCATTATTGAAAACTCCCATGACTTTCAACATTCTATTCATTGTAAACAATGTGACTTTGGATGCAAATCCGCTACTTTGAACACTTTCCCAAAAAAGTACACAAAAATGTATAGTGTATGAAATCTTAGTCTACTTCTCTGCTATTCATATTGGAACAGAAATATCGTCTACCAGTCAAATTATAGTAATTGGGGAGCACATGAGAATGATGACACACAGCTCACCACAACCCACTAAAAAACAAACCCGCTATAACAACCCCCACACTCACTAACCAAACTACAATATTCATGGGTTGCATGTTTTGTCACAATATTGTTTTGAACATTCTCTTGAGGACTGATGCCCAAGTGAATGTTCTACTCAATGCGTTGTTAATTAGCACTGGTGAAGATTTCATAAAAACTTTGCTAGCTAATGGCAACATTGCCCTTTCTCTAAAGTAAATTTGACGACATCATAATGATGGCAAAGTTTTTCCTACTTATTATTTCTCTGCTTTAGAACTGTCATCTCATTTCCAAGCCCCGTTCAGAGTGACTGGGTTTCAGTCATCAGCCAGGCACCAATATGGACAGCTGCAGCGTCCGTAGGACATTCATCACAGTGGCAACGACGCGACTGAGTGACGGAGGTGTAACCCGTGAATAGTTAACCCATAGCCTACCTATCTAAAACATTCACTATAAATATTACTACTGCAATGTACTGGTACTAGTACCTCTGGGCTACTTACTACTACTTCCTAGTCTCCCACTGATAGCTACTATAAACTATTTATTTTTAAAAGTCCCTCCCTCTCCTACAACAATTTTTCAACACTAAAAACTTATTCCACTAGATGCACCATCATATTTCTCTCCCTAAATAATAGCCTACAACTTTTCTAATTCCTTATGAGTTAAAGTGTAGTAGTGTGATGAAATATGTGCTCTAACTGCCCCACACTGCAAAGTAATAAGGTTAATATAGTAGTCTATAAAAGTAATCAGACCAGATATTTTTATATGTTCTTGACGATATTTCACAGCTTCACTTAAGTAAAAAAATATTTTAAAAATCTTAAACTAAAATAAATATAGCTGAAGCAAGTCACACAATTTTACTTTATGTAAAATTATATTTCTAGTATTTAAATAAGATTCCTTTGATTATGTTTCTGGTGGAATCTTTTTGGGGGGATAACCTTGCTTTCTGTAAGAAGCTGTTTGGCATGTCAAGTTCTTACATTATTTAAATGTTTTACTGACTTTTGTAGGAGTTCTTCTATGAAATCAAATACGCCGATCTCAGCAAGAAGACACTGGAGGTGACCGTGTGGGATTACGACATTGGCAAGTCCAACGATTTTATAGGTAAGCACTAAGCAGGCGTTACCAAGCGTAGTGTCCAAAGCGTTGTGCGCAACTGCACACTGCCCTGCCATCCACAACAGTGGCAGTCCTGACCAGCCCGGGCTCCCCTGCCTCTCTGCACCTGGCACCTCTGTTTACAACTCCTGTTAACCCACCAGAGGCCTCCATGTGTCCTTGATACCTGCCCAGGGACACAAACTTGGATCTAAATGACAACAACAAACAACTGAGCTCTAAAGGAGCAAGCACGAAACACTGACCCCTGGTGCGTGCCAGCCAGGCTATCAGCCTTTCAGATTGTCATGCCAACATGTGGTTGGTGGACGAGACATTGAACTTGAAGTGCACTTGAACTTGTCTGAGTGAGGGAAGTTCTGTAAATTACAAGGACTCAATGTATTTTGAAAGATTAGACGTTGAGGATTATAATACAATGCCTTCAGAAAGTATTCATACCCCTTGACTTATTTCACATTTTGTTGCATTACTGTCTGAACTTAAAATATATATTTTTTTTTAAATAATCTAATCCATCTATCTATACACAATATCCCAAAATGACAGTGAAAACATGTTTTTAGATTAAAAAAAAATGTATTTATTGAAAATTAAATACAGAAATATCTAATTCATACAAGTATTCACACCCCTTTGCTATGACCCTCCAAATTGAGCTCAGGTGTATCCATTTTCTATTGTGTTCTTACCCTTTTCTGCTGTTCTCCCGTCCCCGCTCTCAGGTGGCGTATCCCTGGGCATCAGCGCCAATGGGGAGAGGCTCAAACACTGGTTCGACTGTCTCAAAAACAAGGACAAGAAAATTGAGCGCTGGCACACTCTGACCAACGAACTTCCTGGTACAACATTCAACGACTAATGGCCCATCCACACTACCTACACATTTGCAAGTAAGGCCCCTCCCATACTTGCTGTGGACAGGAGTTCAGCCTTGATCGACCAATTTACCAAATCACTCTCCAGCTTTCCCATTTCCGGAGACATTTACCAAATCACAGCTCTTGTTTTCTGTATTTCTCTCCCAAGGTTTTGAGCTCACCCATTATCTTCTATCCCCTTCTGATAATGTGCTGTCTTTAGGGCTTATTTGATGATTCTGCACCTGCAGCTGTCCACGAAACAACGGTTTGGCAGTGTTGAGAAAGAGTCTGATGTATGTCCCAACAAAACCATAAGTGTGCAACACATGGGAAACATAAGGTTTGCTGCACAAAACTATAGATTAGATTATATTTCAATTGTTTGCTGTCCAGAGATGCATATTCACTAGATTTACTGGCAAATGTACTGGCAGATATGGGGAATGTGCACTTTGTTGAAATGACAGGAGAAAAGTGTGGATTATTTACTTCAGACACTGCTCTAAAAAGCATGTCATGTTTACAAGTCTAGGACGCAGCTCCACACACTATGCTGTTCCTCTCAAGTTCGTCTTTGCAGGAGAAAGGGGGAAAAAGACACACGTAATGTGTTTTATATAGATGGTTTACTTTCAGGCCATTGCAAATGTCTAATCCTGTGATGAAGGGTTTGGGCTAGGAGAGGGAAATGAGGAAGGGGTGAGGCATTTTTAATAAAGTAGCGCTAAGTATCTTGTTGCTTGTGTTTCAGTTGTTTTTAAAGTAGAGTCAAATGTACACTACCCCAATCAGTGTATCAGATGAATGTAGACTATAACCCTTCTATCCCACAGTACAGTAACTCCTCTGAGAATGTGCACCCAAGTGCTGTGTGTTATTGAACCAGTTCATACATAAAATTCAAGGTCTGATAAACATCAGAGAGTTGCATTGGATGGCATGGGAGGAAGAGAATTGAACTTCTACAGCCCCATTGGCAAACTGTCAATGATGTTGCTTGAGGCGGAACATTGTCCATAGATCTATATTTTTAATGACATGAGGGCTGTCATGGAACTACCGATTCATAGTTAATGTAGTGGAATGTACGAGTTGGCGCTGCTTAGTCCCAGAACCCTATTTAGTCAATGAGAAGGTAATATGGCTCAGAACACACTTCACACTTATTTGATATCAAAGCACGGTTTGATCGTTGTGCAAAATTAAGCATTTTATATTCACCTTTATATTGTTGCCTGTTGTCTAAGAAATCACAGGGCTAAAATGTATGTTTATGTGTGCGTGCACATGTTTGTACTGTATGTATGTTGGTGAACGCAACCAACGAATTGTCCTTTTAATTGTGAAATATTCAACTGGCCAATTCTTAGCCAACAGGTAATCATTGTATAGGTATTGATAGTGTTTTCCATTGTACATGTTGTTGGCGTTCAAACTTGAACTGTACTTTTAGTTTATGTACAGCAGCATACAGTATATCCGACAGGACTTGATTATAAGTTGTTTCATTTTGTTTTATAATTTATTTTACCCATTGTGATATTTTTGACAGCTTTTGTCTTCCTCAAATATCTCAAATTGTGTTCCATTTCATTCTTAAACATGCAGTGAGCTTAATCTCAAGGGTATTTTTCATTTTCATTGACCTACCCATGTGGGCTTAACGTTCCTACTTCATCTTCACAGTTTACTTAAGAGAGGGTCATATATTTCACCTGTCTATCTGAGTGTTAGTCTCTCTGGCCTGGTGTGGAGAGTGAAACACTAACTCTGATTGGCCATGCAGCAGTCAAATATCTTCCCCCTCTACTAATGAGAAGTTGTTTTGGACACAAAGGTCCTACACTATCTTTTCATCAGTCCAACAGGGGTCAGGCAGGCATGAAGTTGGTCTCTTTCTCAAATGCATATACAGTCGCAACAGCAGCCCAACCTGTGGAATTTTGTAATCTGTTTGCCTTTGTACTCAAAACTGGATATTATGACAAAAATGCATGCAGATGTTATTGGTTTGTCATGAAATGACTTTGCTTAATGTTTGATACTGCTGTTTTTTCTGTGAAAAAAATAACTCAACTGTGGATGCTACAAGAATGTCAATATTTCTTCTGGACAACGTTTTGTACCTTTGAACACGATCGCATTGACTGTCTGGGGATGTGACTGCACGTGAAGAAAATCTCTGCCTCTGTTTTGTTCCTTTTTTTAACACTCAGGCAATTGTTTGCATAGTTCTGGTGGTTCTCTGGTTTTCAAAAAATTATTAAGAAAAACAATTCGATTTTCTCCTATTTCACCTTAGTCTTGGCACGGAATGGCCGTATGATCGTGCCTTTTCTTTTGTAACAGTGTATTTTTGCACCACTCAAAAAAGCTAGATCATAGCTTTTAATATGGAAATAATACATGGCACATTTATATTTCTGTATATGCGTTAGTATCGGAACACTGTTTCCCTCTTTGAATATTTCCCACCCAAATGACACGAGTCCAGTGTCATTCCACTGTGTGATGGTGTTGACAGTGAGGGCAGGGGGAGGGGGGGTGCAAGGTTGAGGTGGAAGCATGGATTTATATGTCTGTGGATGAAAGAGGTCACAATGAAAGGCAACAGGGTCTGTATTAACAAAGTCTCTCAGAGAAAGAGTGCTGATCTAGGATCAGTTTAGCCTTTTAAATTATAATGAATTATATTATATGGACAGGGGTGACCTGATCCTAATCAGCATCCCTGGTCTTAGACGCTTTGTGAATGCGGGCCCAGATCCTGATTTCTGAACGTAGTACACAAACCACAGATAAGCCAGTATGCCAAGTTACATCTTCTACTTATATGGAGGATGTTTTAGTTTATTTTTTTTTTACAGTAAACCGAATGTGGCAGACTGGTGATGGAAAGGCTGTGAATTTAATTAGTCTGAGCTTATTATCTTGGTCAGGTGTTTTTTTGTACTGACAATTACATCTGTGGCAAGTTGCCAAGCATGCCACAGAACATTGTGTTTTGTAAGCTGTTTTCGGCTCACTGAAGGTATTCATCTTCAAGTAACAACGATAGGGTTACCAATATTGCCCATATTCATTGAGCGTACACCATATTCATTACATTGTCCAGTTATGTACATTTTTGACCCAGCAAAAAAACTCTACCAGAAACCAGAATATTTCTTCTTTTATCCATTTTTTTTATTTTAAGTATTACATTATTCCTTACATTTGTTTTTTACTCTGGCGAATGGTGTGCTATTTGTATGTTTAAATTTGAAATCTTGTTCAATAAAGTAGAGAACCTAAATAATATTGCCTCATGTTGTAATGTCATAATTCTTTTGATTCTCAACCCCGAGTTCTGGAGAGCTACTGGGTGTGAAGGCCTTTGCTTAGAGCAGGGGTGTCAAACTCATTTCGCATCGTGGGCCACATACGGCCTAGGGAGATGTCAAGTGGGCCGGACCATTAAAGTTATACCATACTCTGCTATAAATAACCAAAATATCATGTCTTTCCTTTGTTTTGGTGTAAAGAAGCACAAGAACATTAGGAAAATATTGAAATTTAATGAACTATCCTTTTACAAAACATTTCATGAAACACCTCATATTTCCTTAGACAAATGTGCAATTTACTTTTATCATTCACAAATATGCATTGCAACTGTCCCACTGATTGTACAAAGGCACAAAACTTTAATTGGTACTGAAAAATATAGTAATGCACTTTAAGATTAAATGAGACTTTTAAAGAAAGGAATTTTTTAAACCACTTACACATACGCATATAAAATCTAAATGTAATCCCTGCGTACACCTTACAAACTAAGGAGAGTGATTTTAAATGTGTAATGAAGAAAGTGTTCGCCTGTCCTGTAAATCTGTAAACTTCATACATGAAACATACATACACATACAATACATACTGAAAATGTATGGAGTTGTATGAACAGTAGAATTCCATCACACAACTTTTGTTTTGAAGCTGCTGACTAACATTAAAGTGCACATTTTTTAAATCACCACAGTAAGGATTCATCTTCACAGAGCTGTATTCTTTCAATGCAAACAGTATCTAAGGCAGCATTTTAAAGGTGTTAGTCTAGTCTGGACTTGTATTTCTACCTGAAACTTGGCATCTTTTGGCCTGTACAAGTGCATCAACACCAGGTGTCATGTCCTGACTAGCTGTCACTTTCAGAATGTCATTTAAGTGCTTGTTTGTGAGCCTTGAACGCATTTTTGTTTTATTGATATTCATCACTGAGAAAATTTGTTCACAAAGGTAGGTTGTCCCAAACATGCACAACATTTTAGCAGCCAGGGCTGTTAATTTGGGGTACCCTGGTAGTAGATACTGATAAAATCAGGGCAGGGTTGCCATTTGCCAGTTGCATCTCCCACAAAGTCAGCTTCAACTTAAATGCATGTATGTTGTCAGAAAACTGTGTGACAACTTTTTGCGGCCTTGCAACATTTTGTTCAGATTGTTCAAGTGTTCAGTAATATCAACCAAGAATGCAAGGTCCCGTAGCCATTCCTGAGATTGTAATTCCAACACCGGTTTTCCTTTTTCTCCATGAACTGTCCGATTTCCTCTCGTAGATCAAAGAAATGCCTCGGCTTAACCATCTCACTTCAGTGTGGTATGGCAGGCTGTGGGTAATGTTGCTGTCGCTGAGAAGTTTGTCAAACTGACGATGGTTCAGACCTCTGGACCGGATGAAATTTACAGTGCGAACAACCACCTCCATGACGTGGTCCATTTTCAGCGACTTGCAACACAATGCCTCCTGGTGCAAAATACAGTGAAATGTCCAGAAACGATCTCCTCCATTAAGGGCTTGTACTTTGTCTTTGAACTTTGTCGCGACACCTGCTTTCTTTCCGACCATGGATGGCGCGCCGTCTGTAGCCAGGCTGACAGCGCGGGACCAGTCCACTCCAACTCTGTCCAATGCAGCAAGGACAGAGCCGAAAATGTCCTCGGCTGTTGTGGTGTCCATCATTGGCACCAACTCAAGAAACTCTTCAGTAACAGTCAATGTCTCATCAACTCCTCGAATAAATATGGCCAGTTGGGCCACGTCTGTGATGTCAGTGCTCTCGTCAATTGCCACGGAAAATGCAATAAATGACTTGACTCTCTGTTTCAATTGACTGTCTAAATCTGCCGATAGTTCCGAAATCCTCTCTGCTATAGTATTCCTCGTCATGCTAATATTGGCAAAAGCTTGTCGCTTCTCGGGACATACAAGTTCAGCCGCCTTCATCATGCATCGTTTAACAAAGTCACCGTCGGAATACGGCTTCGATGCTAATGCTATTTCGCTAGCAATTAGGTAGCTGGCTTTTACCGCTGCTTCACTGACTTCTCGGCTCTGGATGAAAGTTGACTGCTGTTTCCTCAGACCCGCCAGCAATTCGTTAATCTTATCTCTTCTCAGTTGTCCTTGCAAGCCGTCATATTTTTCGCTGTGATGAGTCTCGTAGTGGCGTCGAATATTATATTCCTTCAATACCGAAACTTGTTGCAAACACACCAAGCACAAAGGTTTTCCGTGCATCTCTGTAAATAAATAGGACGTGGTCCATTTTTCTTTGAAAATTCTACACTCCTTATCTACTTTTCTCCGTTTGGATAACGACATTTTGGCTAATGAGGGTGTAGTGGAGAGGTAGAGACATTAACAATCTTAACAACGTCGTAACAAGCAGCAGATGGCGCATTGATACCGTCTGCTGTTTTCAGTCTGTCTCAGTGATGCGGCTTGTCTTAAAAAAAAAAAAATATTAATTCCATGTCTTTTATGCATTTTTTCCACTTTCAAATTATCCTGCGGGCCTGATCGAAGGCCGTATGTTTGACACCCCTGGCTTAGAGCAAGAAGAGCCCTGTGGCTTCAGACTATTGGGAGTGGGAAATCTGGGGACCCGTTGTCCAAGTAGGCTACAGGTAGCGACTGTATGTGTGTGGAAAACATTTAATCACAGGTAAGGCATTTAACTTGTTTAGTATAGTCCGTTTGTAACTCCACTCAATTACTTGTAGCTGTATAGTCCGTTTGTTTGTGTTGTTGGTCTTGGCTAGCTTAATGTTCCGGTCGGTAGCTAGCTAGCACTCACTCACTCACTCACGTGGCTGCTAGCACCTTCATGAAAATATTGCCTTTTCTAAGTAGTGAGAACACTTGTGAGCAGGCAATGATGAAAATGTATGTTTAGACATTGTACTTTTCTTGAGTTTTGTAATTGACTTAAACAAGCAGAGAAGAAAATAGTTTTTTGCTGTGAATCAATGGGGTAAACCACAGGTTGTTTTCCCCACAGGCAGGCGGGACTGTTACATTCTATCTAATACCGACTGGGACTCTGAAATCCTCCAACCAGGATTTCTGGGAAACCAGGGAATTTATTGAAATGTCACAGAATTTTGCAACCCTACTGTTATGGATTAAACTGAAGCCTGCCCTCTAGTGGTGTGTATTTGTAATTCCACAAGTGCAACATTTGATACTGTGACAGCTGGTCTAATGCTGCGTTGACATGCTGTTTTTGTTGTCTTTTGTTTTTGCACGTCAAGTTTATTTTAAAGAAAAAACAATAACAACCATCACAAAACTATGATAACTGAAGTGAAAGGCTTGTATATTCTATTACCATTGTCTATAAAAGTACTATAAAAGTAAAACAGCTTTTGCAAATCAAGTAGTCTTTTCTGTTATTCAAGTACTCTTTACAAGTACTCTCATTTCTCCTCCACTTCCGCAGTGGGAGGATTTGCTTTGTATTTGCCCCCATCGACGTCATAGTGGATCACGCTGTCCCAGATGTCCTCCTTGGACGACATAAATGTTTCCCTCTTCTTCTGTCATCTCAGGCCTACATAGAGCACCACGATCACCAGGATGACCATGCACAGTAAAATGGCCATCACTGCCCCGGTGCTGACCCACTGGTAGGAAGACTGCTTCTGCCGTGCAGGACAGGAGGGACCCGTCGGTCTCACAGATACACATGCGGACAGTGAGGGTGCCAGTGCTGCTCTGGGCTGGGTAGCCACTGTCCTCCACCACCACCACATGCACCACATAGTACTCTTGGACTCGCCTCTGAAACACCACACGCTTACGCTTGGTCACTATCCCCGCTGTGTTGTTTCCAAAGTCTCGCACTGTGAAATTCATGTTTCTGATTTCCCTGGGGGACTTGAAGAAGAACTTCTGTCCAACAGCAGGAATATCCTTGTTCGTAGCATTGATGGTCTGAATTACCTGGCATACTTTTGCATTTTCACAGATAAACGTGTCAAAGGGAATGGTGAGCTCTGGAAGGAACTCATTGACATCCAGCACATTGACTGTGGCTGTGACCTTGTTGGATAGGATAGGGTTGTAAAAAAAGAATGGTCCACCAACCAAAGACCATCCAGCTTTGACATGCTAGTTGGAACTAGAAAAACGGACATTTCTGACTTGCTAACTGGTTGTAGTTATACTTGTGCTGCGTTCAACCAGTTAGCAAGTCAAACATTTATGAGATTCATAGTTCCGACTAGAACGTGAACGCACAAAAAATATTTCCGCTAAGAGTTATGCTGCTTTTTACTGTAAACAAAAGTCAACGGACGTGTTAATTAAAATACTGATGAGTCATAACATTCACAACTATTATCAACCATAAAAATACAATTAACATGGGCAAATGAGCTAAGAAAATAAAAGAGCAAACAGCAAAATATAATTCTCAACATTTATCAATTTTGACATTAAGCATTTCAGTAGGAGACAAATGAGTTGTAAAATGAAAAAGAGTGAACAAAACTCGATAATTAGGTACTAGATAAGGATAATGGGGCTAATTGTGTCCATGTTATGGGACCAGGGAGAGTTCTACCAGGCCTATGGCCATCTGCTCCTCCACATTGATCTTGGTTTTCTCGGCCACGAGGTCGGTGGCTTCCTTCTGGGCCTCATTGCTCAGCATCTCCACCAGGGTTTGCAGACCCAGACGCCGAGCATCATCCACCGGCTGGTTGTTGAAGAGGTCACGCTGCTGCAGTGACAATACAGACACAAATCACTCAGACTGTCCTTTTCTAAAGTGGATTAAATAAACATTTGCCTAATCAATCTATACACAATACCACAATGACAAAGCAAAAACAGGGTTAATCCATTTAAGAATAAGGCTGTAATGTAACAAAATGTGGAAAAAGTTAAGGAGTCTGAATACTTTCCAATGCACTGTACTATATTAAACCTGGTCGGTTGTGGAGAATTCAATACCTCAAGACTGGAACCGTTCCTGATGCAGAACCTGACCATGTCTGGCTGGTTAGTGCAGACAGCCTAGAATAAACCAAAGTTACATGCTTTTTTGTATACATTGCAGTTCTATCTATCAACATGTTTCATTCTGTATATTGGTGTACTTCAATATCATCAAAGAATTAGGTCATGACAGGCCACAAAATCATGTTACAGTGAAGATTTATGGGAAAGTAGAAACCCACCACATGCAGAGGAGTTCTGCCATCGGCATCAGCAAAGTTGAAGCTAACCCCTGCCTGCTTCCACACCTCCATCTGCTTGAAGTCTCCCAAGAACGCAAGGCTGCAGACAAGAGAGGCCTTTAATTACATCTCAAATATGGTGTCATTCCCAATTATTATGGATTCAAAGGTCAGTTCTATGTATGACAGTAAGGAAATCAAACATTTTCATAAAAATGTGATGAATTCAATACATTAAATGTGCAGCCCTTCTACACATAGGGAAATTAAGCAGTGATCATTTTCATACAATTATAAGTGCACAAATAGTTCTGAGACGTGACATTCAATATATGCCAGTGGTCACCAACCCTGGTCACTGCAGGACTAGTTTTGCAAGACTTTTGTCCCAGCCTAGTACTAACATACGGTACATAATTCAACTAATGTAAGTATTGATGAACAGTTGATTAGCAGAATCTGGGGGGAACAAAAACCTGCAAATGCCATTGCTCTCTAGGACCAGTGTTGGTGACCACAGCTAGGTTATATGCTATTTAAGTTAACCATAAGATTCAATACATTCAGTAGCTGACTACTTCATTTAGCTCACCCACCAACACATCTCAACCCCCAGTTCCAGAGAGGATGTCTCCAGGTGAGCCCCCTCACTCATCAGTTGGGACACAACCTCTACGCTCCTGCACGGACACAATGAAGAGTCATGTTGTTGAGGGACTCCTGGTAAAAGACCTTTAGTCTAGCCATTCATCTCAGATGAGGTCTCCCATTTGGAGCTTTATATACTGATGCTTAATAAAAACATGAGGAAAACTCTTTCCTGGAAATATTTCAAATAATGTGTAAATATATACATTTGCAGTTATTGTATAATTGCCATGCCATTAGTGATGGGGGGGACATGTATACAGTTATATATCGTAAGACAATATTGCAATATTATTTTTGCGCTAGTTGGCTGTACCTGCACCAAAACTCCAGTATTTTTCCTTCATAGCTTGTTCTCTAGGAAGCCAATTTGTTTTCAGCACTTTTAATTCCACGTCAAACTATGTTTACATCCAATTGGTGAAGAATTTTCATGCATATATTCTCAAATCCACACAAAAACAATATGCATGTCACGACTTCCACCGAAGTCGGTCCCGCTCCTTGTTTGGGCGGTGTTCGGCGGTCGACGTCACCGACCTTCTAGCCATCACTGATCCATTTTTCATTTTCCATTGGTTTTGTCTTGTCTTCCTTCACACCTGGTTCCAATCCCATCAATTACATGTTGTGTATATAACCCTCTGTTTCTCCTCATGTCCTTGTCGGAGATTGTTTTATTGTATGTTATGTGCAAGTCATGTGTCGGTGTGCGAGGGGTTTTGTACCCACTTATATTATTTTTGTATATATATTTTTTTGTTTTGTTTTATGAGCACTTATTAAACGACTCCGTTTATACCAAGTTAATTTTCCTGCGCCTGACTTCCCTGCCACCGACAAGCACCAATTACAATGCAAATTTTCACACCAAGTTGTTAACTTTCATTCAAATGACTTTTGCGGTTAACCCCCCCCCAAAAAAAAAACACAAGGTAAATGGGTTTCCATCGAATTTTGAACTCCACTGATCATTTTGTCATATAATGTTATATAGCGAATGTGCCCACTCTGGTATTGGCACATGTACTCTAACCAACAGCTTGCAGATACAGTGCGGGTATTGTCTACATCAGTGGTTTCCAAACTGTGGGGCGCACCCCGAGGGATCGGCAGCAGGGGAACGGGGAACTCCCCGCCACAATTATTTTTAAATATACTGTAGAGTACCAGTCAAAATTTTGGAAACACCTACTCATTCAAGGGTTTTTCTTTATTTGTACTATTTTCTATTCCTGTAGGAATGCCTTTCCAACAGTCTTGAAGGAGTTCCCACATATGCTGAGCACTTGTTGGCTGCTTTTCCTTAACTCTGCGGTCCAACTCATCACAAACCATCTCAATTGGGTTGAGGTCGGGTGATTGTGGTGGCCAGGTCATCTGATGCAGCACTCCATCACTCTCCTTCTTGGTCAAATAGCCATTACACAGCCTGGAGGTGTGTTGGGTCATTGTCCTGTTGAAAAACAAATGATAGTCCTACTAAAAGCAAACCAGAGGTGATGACAAATCACTGCAGAATGCGGTAGTAGCCATGCTGGTTAAGTGTGCCTTGAATTCTAAATAAATCAGTGTCACCAGCAAAGCACCCACACACCACCTCCTCCATGCTTCAGGGTGGGAACCACACATGCAGAGATCATCCGTTCACCTACTCTGTGTCTCACAAAGACACGGCGGTTGGAACCAAAAGTAGCAAATTTGGACTTATCAGACCAAAGGACAGATTTTTACCGGTCTAATGTCCATTGCTCGTGTTTCTTGTTCCAATCAAGTCACTTCTTCTTATTGGTGTCCTTCAGTAGTGGTTTCTTTGCAGCAATTCAACCATAAAGGCCTGATTCACGCAGTCTCCTCTGAACAGTAGATGTTGAAGTGTGTCTGTTACTTGAACTCTGAGAAACATTTATTTGCGCCGCAATATCTGATGCTGGTAACTCTGGGTCTTCCTTTCCTGTAGCGGTCCTCATGAGAGCCAGTTTCATCATAGCGCTTAATGTTTTTGTGAATACACTTGAAGACTGTGACTGCACTTGACATTTTCCCAGATTGACTGACCTTCATGTCTTAAAGTAATGATGGACTGTTGTTTCTCTTTGCTTATTTGGGCTGTTCTTGCCATAATATGGACTTGGTTTTCACCAACCAGGGCTTCTGTATATCACCTCCTACCCTGTCACAACTGAACTGATTGGAATTTCTTATCTTCTTCATGCGTTTGAGCCACAAACTCACTTTTAACATGGCACACCTGTTAATTGAAATGCATTCCAGGTGACTACCTCATGAAGCTGGTTGAGAGAATGCCAAGAGTGTGCCAAGCTGTCATCAAGGCAAAGGGTGGCTACTTTGAAGCATCTCAAAAAACACTTTTTTGGTTACCACATGATGCCATGTGTTATTTCATAGTTTCGATGTCTTCACTATTATTCTACAATGTAGAAAATAGTCAAATAAAGTGTCACGTCCTGACAATAGAAAGCCTGTATTTTCTATGGTAGAGTAGGTCAGGGCGTGACTAGGTTTATTTTTCTATGGTCAGGGTTCTAGGTTTATTTTTCTATGTTGGTGTTTGTGTATGATTCCCAATTAGAGGAGCTGGTAATCGTCGTCTCTAATTGGGGATCATACTTTAGTTGCATTTTTTCCACCTGTGGGTTATGGGATATTGTTTATGTTTAGTTAATTAACCTGTTCGCACTACATTGTCATCGCGGTTCGTTTATTCTTTATTTTGTTTTGTATTAGCTTAAGTTTCACTTCCTTTATTAAACATGTGGAACTCTATGCAAGCTTGCTCTGATCATCATTATTACGAACAACATGACATAAAGAAAACCCCTGGAATGAGTAGGTGTGTCCAAACGTTTGACTCGTACTGTATACAGTGAGGGAAAAAAGTATTTGATCCCCTGCTGATTTTGTACTTTTGCCCACTGACAAAGAAATGAGCAGTCTATAATTTTAATGGTAAGTTTATTTGAACAGTGTGAGACAGTTTTCCTGTTGTAAGATAACTATTTATAACTTGTCAGAAAGTTCCAGATCAACTAGCCCATGTCAGCTAATATTTTTTAGATTTAGTTGTAATGTTCAAGTCACTTAAATATCACATGAATAGACATGGCAAAATGCATAGAATTGCAAGAAAATGTGCTTTAAAACTGCAAAATGTTATCTGCACCTCATGACAAAATGTGTAGAATTGCAAGAAATAAGCCTTTAACCTGTTACATTTTCTCTCTGCCAAAAAGAGGGGTGTGAAGTTTTTGTCATGAAAAGTGCTTGTGCCAATAGAAATAGACGTGGGGCACAGCTGAAAACTGTTGTTCTGATTAAAGAAGCAATACAACTGGCCTTCTTTAGACTAGTTGAGTATCTGGAGCATCAGCATTTGTGGGTTTGATTACAGGCTCAAAATGGCCAGAAACAAAGACCTTTATTCTGAAAGTCGTCAGCCTATTCTTGTTCTGATGAAGGCTATTCAATGTGAGAAATTGCCAAGAAACGGAAGATCTCGTACAACACTGTGTACTACTCCCTTCACAGAACAGCTCTAACCAGAATAGAAAGAGGAGTGGGAGGCCCTGGTGCCCAACTGAGCAAGAGGACAAATACATCAGTGTCTAGTTTGAGAAACAGACACCTCACAAGTCCTCAACTGGCAGCTTCATTAAATACTACCTGCAAAACACCAGTCTCAACATCAACAGTGAAGAGGCGACTCCGAGATGCTGGCCTTCTTAGCAGAGTTGCAAAGAAAAAGCCATATCTCAGACTGGCCTATAAAAAGAAAAGATTAAGATGGGCAATGATCAATTAGCCTTTTACAATGATCAACTTGGATTAGCTAACACAACGTGCCATTGGAACACAGGAGTGATGGTTGCTGATAATGGGCCTCTGCACGCATGTGTACGTATCTCATTAAAAATCAGCTGTTTCCAGCTACAATAGTCATTTACAACATTAACAATGTCTACACTGTATTTCTGATCAATTTGATGTTATTTTAATGGACAAAAAATGCACTTTTCTTTCAAAAACAAGGACATTTCTAAGTGACCCCAAACTTTTGAACGGTAGTGTAAATGTTGATGTTTTTTTTTTTACATTGGATACATTTACCATATCATATGGAGACAGAAATACAGTGGGGGAAAAAAGTATTTAGTCAGCCACCAATTGTGCAAGTTCTCCCACTTAAAAAGATGAGAGAGGCCTGTAATTTTCATCATATGTACACTTCAACTATGACAGACAAAATTAGGGAAAACAATCCAGAAAATCACATTGTAGGATTTTTTATGAATTTATTTGCAAATGATGGTGGAAAATAAGCATTTGGTCACCTACAAACAAGCAAGATTTCTGGCTCTCACAGACCTGTAACTTATTCTTTAAGAGGCTCCTCTGTCCTCCACTCGTTATCTCTATTAATGGCACCTGTTTGAACTTGTTATCAGTAAAAAAGACACCTGTCCACAACCTCAAACAGTCACACTACAAACTCCACGATGGCCAAGACCAAAGAGCTGTCAAAGGACACCATAAATAAAATTGTAGACCTGCACCAGGCTGGGAAGACTGAATCTGCAGTAGGTAAACAGCTTGGTTTGAAGAAATCAACTGTGGGAGCAATTATTAGGAAATGGAAGACATACAAGACCACTGATAATCTCCCTCGATTTGGGGCTCCACGCAAGATGTCACCCCGTGGGGTCAAAATGATCACAAGAACGGTGAGCAAAAATCCCAGAACCACACGGGGGGACCTAGTGAATGACCTGCAGAGAGCTGGGACCATAGTAACAAAGCCTACCATCAGTAAAACACTACGCCGCCAGGGACTCAAATCCTGCAGTGCCAGACGTGTCCCCCTGCTTAAGCCAGTACATGTCCAGGCCCATCTGAAGTTTGCTAGAGAGCATTTGGATGATCCAGAAGAAGATTGGGAGAATGTCATATGGTCAGATGAAACCAAAATATAACTTTTTGGTAAAAACTCAACTCGTCGTGTTTGGAGGACAAAGAATGCTGAGTTGCATCCAAAGAACACCATACCTACTGTTAAGCATGGGGGTGGAAACGTCATGCTTTGGGGCTGTTTTTCTGCAAAGGGACCAGGACGACTGATCCGTGTAAAGGAAAGAATGAATGGGGCCATGTATCGTGAGATTTTGAGTGAAAACCTCCTTCCATCAGCAAGGGCATTGAAGATGAAACGTGGCTGGGTCTTTCAGCATGACAATGATCCCAACACACCGAAGGAGTGGCTTCGTAAGAAAATCTTTGAAGGGAGTTGAAAGTCTGTGTTGCCCAGCAACAGCCCCAAAACATCACTGCTCTAGAGGAGATCTGCATGGAGGAATGGGCCAAAATACCAGCAACAGTGTGTGAAAACCTTGTGAAGACTTACAGAAAACATTTGACCTCTGTCATTGCCAACAAAGGGTATATAACAAAGTATTGAGATAATCTTTTGTTATTGACCAAATACTTATTTTCCACCATAATTTGCAAGTAAATTCATAAAAAATCCTACAATGTGATTTTCTGAATTTCCCCCCCTAATTTTGTCTGTCATAGTTTAAGTGTACCTATGATGAAAATTACAGGCCTCTCTCATCTTTTTAAGTGGGAGAACTTGCACAATTGGTGGCTGACTAAATACTTTTTTGGCCCACTGTATAAACCTTTTACCTTATCATAAGTAGACATAATTGCAAATTATGAAAACCTTACAATAGAAATAAAAATAACAATTTAGTTCCGAATTTAACTTTAATTAAATGAGTTGACTCTTCACATGGGATGATTTCACTGAACAACAAAAGAAAGGGAAAATTGAAGGATTCCCAATGATCCATCACATTTCCCAAAATGTTTTCAACATATATGTGTAAAATGATTGTCTAAAAACTAAAGCTTTGGTTGTCTTCCTCTCAGGCCTCCATCAGCCGTATATATTCCCCCGCAAGCAGACACATCGATGGCCCTGAACAAACTTTATTTGTCTCTATGTAAACTGGAATACTGACCTTACCTTGACCCTCGAGAAACTTCGAGGCACAGTGGAGAAGAAGTTGGAGAGGGTGGGGGACATCATCTATGACTACGGGACAGAAAGATTTGGAGTGGAAGAGGCAAAAGGCGGGAGAAAGGTTCCAACCCCACCAGTTTCCAGGAGGCAACAAGAAATCAAGCGCCTCGTTCAAGAAAGGCGGCAGCTTAAGAAACAGTGGAAGAAGGCCTCGGAAGTGGAAAAGGAGGGCATAGAGGCACTTCAGGCTGACATCAAAACCCGGTTGGCATCCCTCCGTAGAGCAGAGAACCTACGGAAACGCATAGGGAAGAAAGAACAAACTAGAACTCGATTCTATAAAGATCCCTTCAAGTTCCTTAAAAGTCTCTTCACAAAGGAAAAAAGTGGAGCTCTAAAAACAACAAAGAAAGACCTAGAGGAGCACCTGAGAACAACAAACTTTGACTCAAAGCGACATGAACATCTGGCCATCCCATCAGATATCCCACCTATTGAACCCCCGGAACATCATATTGAGACCAGCCCTCCGACATGGAAAGAGGTGGAAAACACAGTTCGACGGGCAAGAACAGCATCAGCCCCGGGGCCAAATGGAGTCCCGTACAAAGTGTATAAGAACGCACCAGACGTCCTGAGGTTCCTCTGGAGGCTTATGAGAACAGCTTGGCAGAAGAAGATAATACCTAAAGTGTGGCGTAGGGCAGGCGGGGTCCTGATCCCTAAGGAGAAGGATGCAGTGAACATCAGCCAATTCCGCCCAATCTCCTTACTGAATGTCGAGGGTAAAATCTTCTTTAGGGTCATTGCCCAGAGGATGGCCGAGTACCTGCAAAGGAATGCGTACGTCGATACATCTGTACAGAAGGCAGGAATATCAGGGTTCTCTGGCTGCTTGGAACATTCCAGCATGATCTGGCACCAGATCCAAATGGCCAAGGTGGAGAAAAGGGACCTCCTAGTAGTCTTCCTCGACCTCGCCAATGCATTTGGCTCTGTGCCCCATGAACTCCTGTGGTCTGCCTTCAGATTTTTCCACATACCGGACACCATCACAAACCTGGTGAAGTCGTACTTCCAGGATCTGCAGTTCTGCTTCACCACCTCAGAGTTCACCACCTCATGGCAGTGCCTGAATGTAGGTATAATGGCGGGATGTACCATTTCTCCGTTGGCATTCACAATGGCAATGGAGGTTATCATCAGATCCTCAAAATGGGTTGTTGGTGGACAGCGAGTCGACTCTGGTTTCCGCCTCCCTCCACTCAGAGCCTACATGGACGACATTACAACATTGACCACCACTGTCCCATGCACCAGGAGACTGCTCAGAAAACTCGAGGAGAACATCAGCTGGGCCCGTATGAAGATTAAACCATCCAAGTCACGCAGCATCTCGATTGTGAAGGGAGTACTCTCTGACCTGAAATTCTTCATCGGAGATGACCAAATCCCAACAGTGTCTGAGCAGCCGGTAAAAAGCCTTGGAAGGTGGTATGATGCAAGCCTGAAGGATAAAGACCAGGTGCAACAGCTGCACAAAGACATCAGTAGTAGCCTACAGTCCATCGACAACACCCAGCTACCTGGAAAGTTAAAGGCCTGGTGTCTGCAGTTTGGTCTCCTACCCCGGGTGTTGTGGCCCTTAGCACTGTATGAGGTTCCAATCTCAACAGTGGAGAAGATGGAAAGAGGAGTCACAGGCTACTTAAAGAAGTGGCTCGGAGTTCCACGATGCCTTACCACCATAGGCCTCTATGGAGATGGTGTCCTCAAGCTGCCCCTCACCAGTCTAACAGAGGAATTCAAGTGTGCAAAAACCAGGCTCCAGATGACACTGAATGAATCTCAAGACCCAGTGGTGAGCAACAACGCGCCGACCTTGGCAACTGGGCGCAAATGGAGGCCAGGAAAAGCAGTCCAGGAGGCAACAGCAGCCCTCAGACATGCTGACATTGTAGGTCATGTTCAGCAAGGGAGAGGAGGCCTTGGGCTAATTAGCCGTGCTGCTTGGAGTAAGGCCACTGCACCAGAGCGGCGGAAGATGGTAGTGCAGGAAGTACGCCATCAGGAGGAGGCTGCAAGGTGGGCCAAGGCAGTCTCTCTTGCCAAACAGGGACAGTGGACTCGATGGGACAGTGTGGAGAAGAGGAAGATCAGCTGGAAGGATCTGTGGGCCATGGAAGCGAGGCGGTTGAGCTTTTCCATAAAAGCAACATATGATGTCCTTCCAACACCAGTTAATCTTCACCAATGGTATGGTGAAGATCCGGACTGTGCCCTCTGTTCCATGCCAGCCAACCTCAGGCACATTCTCACAGGGTGTAAAACAAGCCTCACCCAAGGACGCTACACTTGGCGTCACAACCAAGTCCTTAAAAACCTTGCGTCCGCCCTGGAGGACAAGCGAGCTGCCACCAACTCCCTACCACCCACAGCAGCATCACACTCCTTACGGACAAACTTTGTCCGCGAAGGGGCTAAACCACCGAAGAGCGGCTCTACACCATTAGAGCGAGACCAGCTGCGCTTGGCCTGCGACTGGAAAATGCTAGCTGACATTGGCCGGCAACTTGTGTTTCCTCCGGAGATCGCAACCACCACCCTAAGACCTGACATGGTGCTCTGGTCCCATTCACTCAATAAGGTCTTCATCATTGAGCTCACAGTACCCTGGGAAAACTCAGTAGATGAGGCTTATGAGCGAAAACATCTGCGCTATGCTGATCTAGCTGCCGAAGCACGGCATCATGGCTGGAACACAGAAGTCCGACCAGTGGAGGTGGGCTGCAGAGGTTTTTTGGCAACATCTACAACCAGACTGCTTAGAGACCTGGGAATTAAGGGCCAGAGCCAGCGTTCGGCAATCAAAGCTGTATCAGAGGCGGCAGAAGGCAGCAGTCAGTGGCTCTGGATGAAAAGGAAAGACCCCAGCTGGGCCCCAAAGTGAGAGGGCCAGGAGGTATGCGGTCATCAATGCTTGACTCAGGGAGGAGGACGCCCCTGCCATGCATAGTCCCATGGGATGTTGGCTATCAACAACAAGGCAACTCCTATGACTAATTGGGAATGGGACGCAAGCGTAGGATTGATCACCCTGTCGCTGGCCGCCTTTGGGGAGGGTGTATAGTGTGAAAGGCCGAAACACCCTAGGAACCAAAGGTACACTACTGACGATGCGCTCCCCAAATTTCACCACGCTCACTGTTCATTAACTCTTGGAAATGCTTGCACAAAGGATAGTAACATCTCATCCTGTGTTCTTGGAATCTGGAAACCACATATCCTGAGGCTGCATTCATTGTAGCTGGGGATTTTAACAAGGCTAATCTGAAAACAAGACTCCCTAAATTCTATCAATATATCGATTGCGCAACCAGGGCTGGATCATTGTTATTCTAACTTCCACGACGCATATAAGGCCCTCCCCCGCCTCCTTTCGGAAAAGCTGACCACGACTCTATTTTGTTGCTTCCAGCCAACAGACAGAAACTAAAACAAGAAGCTCCCGTGCTCAGGTCTGTTCAACGCTGGTCCGACCAATCTGATTCCACACTTAAAGACAGCTTCGATCACGTGGATTGGGATATGTTCTGCATTGCGTCCAACAACATTGACGAATACGCTGATTAGGTGAGCGAGTTCATTAGAAAGTGCATCGGCGATGTCGAACCCACAGCAACGATTAAAACATTCCCAAACCAGAAACCGTTGATTGATGGCAGCATTCGCACGGAACTGAAAGCGCGAACCACTGCTTTTAACCAGGGCATGTTAACCGGAAACATGACCGAATACAAACAGTGTAGCTATTCCTTCCGCAAGGCAATCAAACAAGCTAAGCGTCAGTATAGAGACAAAGTAGAGTTGCAATTCAACGGCTCAGACACAAGAGGTATGTGGCAGGGTCTACAGTCAATCACGGATTACAAAAAGAAAACCAGCCCCGTCGCGGACCAGGATGTCTTGCTCCCAGACAGACTAAATAACTTCTTTGCTCGCTTTGAGGACAATACAGTGCCACTGACACGGCCCGCTACCAAAACCTGTGGACTCTCCTTCACTGCAGCCAATGTGAGTAAAACATTTAAACGTGTTAACCCTCGCAAGGCTGCAGGCCCAGATGGCATCCCCGGCCGCGTCCTCAGAGCATGCGCAGACCAGCTGGCCGGTGTGTTTACGGACATATTCATTCATTCCTTATCCCAGTCTGCTGTTCCCACATGCTTCAAGAGGGACACCATTGTTCCTGTTCCCAAGAAAGCTAAGGTAACTGAGCTAAACGACTACCGCCCCGTAGCACTCACTTCCGTCATCATGAAGTGCTTTGAGAAACTACTCAAGGACCATATCACCTCCACCCTACCTGACACCCTAGACCCACTCCAATTTGCTTACCGCCCCAATAGGTCCACAGACGACGCAATCGCAACCACACTGCACACTGCCCTAACCCATCTGGACAAGAGGAATACCTATGTGAGAATGCTGTTCATCGACTACAGCTCAGCATGTAACGCCACAGTACCCTCCAAACTCGTCATCAAGCTCGAGACCCTGGGTCTCGTCCCCGCCCTGTGCAACTGGGTCCTGGACTTCCTGACGGGCCGCCCCCAAGGTGGTGAGGCTAGGTAACAACATCTCCACCCCGCTGATCCTCAACACTGGGGCCCCACAAGGCTGCGTTCTGAGCCCTCTCCTGTAATCCCAGTTCACCCACGACTGCGTGGCCATGCACGCCTTCAACTCAATCATCAAGTTTGCAGACGATACTACAGTGGTAGGCTTGATTACCAACAATGACGAGACGGCCTACAGGGAGGAGGTGAGGGCCCTCGGAGTGTGGTGTCAGGAAAATAACCTCACACTCAACGTCAACAAAACAAAGGAGATGATTGTGGACTTCAGTTAACAGCAGCGGGAGCACCCCCCTATCCACATCGACGGGACAGTAGTGGAGAGGGTAGTAAGTTTTAAGTTCCTCGGCGTACACATCACGGACAAACTGAATTGGTCCACCCACACAGACAGCGTTGTAAAGAAGGCGCAGCAGCGCCTCTTCAACTGCAGGAGGCTGAAGAAATTCGGCTTGTCACCAAAAGCACTCACAAACTTCTACAGATGAACAATCGAGAGCATCCTGTCGGGCTGTATCACCGCCTGGTACGGCAACTGCTCCTCCCACAACCGTAAGGCTCTCCAGAGGGTAGTGAGGTCTGCACAATGCATCACCGGGGGCAAACTACTTGCCCTCCAGGACCTTTTTTTTATTATTTTTTGTGTGAATTTTACACCTTTTTCCTGGTAATCGAAAGGTTGCAAGTTCAAATCCCCGAGCTGACATGGTACAAAATCTTGTCGTTCTGCCCATGAACAGGCAGTTAACCAACTGTTTCTAGGCCGTCATTGAAAATACAATTTTGTTCTTAATTAACTGACTTGCCTAGTAAAATAAAGGTAAAATAAATATACTGTACTCGATACCATCTACTGCATCTTGCCTATGCCGTTCTGGACCATCACTCATTCATGTATCTTTAAGTACATATTCTTTATCCCTTTACACTTGTGTGTATACGGTAGTAGTTGTGGAATTGTTAGGTTAGATTAATCGTTGGTTATTACTCAACTCAATTTAACCTTTTGCAGTTGCACTCCTAAAACCTAAAAACATTTGCCATAAGAAACTAGCTCCCTGGTATACATAAAATACCCGAGCTCTGAAGCAAGCTTCCAGAAAATTGGAACGGAAATGGCGCCACACCAAACTGGAAGTCTTCCGACTAGCTTGGAAAGACAGTACCGTGCCGTATCAACTTAATCAGGAAAAAAAAAAATAATAATAATAAATAAATAACAATCCTAAATGTATTTTTGATACTGTCACAAAGCTAACTAAAAAGTAGCATTCCCCAAGTGAGGATGGCTTTCACTTCAGCAGTAATACATTAATGAACTTCTTTGAGGAAAAGTTAATGATTATGAGAAAGGAAATTACGGACTGCTCTTTAAATCTGCGTATTACGTCAAAGCTCAGTTGTCCTGAGTCTGCACAACTCTGCCAGGACCTAGGATCAAGAGAGACACTCAAGTGTTTTAGTACTATACCTCTTGACACAATGATGAAAATAATCATGGCCTCTAATCCTTCAAGCTGCATACTGGACCCTATTCCAAATAAACTACTGAAAGAGCTGCTTCATGTGCTTGGCTCTCCTATGTTGAACATAATAAATGGCTCTCTATCCACTGGATGTGTACCAAACTCACTAAAAGTGGCAGTAATAAAGCCTCTCTTGAAAAAGCCAAACCTTGACCTAGAAAATATAAAAAACTATCGGCCTATGTCGAATCTTCCATTCCTCTCAAAATAAATTTAAAAAGCTGTTGTGCAGCAACTCACTGCCTTCCTGAAGACAAACAATGTATATGAAATGCTTCAGTTGGGTTTTAGACCCATCATAGCACTGAGACTGCACTTGTGAAGGTGGTAAATTACCTTTTAATGACATCAGACCGAGGCTCTGCATCTGTCCTCTGCTCCTAGACCTTAGTGCTGCTTTTGATACCATCGATCACCACATTCTTTTGCAGAGATTGGAAACCCAAATTGGTCTACACGGACAAGCTCTGGCCTGGTTTAGATCTTATCTGTCGGAAAGATATCAGTTTGTCTCTGTGAATGGTTGTCACTGACAAATAAACTGTAAATTTCGGTGTTCCTCAAGGTTCAGTTTTAGGACCACTATTGTTTTCACTATATATTTTACCTCTTGGGGATGTCATTCGAAAACATAATGTTAACTTTCCCTGCTATGTGGATGACACACAGCTGTACATTTCAATGAAACATGGTGAAGCCCCAAAATTGCCCTCGCTAGAAGCCTGTGTTTCAGACATAAGGAAGTGGATGGCTGCAAACTTTCTACTTTTAAACTCGGACAAAACAGAGATGCTTGTTCTAGGTCCCGAGAAACAAAGAGATCTTCTGTTGTATCTGACAATGAATCTTGATGGTTGTACAGTCGTCTCAAATGCAACTGTGAAGGACCTCGGCGTTACTCTGGACCCTGATCTCTCTTTTGACGAACATATCAATACTGTTTCGAGGACAGCTTTTTTCCATCTACGTAACATTGCAAAAATCAGAAACTTTCTGTCCAAAAATGACACAGAAAATGTAATCCATGCTTTTGTTACTTCTAGGTTAGACTACTGCAATACCCTACTTTCCGGCTACCCGGATAAAGCACTAAATAAACTTCAGTTAGTGCTAAATACGGCTGCTAGAATCCTGACTAGAACCAAAAAGTTTGATCATATTACTCCAGTGCTAGCCTCCCTACACTGGCTTCCTGTTAAGGCAAGGGCTGATTTCAAGGTTTTACTGCTAACCTACAAAGCATTACTTGGGCTTGCTCTTATCTATCTTTCTGATTTGGTCCTGCCGTACATACCTACATGTAAACTACGGTCACAAGACGCAGGCCTCCTAATTGTCCCTAGAATATCTAAGCAAACAGCTGGAGGCAGGGCTTTCTCCTATAGAGCTCAATTTTTATGGAATGGTCTGCCTACCCATGTGAGAGACACAGACTCGGTCTCAACCTTTAAGTCTTTACTGAAGACTCATCTCTTCAGTGGGTCATATGATTGAGTGTAGTCTGGCCCAGGAGTGTGAAGGTGAACAGTGTCTCCTGATCCCTCCTGTCTCAGCCTCCAGCATTTATGCTGCAGTAGTTTGTGTCGTGGGGCTTGGGTAAGTTTGTTATATCTGGAGTACTTCTCCTGTCTTATCCGGTGTCCTGTGTGAATTTAAGTATGCTCTCTCTAATTCTCTCTTTCTTTCTCTCTCTCGGAGGACCTGAGCCCTAGGACCATGCCTCAGGAATACCTGGCAACACTCCTTGCTGTCCCCAGTCCACCTGGCCGTGCTGCTGCTCCAGTTTCAACTGTTCTGCCTGCGGCTATGGAATCCTGACCTGTTCACCGGACGTGCTACCTGTCCCAGACCTGCTGTTTTCAACTCTCAAGAGACAGCAGGAGTGGTAGAGATACTCTTAATGACCGGCTATGAAAAGCCAACTGACATTTACTCCTGAGATGCTGACTTGCTGCACCCTCGACAACTACTGTGATTATTATTATTTGACCATGCTGGTCATTTATGAACATTTGAACATCTTGGCCATGTTCTGTTATGATCTCCACCAGGCACAGCAGAAAAGGACTGGCCACCCCTCATAGCCTGGTTCCTCTCTAGGTTTCTTCCTAGGTTTAGGCCTTTCTAGGGAGTTTTTCCTAGCCACCGTGCTTCTACACCTGCATTGCTTGCTGTTTGGGGTTTTAGGCTGGGTTTCTGTTCAGCACTTTGAGATATCAGCTGATGTACAAAGGGCTATATAAATACATTTGATTTGATTTGATATTACTGCATTGTCGGAACTAGAAGCACAAGCATTTCACTACACTCGCATTAACATCTGTGAACCATGTGTATGTGACAAATAACATTTGAGATCTGGAGAATCAGCTGTACATGTGATGGAAGAGTGCACTGTGCATGCAGAGGGTTGCAATTCCATTGAATTGTGAATAGTTTAACCAAAATATGCCACAAGCCCTAGAATTGCCTTATGTGTATCCCACAAAAAAAGGTTCACTGTTATAAGCTATCTTTTTTGATGAATATAAGCAAAATTCCCCAATTCTCGGGCTTAACTTCCCATGGAAAATTTCCTGGAAAGTTTCCAACCCTTTGCAACCCTACTCACTACTGTAAATTGTTCTGGATAAAAGCATCTGCTAAATGACTAAAATGCAAATACCACTGGGCCCCACCAGACACAGATAATCGAAGATTGAGGTTTATTTTCTCACTTGCAGCGAATGCCATCTCGGAGAGCAGTTTCTCTCGCAAAATCCCTAACGTTGACATCCGCTCCCTTCTTCAGCAGGAATCGGACAGTCTCGACATCACCCTCACCAGCAGCCAGGTGGAGAGGTGTCCTCCCATGTCCGTCTGACACAGACACATCAGCTCCCTAAAGCATGACAGTCAACATTTTTGGATGAATTTCCTAAGTATCAATACTTATGTTAACCGAATTAAATTGCTCTAAATGATGATAAAGTATAAATGTTTTCATAAACTAACGTTAGTAACGTTAGGTTACAGGATTCCCTTCCCACAAATTCACTTGTATAACACAGTAGCTAGCTAACTAAGTAAGTACTACTAGCTAGGCTAATTGTAGTTACTTATATTGTAGTGAATTCGGGAGATAACCCCGACCGGGGACTTGGACTTGGGTCCAATGACCGTCAAACCAACGCCTTAACAGTTAAGCCAAGAGGTCCAAACCCCTTGAAGAGGTCGCTACATTACCCCCTTACTTCGAGAGAGGGTGTCCCCATACTTCTCTAAAACAATTGTAACGTGGCTCAAAACATAATGGGAAAAAATCTCTATATATATATATATATTGGTCAATAATAATACTCTGGGTAACGTTACCTGTTGTAAGTGTCCCTCAAGACCAACAATGTCTCCTTGCAAAGCAGAGGCATTCAACAGCATGGGGAAAATGGCAAGCTGGCACACCTTCATCTCCTACGGTTAGTAACAAGAAAATGAACCTTGCAGAAGGCTATATATTCCATGTAGTATCATGGATTATAGTTTCATATTGACATTGATTGACTTGACTGAAGAACACAGACAGTTCACCAATAACGTTGTACTTTTGACCGACTGTGATTGACGCATCCAACGGTTAGCTAACTGGCTAGAAGCTGACATCGTTCAGCGCAAACGCTAGCTAGTTAGCCTTTACTTACTACTCTATAACGTTATATTGGTTTACTAGCGAACTTTAGTTTGCTGGCTAAACACACCAACCTTTGCCATATCATCAGTCCCCAACCATCCCAGACGGATGGATGATGCCACAGCTGACCAAAATCTGTAAACTTCCTCAGGGATCTTTCCTTTTGATTGATAAATACCCATGGTGGCGAATTACTAAGCTTTCGCAATATACACTTTTATTGAGAGGCAAAACCACTACAGGGCCTGTCTGGGGTTCAAATTAATTTAATTAAATTACTCACTAACATGAAAAGTAAATGAATGGTTTCGCGGGTTCGAAAGTTCCCACCCGTCACGTGACATAGGACATGCATATCAAACAGATGTGACTTGTTGAACGTATTGTAATGAACATCATTAACGTAACTTCATGAACATAGCATTCAAAGTGTTTACAAATGCAAGTATTATCATTTACATTAGTTGAATGTTTCATGTTTTGTCGTCTGTATGGGAAAATAGTACCTAGCCATCTTGCGGCAAAATATCCACGACTATGATTGGTTGTGGTGGTATGCCGTAAAGCGTTTTCTGCCAGCGTTGTCTTATAAATACTCTTCAGACTCCTTGAACGGTCTCATTTCGTCAGTCTTCAGGATCGCTTTGGTAAAGTAGCATGCTAACATACTCTGTCGACGGTGCTGCTAAATGCAGCAATGAAGGTACAATTGAATTACTGAGTAATATGTAATGTGTTAATCCACGTTGTGGATTCAATGTTTAGGAACTTCTCTTTGTTTATTTTTTTCTCAATTTGTTATTTCTATTTTCTTAACTTGATTTTTTTTTTTTAAAGTAAGCATTTCACTGCTGTTGTATTCGGCGAATGTGACAAATACAATTTGAATAGTTGCGATCATGCTTCCCTGCCACGCGGTGTTGCAAATGGCTCGCTAACGTTAACGTTTGCAAAAGAGGTATCAAACTACAAGTAGCTAGCTATTTTGTCATGGCTTGTCTATTGGCTATTGTGGTGGCAGCCTATGGTTGTTTTGACTGCTGTAGTTTCTAGTCTGTTAGCAAGCCATCTAATGTTAGCAAACAGGCCCGAAGATGACTGGCTAGCTAAATGCCATGTGCATCTTTACGTATGGAGTTTCCTAGATTCAATGGGTGAATTCCATCGATGTGACATGGCTATAGAACTGTCGGGTTTGCTTTCATCTTTACAGATTAATTGTATTGGTGACAATGAGGCCCGTAACATCCTCGCTAACCAGTCTTAACCTAGCTAACGTTAGTTGACTAAATACAGGCCGAGGCTCGTTAAATAATCTGCTAGATAACGTCAGTGACGTTTCTCTGGGACTAAAGGTCATTACCCAAACTAATGAACTCTTGTTTGCGAATATAGCTTTGAACGGTAATGTGTTACATCTCAAATTGTATTTTCAACAGAACTATGGACATCTAACGTTTTATGATTTTGCTTCACATGCCTTATTCCCTCTGATCCTTGATAATTGCAGGAAATTACAGACTCCACATTTGGCTATCTTGAGTTGAGCCAGAACTCTGTGCGCCAGAAGCTCTTCCACGCGGTAAGACATTTCCTGTCAAGTCTTTGTAAGCACAGTGCCAGTTGGGGCCTTGACATCGTGGGCCTTAGTGCTGGTGCAGTGCACATAGCAATCCATTCTCTTGCAACCCACTGCTGTGCTCACCTAGCAGCAGTGTTACTAATGAGACTGGACATTTGTCTAACAAGAAATGATTTACAATGATGGCCTGCTAAAAGGCTTCCTGCTTGGATGGGGGGCTGGGACGAGAAATAAAATATTAATGGCAAGACGCCAACACTACACAGACCTAAGACACCATAGTGTGGCAGCAGCACATGACAAGAGAATCAATTTGTACATGTATTAATACAAAGTATTTGCCATTTATCCATTGCTTTCATCTTTCAGGGAAAAGCTTAACATGAAGATGTTTAATTCAAGATCAAACTCGGGTATGTTTGATAACCTTAAGCTTGATATATTAATGGAAGTAATGATGATTGGCTTAAATGTTCAACTGCTCTGAATTGTGATTAAGGTATGCCTTTCTGAACAAACCGGTGATGTAAATGCTGTAAACCAATGTTCATATTCATTGAATTCACTACTTTCCATTGCTTCAACAGCTTCAACCGCTTCAAGGAGCAACTGAGTTGCCCTGAATACCCAAGAGTTCCTGAGCTTGTGGTCATTTGCCGAGTCATGTTAGTTTGTTTTTCAAAGATCCAATTGAGTCAACTAGAATAACCTTGGCATGCATTTAGTTTTATAGTGAGTGGTTAATTTCACCACTTGCAATGCCTACTCCACTTTATTGATATAATCCTCAGTGCTTCGTATTTAAAGGTTCCTGTGCTGTATTGAGGCCTATCCCGACAGACTCCTCACTGTGGGCCCTAGTCGTTGGAAATGCCTCAAAGAACAAATTTGTGGTTTCGCTTTACCCACAGGGCTACTGCCATTAGCCCTGTGAGATATTACTACAGAACAAATACTCAAAATTGCAGCACTGTTTTAAAGTGACACTGTTTCTAATGACCTGCTTGTCTGGTGTAGGTCTACCAAATGGCCACGGGGTGGCTCAAGCCCTGATGCAGAGCGGCCCTTTGGTGAGTATTATTGAGGGCTCGTCTTAATTTGCACCTGTCTCGGTGGACTATTCCATCACGGGTATACCATTAGCACACTTACTGTCAATTTCTAATATGCAATATATATTCTGTCACTGGAAATGTGGTAATGTGTTCAATATTAGTCTTACACGGCACCCAAACAGTCTGCGTGCATGCACCATTCATTGTGCATAAATGTATTTTGTCCCGCTATACCAAACGCGATCACAACACGCAGGTGCAAATATCAAAACAAACTCTGAATCAATTACATTAATTTGGGAACAGGTCAAACTAGTTCGCGTGCACTTTCTAGCTAATTTGTCCTGGGACATCAACTTTGGGTCGTTATTTACCTGAAATGCACAAGGTCCTCTGCTCAGACAATTAATCCACTCGCACAACAGTCAACTGAATCGTTTTTAGTCATTCCTCCCAGGCTTTTTCATCTTGGAAATTTTATGGTGTTTGGTAAATCAAGTTTAGTAGGATTACTACACTGACGAGCAACGGTTCGTCTTTTGATCACCCATGTGGGTATAGTCGATGACTGGCGGATTGCTGTTTTGAAGCCTGTATCTTGGCACTCCGCACTTGTAAAACTGTTTTGGAAGCTATAGAAAATAATTTGTCTAATTTTGAGTGTCCTGTGGGTTTGCTTAGACACCTTAATTCATACTTGTATTGTGCGCCAAATATGAAAGTTTACATTTCCTTAACTTCACGCACCCATCCCATTAGTGGGATCATTTTCATCAACTGCTGAATTGCACAGCTCCAAATTGAATTACACAAAATATTGCACTTTTGTGAAATCACAAGTGTAATATAGCAAAACAGTGTAGCTTGTTAATCCACCTGGCATGTCAGATTTGAATAAAGCTTTTCAGAGAAAGCATAAGCGTTTATGTAAGAACATCTCTAAGTAGACAATATATTAAACACTAACAGCCAAGTAGATTGGTCAGAAAAGCTAATTAAATTGCTTACCTTTGCTCTGTTTTATGTTCAGAAATCCAGGCTTGAGCAGTCACGACATCGCAGAACAATTCCAAATAGTGTCTAAAGTGTGTCAAGATGTCAAATGTTTATTTATAATCAATCGTCAGGTTGTTTTTACAATATATAATCAATAATATGTCAAACTGGAATGAAGCTTCTTGCATCTGATCTGGGGAACTTAGGTTTCAGATGTCAGATTTAGTTTTGAATCCCTGGGGTCTATGGGAGGGATAGACTATGATCACCGCACTGCATGGTATCTGCAGCCAGCTGCTACTCCGGTTGGACTGTTCATTAGTCAGTGCAAGAGAAACTCGGCATATGGCATCGTTGGTCTCCATGTCTTTGTGTGTGGCGTCCTGGTATATCTGTCGAGACACTTCACTTCTCATTAAGTTTCCATCATTGAACTTCCGGTATGCAAATTTAATCTATTTTCTCTTGACAGGCCTGTTGTATCATGTGCCAAGGGCTCTGAGAGGGTAATGAATTAAGTGAGTATTTGTGTACAGTCTCGTGATGCTAGCAGAGTGCCCACTGAGTAGCACTGTATGGTATCTGCAGCCAGCCTTCACCACGGGCTGTTCTGTTCATAACACAGTGCAAGATCAACTCTTCATATGGCATCGTTGGGCTCTGGGCTGGTCTGTGCCTGGCGCCCTGGTATTTGTGCAGAGACAACACTTTCCTTCTCAATGGGCTACTCTGACAATGATGCCCCAAATTGAGACTCACTGTATCAAAGTAATGTTTCTGGGCATTAAGATTACGTTAGTGTGTATTAAAGGCTAAGAATACTGGCCATGAGGTGTGATAAATGTCGTGCTGTAGTGTTCAAGGTATTGAGTAATTAAGTGTTGACTTCACTTCAGGTACACCAGGACTGGTCTTTTGATGATCCAGAACTTGGCTGAATGATACATCTCCAGTGAAGGTAACTTCCTTTTGTCTTCCTGGACTTTTTGGGCTGTCATCAGTTTGGTCATATACCAAGGCTCTTGGGATATACAGTTCCTGACTTGCTGTGGAATTGACCATAAAGTAAACCTTCCAGTGGGTCTCACCAGCGCCATGCTGGAGGTGCTCTATTGGAAACAGTGCAATAACAAAGTTAACTGAGTTACTCACCATTTATTTGTATTTAACTTAGTGAATTGTCTCTTTCAGGTTGTGCATCCCTGGCCAACAAATGACCAGAGTAAGGTGAGGAGCTACTCAGTGTGACGTGTTCCGGATCATTTTCAAAGGGGGCCTGTCGGGCTTTCCCACTGCTGGTCCTTCACGCAGTGATCCCACAGCAGCGCCCCTGGTGACTCGATGCAGATCCTTTTTGCCATGGGTGCTCTGCAGTCTACACGGGCAACATGACTCTTACTCAATATTACATCAGCAACTAGATCATGCCTGCTTATTAATGCATAGAAGGAAATTTGTCTAAAGTTTAACCAAAATGTATTTCTAATCAACAGGTGATCTGTTTCAGCCCTGCATGCACCCATCAAGTTAAGAGGTGTTTGAAGAAATTAACAAGATGAATGCTTTCTCCAAGATGCAATTGAAAATGTAGCTCAATCTGACCTGTTGAGCTTCTGATAATTTCAATAAAATTATTGGTAATGCAATTTGGTTACTTACTACTTTCCTGGGAAAGGGACATGGAAAGTGTTGGGTTCATAACCTAAAATTCAAGATCCCCTGAATTTTCCCATATGCACAAAGCTTAGTTCTTCAATTGTGTGCACATTTGTTTACGTCCAAGTTAGTAAGTGTTTCTCCTTTGCCAAAATAATCCACATTATAGAAGTGAGGCATATCAAGAAACTGATTAAATGGGTGCATCTTGTGCTGAGACAGCTTTTTGGTGGGGAACAAAATCTGATTTGTTCCTTGGTGTGGGCCCTGTTCAGTTGAAGCCTAAAGTTTGGAACTTTATTTCATCAGGTAAAATAAATCCATTTACATTTCCAGTATGCATGTTTGGCACCGCATTAAGCTACGTTTGTGGCATATAATTGGCACAGCCCTCGCACCCACCAAGAAGGTTGACTTCAGGACTAGGTTTGAAGGTGTTTTGCATAAATTGTGGTGCTTTATTGATGCAATGTAAACGGGCCTAGTGTTTCCATGAGGGGTGTGATCACATGGGGGGAAGGTGGAAAGGAACTGACTTAAAGGTGGGTTAGGGCAGTAGTTTATGTCTGCCTTGCATAAACGTGGCCAAAGTTCACTCATGCAATGTGTATTTTCACATGGGTCTGTTACTGGTTGTGGTTGGGGTCTCCCATGTATTTTCTGTTTGTGGTTAAATGTCACTCCGCACATGCATCCTCTAATGGGTGGTTTCTGAAGTTGGTGTGAATGTGCACCCGATGCAATGGGCTTGACGGTTATGGTGGGTTGTGAAGCAGCTAGTTGGTCAATTAGAAACTTACTCAATACACATGGGTGCTGAGGTAATCAGAGCCAGACACTTTAAAGGTTCCTATAATCCTTGCACAACTTCCAGAACAGTCTCACTGGTCTCGAGGCTGGGCTTCAACGCATATGTACAGATTTTTGGTGGTGCTCATTAGAATAGATAAACCCAATTGTTTGGACACGGGCATAATTTTAACTATCACATGTATTTGCCCTGATGTTTCACTACATAATCACTCCCTCGCAATAACAGCTGTTCAAACAATTGGCTTGTTCTTCCCAATTTGTGTCTTGGCTCTCTAGTTCATTCTTTTCATATCTGTAGTGATGGAATTTGAGATTTTTCTAATGTCTTGTACCTTGTGCTTTTCCTCCCAATGCTTGCTGAAGTAAGATCTCAGGAAGAGTACCGATGAGGGTAATCTCATTGAGGGTTTATGCTCTCATTAAATTGAGGCTCAAACAGTATGGGGCTCTGTTTCTGTGTCAAGAACAGTGCACAGATCCTGCTGTGAACTGCCGTCCACTCCTTCAGACTAATTTTCTGGTCGTGTCCATACCGTTCTCCAATGTAGAAGGACATCCATTAGAATTCAGATTTTCCGTGCTCTAATTAGCCTATTTCCCCTCGCACCAGTGGAGAATATCAAATCTAAGTTTAGCGTGCATTCGGGAAGTATTCAGCCCCCTTATATTTTTCCACATTACAGCCTCATTCTAAAATTGTTTACACAAAAAATGCTCAAACAATACCCCATAATGATAAAGCGAAAAGTTGAGTTTTATAAGTCTTTAAAAAATAATATAATAATAAATGCCATTTAGCAGACGCTTTTATCCAAAGCGACTTACAGTCATGTGTGCATACATTCTACGTATGGGTGGTCCCGGGGATCGAACCCACTACCCTGGCGTTACAAGCGCCATGCTCTACCAACTGAGCTACAGAAGGACATACCTTATTTACATAGGTATTCAGACCCTTTGCTATGAGAGTTGAAATTGAGCTCCGGTGTATCCTTTTTCCATTGATCATACTTGATTGGAGTCCACCTGTGGTAAATTCAATTGATTGGACATGATTTGGAAAGGCACACACCTGTCTATATATAGGTTCCCACAGTTGACAGTGCATCACAGAGCAGGAACTAAGCCATGAGGGTAAAGAAATTGTCCGTAGACAACCAAGACAGGATTGTGTCGAGGCAAAGATCTGGGAATGGGTACCACAAAATGTCCTATTTATTTATCTGTTATTTTACCAGGTAAGTGTCACTGCCCTGGGGCAATGGGATATTTATTTTTAGACTAGAGGAAAGAGTGACTCATACTGGCCCTCCAGCACCACTTCCAGCAGTATCTGGTCTCCCATCCAGGAGCAACCCTGCTTAGCTTCAGAAGCAAGCCAGCAGTGGTATGTAGGGTGGTATGCTGCTGGCATTGTGTGCACATTTGAAGGTCCCTAAGAACACAGTGGCCTCCATCATTCTTAAATGGAAGAAGTTTAAAGCCACCAAGACTCTTCCTAGAGCTGGCTGGCCTGCCAAACTGAGCAAGCAGGGGTTAAGGGCCTTGGTTAGGGAGGTGACCAGGAACCCAATGGTCACTCTGACAGAGCTCCTCTGTGGAAATGGGAAAAGCTTCCAGAAAGACAACCATCTCTGCAGCACTTCACCAATCAGACCTTTATGGTAAAGTTGACAGACGGAAACCACTCCTCAGTAAAAGGCACATAACAGCCCACTTGGAGTTTGCCAAAAGTAACCTAAATTACTCTCGCAGACCATGGGAAACAAGATTATGTATTCTGATAAACCAAGATATAATTATTTGGCCTTAATGTCAAGTGTCACATCTGGAGGAAACCTGGCATCATCCTTACGGTGAAGCATGGTGGTGGAAGCATCATGCTGTGGGAATGTTTATCAGCAGCAGGGACTGGGAGACTAATCAGGATCGAGGGACAGATCAACTGAGCAAAGTACAGAGATATCCTTGATTAAAAACCTGCACCAGAGCACTCAATAGCAGGGACTTGGGTGAGGTTCACCTTCAACAGGACAATGACCCTAAGCACACGGCCAAGAGAATGCAGGAGTGGCTTTGGGACAAGTCTGAATGTCTTTGAGTGGCCCAGCCAGAGCCCAGACTTTAACCCGATCAAAACATCTCTGAAGAGACCTGAAAATAGCTGTGCCGCAATGCTCCCCATCCATCCTGACAGAGCTTGAGAGGATCTGCAGAGCAGGTTGAGAGAAATTCCTCAAATACAGGTGTACCAAGTTTGTATTGTCATACCCAAGAAGACATTAGGCTGTAATCACTGCCAAAGGTGCTTCAACAAAGTACTGAGTAAAGGGTGAATATTTATGTACATGTAATATGTCCTGGCGGAGATTTTATACATTTGCAAAAATAAAACTGTTTTTGCTTTGTCATTGTGGGTTATTGTGTGTAGATTGAGGGAAAAAGACAATTTAATACATTTTAGATTAAGGCTGTAACAGAATGTGGAAAAAGTATAGAGGTCTGAACTTTCCAAATGCACTGTAACTGTCACGTCAAATACTACAGGTGTAGACTTTACCATGAAATGCTTCACAAGCGCCGAATAAAACCGATGTAGACTTTACTGTGAAATGCTTACTTACGAGCCCTTTCCCAACAATGCAGATTTAAAAAGTACAAAAATCATCAATTAACTGTTCAGCAGTCTTATAGCTTATGGGTAGAAGCTGTTCAGTAGCCTTTTGGTCCCAGACATGGAGCTCCGGTATAGTATATGTACAGTCATGTTTTGAACTGTATACCATGGAGAGGGGAGGGGCATAGCTTTTTTCTAAAGGGGAATATGAACTGCATGTTTATTTTCAAGACGCTCAATCGTGTTATCTGATCTCCGGGAGGATTAGGCCTAGATATTTTTTAAATATGGAAATGCATGCTCTTGCAGGTTCACAAAAGTAAAAATGTCTATTGCATCACATGTTTTAATCTGTACAGTATTTCAATGTGGTAAATTTTATGCATCAGACCCCCCCCCCAAGAAATTGTTCTAACAACCTGATGAACCTGCAGTTCAAGCCTAAAGTTGCCATCTCAGCAACTCCTTCAGACCCATATAAAACTACTTTCACTAGTCCATGTCAATCCAAGAAAAGGGGAGGTGGTGGAAATGGCACTAGAGAAACCTCAAGAATACATAAAAACATCTGAAGGGAAATGTCCTTTGAACTGAACAATATCATATTTTCCACACCCTCAACTGGGCCATAGCTTTGCGAGATCAGAGTGGCTGTAGGGTCTTATCAATGCCACAGACAAAAAAGCTTGTTATTTTATGGCTCCAGTCAGCTAGGGCCTTAGTTACCACCAGTCATAGCCTGTGAATAATTAAACTGCTGTCTAGTTTTTATACTGAAGCAAGGCCTAGTCTGGTCCGCGAGTGTAGGAGGGGTGATAGTGCACATACTCTCAGTAGCTTCATCTACGAAATAGCAGTAAGTTGATGGTGATTGAGATGGAACTTATACTGCATGAAATTACATCACCACCTATACAAGTCTATCCTCCCACCTGCAGGTTCAAAGAATGTGACCTGAGAAAACATCATAGTTAAAGCCCCTGAGTGGCGCAACGGTCTAAGACACTGCTTCTCAGTGCTAGAAGCGTCACTACAGACTACCTGGTTCGATTCCAGGCTATATCACAACTCGCTGTGATTGAAAGTCCTATAGGGTAGACCATAATTGGACCAGTGTTGTCTGGGTTTGTCCGGTGTAGGCAGTCATTGTAAATAAGAATTTGTTCTTAACTGACTTGCCTAGTTAATAAAAGGTTAAATTAAAAAATGTTAAGTGTACCTGTATTTGCCTTTGTAGAGATACTCTACAAAGATGTCTGAATGTTGTGCTCTACCCCAAGTACAATGGAACCACTGTCCAGGGGGATTCCTGACATCAATGGTGATTATGATTTCGTTTGATTCTTTGCATACAGAATACCACAGATAACTCATTTGTACGTTCTGTTGCCTTAATCTTTGGATTTATGTCAGATATAAATCATAGAAAAGCTCATTTGTGGGCACAATTACAGCACCTTCAAAATCGGTCAGTGCTATCAGGGATCCTTGGGACGTACCCACCCTAAATCCTAAACATTTTAAATTTCAACTTCAATCGGGTAGGGATGTTCCAAGGATCCCGGATAGCACAGGCCCTTCAAAATCCCAGTCTGGTAGGTAGTAAGGTCAGAGTACAAATACTCTTTCAAGATCTTGTTTAATGGCATCATCACCATTGTCATTTACCAATGCATTGACGGACCAGGCCATGAATTCTGAACCTCCACTGAGTGATGCTCTGAGTGGAATCCCATAAATCAGGTTTACTTGTTTCTTTGTGTTCAACATTAAACTCTTATCATGCTGCTATCTGCTTTGGGGAGCTGATGAACTTTACATCAAAAGAAAGTGAGTATGGTGATTGAGTTAACAGGGTCCCATTGTTAAAATTGCAAATGTATAATGTGTCAGAGACTGTCAGACATCAAGTGTGCTGTCCCCCCAGTTTCGGCTATCAATCAGGCTGCCCTGCAACTCAGATTACTGTAATAAGCCTACTTTAATTTTAAATTGTATTTATGAGGTAAATTAGTCTTCCTTCTTTCAATGCAAACCCCTACAAAATATTAACCTTATAAGTAGGCCACCGATAGGACCAAAACCTGTGTGAATAACTGAAAGCGAACAGTTAATGAATTTCAGATGGAGATAGGTAAGTATATAAGACATGTATGGACAGTGGACAGGCCATTAATGTCCTAGCGATGACAGTTTTTGGACATTATGGGCACAGATGTAGTAGGCCTATCTTGCAAGGTTGATTTGTAAGATGTCTGGGGTTTGTCCTCAGACAATTTAATGCATTCCAAATCATGCATATACAAAACAGTGAAACAAAATGCTTAATTTGTCATATTTTGCATTGTCCTTGTATTTGCTCCATGATGGCCCTGCCATGACGCCATAGGAAATGTGAAACTACATGTCCCAACATGCCCGTGTGGCAAAGCAGGTCCTCCCCTTCTTTTGAGTGGCAAGTTGTTTGTTTCACTGTTACCAGCTGCTGGACTATTCCAATCCCTGTCGGAGAGAATACACGGGGACCGACAGTCATTCTCTTCCTCCCCGTTTACCTCATTGTGATTATTTTATTACACCCTGCTTCTATTTTTACCTCTCTTTCATTATTTTCCGAAGTGGATAACTTGTCCTTCTCCCTCCCTTGCTTTCTGCTACGTTTCACGGTTTTTATAAGCTATATAGGTGTATTTATTTGTTTTTTTATTAGAAACGATATACATTTATGTCTTAGATGTTCCTCAAATGAGAAGACTCAAATGATGGAGTTGCATATTTTAGAACACAGCTTGAAAGTAGCGAGTATAGCAAAAGAGGGCATTCAGATTTGCACTCACGGATTAATCAAACTCGCCTTCTTGCCCTCTAAAACAAGGTAAGTAGCTTTATTTATAATATTTTTTTATTAAATCCGATACAATAAAGAAAATGAATCATTCTAAATATCTTATTGGGCATTAACGTTATTGCAAACTAATTGCGCGACTAGATACAATGTTGCCGATCGTTGTGGCAAAACTGTCCCATTGTAATTGTCTTCAGCAGTTATGTTTTAGCTTTCAATGAAAATGCATGCTCTGTTTTTGCATGAGTCAATGAGTGCTGACAGTATTCTTTAAATTCAGTATGTTGTTTTGCATTGTCATTTTTTTCAGCTTTTGTGCTTTTGTAGTCCGGTCAACGTGAAGGGGTGTGTAGGCTACGTGCTTATGCTGCGTTTTCGTCCTGTCGGAAACTCGGAAATCTACTTGCTTACTTGTATAAAGACGATACTGGATATATATAATGAGGCTTGTGACTCCGCTCTAACAATTGGATTCGTTTTCCACAGACCGGAACGTCGGCTGTCAAGCTCCCGCCTATTCCTCTCTTTGGTTTGGTGGATACATCTTATTTAAAAAAAAAAATATATATATATATATCTCTCTCGAAGAGGGGTGTTGACATCAACCACCTGTATTCAATGGAGAGTGAGAAGCTATGCTAGCCCCATGAATATGCATAGACCATCTTGAATTTCAACAAGGACTACTCCAATATAGTTTTTTCTCAGTTGTCAAGTGCATCTCACTTATTTTATTTTACCAGGTACATTGGCTGAGAACACATTCTCATTTACAGTAACGACCTGGGGAATAGTTACAGGGGGGATGAATGAGCCAATTGGAAGCAGTACACCCATAAGAACCTAGGCATTACAGCATTTCTATTAGATCAAATAAGCCTTGCGTATCAAAATGGCAATTCATGTTAATCGTGACTAAATTCAACACTTTCTCCACCCCATACAAAAACTCAGTTGCTTAATAATTAATGATCTGCTTAATGTGTACAGATTATGGGGGTGGAGTTAACCCTCCTGCTTCACCTCTTCTGCCTTGTTCATGAGCTAGTCAGAACTAACAAACTCAAATTTCTGGTTGTAGTTATACTGCTGCGTTCAACAGTTAACATGTCGTACATTTCCTAGTTCCGACAAGCACTTGAACGCGGCATTCCTCTCTGATACCAGAGTTTCCCACTTGGGAAGAAGAATCGACCAATAAAAATATCTACGCAAATTACTTCTGTTCATTTTTACTCGGAGGTCCCGAGTTTCCCACACAACGTTAACGCGGCATTGCAGCTCTGCGGTGTTGTTTTTTCGTTGTGTGTAGGTGTAAAATTAAACTGGGTGAGGTGGTTGCTTTAAGTCAAACTTGAACTGGCGGCGTGAGGACATTTATGTTGTTCGTGATGATGCCGAATATATCATTTGAAATGTTGCAATCATCTTTTGGTTAGCTAGCCATTCTATCTGTTGCTGGAGATGTGAACGCTGGCCCAGTGGTTGTGTTTCTGACTACAGCCTTTCTCGGTTTTAAATACATTGAATAGGTTATAATTAGGAGACAACAATAAAACTGTATATTTTTTCCTCCTGTTAATTTCACCTGGCATGATGAGGATAGGGCAGGTTATCTTCTGTAAACCTATTGCAAAAGTATAACTTACATGATGGAATGCCACTGTAAATGTGCTGTGAGCATATTATCAATAGGATACTCTAACCTAAACTTTGTTAGTGCTATTTTCCTCAAGTGATTATTTCCTCAAGAACTATTATTATCACTAAAATGTTGGCCTCATCTGTGAGAAATGGGCCTACAGGCCAATAATATAACAGTTTTGCATTCCAACAAAGATCTTTGGATCCTCGCTTTTACAACTGCACCAGGATACATTTCAAGGCATTTATATTTTAGTGACATGTTAATGACACATGGGGTTGAAAAGGCCATTCGCTAACCTTTGTTTACCAAGCTCTCCTTAAGGCAAATTCTCCTCCACCTTTCAGTGACCTTTTTACATGTGCTGTGGTGACCCTTGAAAAATACTTGAAAAGGAGGCAGAGGTCCACAGAAATGCAGTATAAATTTTGCCTCGCACAGCTTGGGGGCGTAAAACATGCATTTAGGTTCACATTTTGCAGTGGTATGGTAGATACAGCTTTGTCTCGATCTCAAATGAATAGAAAAGATGAGTACCGTGTCATTTCCTGGTTTTAGTCAGTGCTTATCTTTTCCATTCATTTGGTGTGGAAGCATATAGCTGGATCTACACAATCGATGTAGTGGGACGTGGTTTCAACTTGACTACTTTAGAGGTATTATAACGTCTGACAAACTATGATTTGAAGGTGTAATGACCCTTAAGGCAGTGTTTAAAAATGAAGATAAAGATACTGATATCCCATACTCTCTCCATGAAGTAAAACAGCAATTATAGTATAGAAAATAGAAGACAGACAACATTTTTAAAGATCTTATTTCCTGATGCACAGACAGAAGTGAATTAAAATGGATGCATCTGTCATTAAACATAGCCTGTGGTTTCCCCTTATACCTTGGAAGTGTTTCATTGCTTCCATTGTTGGCAGACAGAGCTGGATGCACCAAGATGGTCTGTTTTCAGAACATTGTTTGGCCTAAAGTGGGATGAGGAAATCTTTGATCGGCTTCATCTGAGATTTGGGCCTTGTTGCAGCTGTCATTTCATAGCATTTCCATCATTTGGGAGTCACTAATAGATTTGCCTGTTGAGATTTTATATTTGCTGTCCCTCCCGTCACATACAGTACTGATTGTGTCCAATTTCGAGTTAAGTAATGGAAGGTTGTTAATTGCTCATGGGTTTTCTAACAGCCTGAATCAAACTCATTTAGAAGCTCCCTGTGAAGTGCCTTGCATTCATGTAGAATTTAAGTCATGCTGACTAAATGTGGATCCAAACAAACACAAGGCTCTGGCTTGGAAGCTGCTTGCCACCTAGAATGTTGTTGATGACCTTCTCCCTAAATGTGCTGTCTCACTGTTGACAATCCTGTCTTATTTATTTATATTATATAAAGGGAGCCTGATTAAACAAATAACACAAAATTACATACTTATTTCATTTGTTTAATAAACAAAGTTGCAACACCCAGTGCTCCTGTGTGAAAGAGTAATTGCTCCCTTACACTCAATAACTGGTTGTGCCACCTTTAGCTGCAATGACTCCAACCAAACACTTGTTGTAGTTGTTGATCAGTCTCTCACATCGCTGTGGAGTAATTTTGTCCCACTCTTCCATGCAGAACTGCTAGGCATAATGGGACCCATGTCATCCAAATAGTTGATACTTTTGACTCCTCTGTCCATAGAACATTCATCTAAGAGTTTTGATGATCATTCAGGTGCTGTTTGGCAAACTTGAGTCAACGTTTTGGATGACATGGGTCCCGTTATGCCTGGCAAAAACCAAACACTGCATTTCACAGAAACCTCATACCAACGGTCAAGCGTGGTGTTAGTGTGATGGTTTGGGGATGCTTTACAGCTTCAGGACCTGGATGACTTGCCTTACTAGAAAGAACCATGAATGCTACTCTGTATCAGACAATTCTACAAGAGAATGTCAGGCCTTCGTCTGTGAGCTGAAGCGCAGCCTCAAGACAATGATCCAAAACACACAACATGAAAATGTCTAAAAAGCCACACATTTTTAGTTTTGGAATGGCCTAGTTAAAGTCCAGACCTAATCCCAATTGAGATGTTGTGGCAGGACTTGAAACATGCAGTTCATGCTTTAAAACTCCACAAATGTTGCTGAGTTAAAGCAGTTTGGCATGCAAGAGTGGGCCAAAATTCCTCGACAGTGATGTGAGAGACTGATCAACAACTACAGGAAGCATTTTGTAGCAGTCATTGCAGCTCAAAGTGGCACAACCAGTTATTGTGTGTATCATGCTGTCGAGACCGGGCATGCTCGTGCGCCTTCTCGCACATGTTGATTTTGTACATCCACACCAGATGCAATCTAGATACGCAGGTTGAAATATCAAAACGAACTCTGAACCAACAATGTTAATTTGGGGACAGGTCAAAACACAAGAAACATTCATGAACATTTAGCTAGCTTGCTGTTGCTAACTAATTTGCCCAGGGATATAAACATTGGGTTGTTATTTTACCTGAAATGCACAAGATCCTTTTCTCTGGATCTTTGTGGAATTTTGACCCATTTTGAGTCACACAAAATCGTGTGTTCTCTACTCCAACAAGGGGAAACTAATCGTTTCTAGTAATCTCTCCTCCTTCAGTAATAGTGGACTTTATATGTCAGTTGGCAACCAACTTTAAGGTGCATTACCACCACTTACTGGAGTCTGGACATCAGTTAATTTTTCAATCACCCACGTGGGTATATGCTCCCAAATACCAATGAGGAGAGGCGGGACTTGCAGAGCATCACGCATCAAAAATGGAGCCAAGTTCTATTTTAGCACCTGGCTATGCAGATTTGTGAGCAGATTAGATTAAATGATTGAATAACATGTATGTGTACATTTATTTTGCAATGCTCGCGTACACAACGCAAGCGATGTGGTCAGCATGTAAGGGGGCAATTACTTTTTCACACAGGGGAATTGGGTGTTACATAGCTTTGTTAATTAAATAAATAAAAAAGTATACATTTTTTTTGCTATTTGTAAACACCGGTTCCCTTTATCAAATATTAGTTTTCGGTTAAAGATCTGAAAAACATTCAGTATACGCACAATTGGCCTAGCGTCGTCCGGGTTAGGGAGGGCTTGGTTGGTAGGGATACCCTTGTCTCATCGCGCACCAGCGACTCCTGTGTCAGGCCGGGAGCAGTGCGCACTGCTGTTTCCTCTGACACATTGGTGCGGCTGGCTTCCGGGTTGGATGAGTGTTAAGAAGCAGTGCGGCTTGGTTGGGTTGTGTATTGGAGGACGCATGACTTTCAACCTTCGTCTCTCCCGAGCCCGTATGGGAGTTGTAGCGATGAGACAAGATAGTAGCTACTGAAAACAATTCGATACCACGAAATTGGGGACAAAAAGGGGTAAAAATTAAATAAAAAAAAAACTACAAAAAACTAAAAAAATAGAATCAGAAAGGGGGAAAACTTTTTCACCACACCAAAAGAGATTTAGATGATATTTAGCAAAAATAATTTGATATGAAAATCCAGTAACTGAATCTCAGAAGGTATGTTGGTCTATGGCAAAACATATCCTGATGAGAGACATGATAAAGTTTGTAGTACTTTACCGTAACATGTTCATTCCAGCCTTGGGTAAGTTACGGAATTGAGACTTCGATTTTTCACTTTAAAATATGCTAAACAAAAACCATTGATTTGAAAGTTGAATAAACCAACAACTCTATGCATAATGAATACATTGAACAATTTACAGTAAAAACATCATAAAAATAACTGACTGGATAGGCCAAAGTTTGGTAACAGAATTGCAGTAAAATCTCCCTCGGTTTTATTTTGTTACCGAGCTTTGTATCTGCACAGTTCTTCCAGTATGTCTTTTGGTAAAATGTTCAGTATAAATTGTTAAAATTATTCCTTGTGCATATAGTTGTATGATTCATTAAACTTCTAAATCAATGGCTTTTGTTACGCATACATTTTTAAGTGGGAAATCTGAGTCTCATTGCAATTCCATTATTGTGGAATTTCCATAAGGTAGGTTGTTTCTGAGGGAGCTTGCACTGTGAGAGCATTTGCTTGAAAAGAGCAATGAGGTAGACAAACTTCAAAATGGCACTCTCTAAAGTCTACCGTTAGCTCAGCATCCTTTCATCATCTCAAAACCTTCAATTGAAAACACAAATCCCATAGTGGTAAAGCGCCAAGTCAATACTGAAGGTGAATCTAATCTGAAGTCTCATTTAATGGCAGTGAGGCACCCATTCTCCATGCATATGTATTAGTAATGCTCTCCACCATGCCAACCCAAGGACACAACAACAGGAGAGGTTTGGGAGTGGGACAAGTAGACCAGTGGAGTATTTAGGAGATGACGCACGCCACCATCATCAAATAAATGACTCATGCCATCAGACTCGCTGCTTTCCACAATCAACAAGTATCATGGTACCCCTTGATTGAGAGGTTTGGGTGGATCGGACAAACATTGCTCTTCTCTCCCGGAATCGTGAGCTGGTTCAGGTTTTATGATTGTCACAATAGTCTGCAGCAGGTGCTTGCAGTCTCAACTCAAGATCCATCTATTTTATTTGGGCATGTTTGCATAGGGGCATTTATATCAAAGAAACCATAAACTCAAAAAACTGAAGGCCCCTTATACTTCAATGTGATGCAAAATGCATAGCACATAAAATTAAAAAGGTATTATTCATCCTAATCAGACAGGTTTTTACCCGGATGATACATTGGAGACAATATAAGACAAGTACTGGAAACAATAGAACATTATGACAAATCTGGGAAACAGGGCCTGGGTATGTTGGCTTTGATGTTAACACCCACAGACTTACCTGACTGAACCAAATCTGAACCTATCATAAACATATGTTTCACAAGTTTGGCTAGCACAGTACACTACAATACAGTGAGTAGAGTACTGTACTTGACCGTACTGAACTATGCCTTACTGAACTCTACTGTACTGTAATACCCCACTCTGCTATGCTGTGTTGTACTGTACTTTGCTCTGCTGCACTGTGATGTCCAAACTTGTGAAACATGAGGAGAATGACATTCATATCCATAATTGAGTTTTTCTGTGAGGTACAGATCAGGGACCCATGTTGTAATTCCGTTACCGTAATTCTGTTATCGGGTGTAAATCCACCACTTACTGTAATTCAACAACCAAAATAGATTTTTTTTCAAACTCAAGGTATCAAAGCTGACACCCCATTCTTTCTGCAGATATCTTTGAATCTTAATTTAGAGCAGATATTTAAAAGTTTTGGGAAAACGTGGTCACATAAAAACCTGAGGGAGATTTTACCATAATTCCATTACCAAAGTTTGCATCTGCACAGTCATTCAGCTAAATTGTTAAAAATAGTCCTTGTGCATAGAGTTGAACAACTTTGAAATCAATGGTTTTTGTTTGGCATACATTTAAAGAGAACAAACTGAGTCGAACTGTAATTGAGTTACCGTGGAATTGCCGCTAGATGGATGCATGGAGTGAAAATATTCAAAAACATCTCTGGTTTTGCAATTCCTGTGACAACGAGGTTTGCACAACTGTATGGAGCTCCTATGACCCATTACTGATGGATGAAATGAAAGAGATAGCTGGGCTTACTTCGATCTGAACAAAACCATGGTGTATTTCTATGTTGTCTCGATGACCTGATGGGCTTCAAATATAGTCCATCATTATGTCATTATGGTGATAAAGAAGATATTCAGACTTGTGATCAAACAGATTGGCTGCGCTGAGTGTATGGATGTGTTGCTTGCGTTCCATGAAAGGAACTTCATGGGCTATGTGGGGTCAAACAGATTTTTGGAGGCTGATGACATTAGAGGCTTTACGGAAGTTTTGTTTCTAATTGTTAACCTCAAATGTGTTTCCTGTTGTAACTGAATGGTTCATATACACAAGCATATTATGTAGCATAAAAAAATGACTCATGAAACCACACAATACTTAAGGCTAACAATATGCTTTTGCTCATTCGCATTGTCCAATGAGGTACTTTCTGGGTATTTAGGGGATCCCTTCTTGCTTATTGCCTGCAAGCAGCTTTCAATAACTCCTTTCCGTTTAAATAACTGAACTGAGATAATTAATATGTTCTGTTGAAACTAACTGGTTATTTACAAGTAGCATAATGAACCATGTTATTCAATATGAAACCTCCTTTATCGTTTCCAGATGCAAGTTTTTCAGTTTGACGGAAACTCCGGAGGATTATACCATTATCGTCGATGAGGAAGGCTTCAAAGGTGGGTTTTGTGTTCGATACCTCTGGATCTTTACCAGGATGGTAAATCGGGAAAACATGTGTAGCCCTATGATTTTCGGGCAGTGCTATCCAGAATCCTTGGGACATCCCTACCCTAACCGTTACCCATTGTACATTTTAACATCCCAGTGATCCCAGACAGTAAGGGCCTATGCTTTCTTTAATTCCTCATATCTTGACTCGATGCCAATGTTCGACTACATATTGCTACATGAGTACTGCCCGCTGTGCCATTATGGGTTTTTACATTTTTAATTGACCCTTAATTTAACTTGGCAAGTCAGTTAACAATAAATTCTTATATACAATGACTGCCTGGGAACAGTGTTCAAGGGCAGAACGACAGATTTTTACCTTCTCATCTCGGGGATTCGATCTAGCATTCTTTCGGTTACTGGCCCAACGCTCTAACTGCTAGGTTACCTGCCGCCCCGGTTAACAGAGGCCAAGCTGTCACTGGCTTGGTTTTGTGGTTGAGTGATGAATCCATGTCATTATAGACTGGTTTCCAGGGTGACCCTCGTTGGTCACCATGGATACTAGAAGCTCTGTGTAGTGAAACAGGTGCAGGTATTCTACTGTAGGTAGATTGGCTGGAAGTTTATATTGTGCTCATCTGTTCTATGTATGTACTTTCCTTTGCTGCGTTGAGGCTTCAAGTACTTGTTGTTTGGTTTTGTTTTCGTGCCAGTGCCAATGCATGAAAATGGCCGCACACACATTTAGCTCTATATTGAGACTGTTAAAACAAGTCTGAGATTGTTGGCATGGCTTTCAATATTAATCTATGCACAGTGGTAAATGTTTTACCCTGAGTGATTTATAAGCTAATTTACTAACCACAATGAAGACCCTCCTGAAGGCGACTTGTTTAACGAAGTTATTATTTTTTATGATTAAATAAGCATGGTCAGTCTAGTGATATTTCATTGTTCTTAGCAGTGGAGTCAGACCTTTTTCCAAGTCAGACCCCTCTCATATTAATGGCACCCATGCTTGACAATGCCTCATCCAGCTCATCAGCGGAGGAGAATGTCAAACAATCATCCGTAAAATAAGAGACATTGAGAGTCCGGTGATGCCGTTAGCGTCTCATTTATCGCTAAGGGGACTGCTGACAGACAGACACATCCATCTGGGACCACACTAATGCCACACTAACTAGGCCCCACTAATAATTTTCTTGTTCCCTTTCAGAACTGCCCGAGTCGGAGCACCTTAGTGTCGCCGAGGCCACGTGGTTGGCTCTCAACGTGGTGTCGGGGGGCGGGAGCGCCACCAACTCTCAACCAATCGGAGTCACCAAAATAGCCAAGTCTGTCATTGCCCCCCTGGCAGACCACAACATTTCTGTGTTTATGCTGTCTACCTATCAGACTGACTTTATCTTGGTGAGTGCTGTTCCACTACAGACCTCTCTTAAGCGTAATTTATAACCTATCTAGTATGCAACTCAGGAACTACTAATATCTAGTCAAAATGGTGATCCATTGTAGATGTAGGCAGCCCCTCAATTACAAACTTGACTCAAGTACCCAGGATTGCCGTTTGCGTTCTTGCATTGCGTACATACTGTATAAATTAGGCTTTTGAAGTGTTGTTGCATGCCTTCCTCAACTTCCCAAGGAACACATGCAAGATATCAGCCAGCCAATTGGCCATTGTTATGAGCACCTTGTAGCGGCGCCCTTCTCCCTTCACATGTTATTGATACTCACATTTAGTTTGAGGACCTATTTGTCAGCTTAGCTGCTTATTCCTGTAAGTATTACTGAACATGGTCATTAGCCTTACCTATTATGTTACCAGTGGTATGAAGGCAGCCTACTCTTAAATATACCTGTAGATAATTGAAAATAGCTTACGGAACAGGACATTTTAATCAAGTATGCCCTCATTTGTACTCACTTGTGGCCTGTGAGTATTTTTCCATTTAGCTCAACATGAAAAGACAACAGCAGTGTATCTACAGTACCACCCTGGGCAGCACTTTTGCTTTGAGAAGGATCTTTTCATTTGGTCGAAGTTGGTTAATCACACCAGTCCTTTCTCATGACAGGCCTTTTTGGCTATAGGGAGTATTTGTATTACCCTGCTACTAAAAGGGGGTGGGACACACACACACACACACGCACACGCACACGCACACACACACACACACACAAAAGGTCTGCTGAATAACCGGTGCCTGTGTATGGAAATAATTGTTAACAAAAATGGAGATGTTGATAATCTGGCAGTAGTTATGTAAAGAGGATCAGTCTCAGCTCAGTCTCTTGCTGGAATTCCCGGTAACATTCATGGCCACTGTTCTCCCTCCACGCCAGCTGCTCCCAACCACGGCCTAATCACTGTCTGTAAAGGAATGGAGGAAACAACTTGCGTCTCTCATCTGTCTCTCTCTTTCTCTCTGCCTAATTTCTGTCCATTTGTCTGTCTCAATCATGTCCCTCTCTCGCTTTACCTCAATCTCTCTGTCTGTTTGTCTTGTCACTCTTTCTCTCCGTTTCTATCCTGCATTTCATTCAGATTACTTTTTTATTCTGGCGTTGTATTATGATTATTTGCATTACATAAACAGTGGTCATTTAGAGGTAGGGAGCCTTAAGTAACCTGACTTTGTCTGACTCAACCAGCCTAGAGGAGTTAGAGGCCAGCTTCTCACAGGAGGCTTCACATTTTGTTTACATCCTCAATGCAACTCAAATAAGGGTTTAGTCAGGGGGAGAGGAGATGGATGAGTTTCTGTCAGGATCCGGCAGAACAGTCCCCGTGGGGATGGAATCAGTCCATCATGTCCAAATGTACAGTTCTTCAGGGAAGGAGGCACAGAGTTCAGTCGGGGAGAACACAATTTTGGGGAATGGACACACAGTAGCTTTGCATTAGGCCCATATAATGGAGACCTCTTTGGGGCATTCCATTTCACGTTGAAATTGTATTTTAAAGCAGAAGACAGTCTCCAGCTTTTTAGCATTGCATTCCTTTGGGAGGTTGGTTTCCCAAGCCTTTTGCTAGTCAGATATACCTGCTTGGAATGCTTGATTAACATTTTCTGTACCCACAGGCCTCTCTCTTTAGTTACCCTTGAAGTGTTCCGATAAGCAAAATGCAGAAGCTCCGAGTTCTTTTGAAATTTCACTGAATAGTTTTCTATTGTGACTGTGCAGTTTATTTCCCCTGATAAGTGCAGTTTCAAATTGTGTTTGAAGTGCAAATATGAGTTACTTTCTGACGTATTAGAATCAGCCAGTTGGAAAGACCGTCCTCACCTGCTGTTCAAATGCTATTTCATGTTTCTATAAAACTTTTTTGGTTTTCCCTGTTGTAACAAGTTTGTGTTTTGCTTTGGTTGAGGGTGAGTTGTTGATGGCGTAGTGGTTGTGTTGTGTTCATCAGGTTCGAGAGCGGGACCTGCCCATGGTCATGCACACCCTGTCTTCTGAGTTCACCCTGCTGAGGGTGATCAATGGAGAGACCGTGGCCGCCAACAGCCTGGGAGTCACCAATGGCTTTGTCAAGCCTAAACTCGGTAGGCCATGAGTGTCAAACTCATTCCATGGAGGACCTAGTGTCTGCAGGTTTCTGGTTTTTCCATTCAATTAAGCCCTAGACAACCAGGTGAGGGGAGTTCCTTACTAATCAGTGACCTTAATTCATCAATCAAGTACAAGGAGGAGCAAAAACCTGCAGACACTCGGCCCTCCGTGGAATGAGTTTGACACTTGTGGTAGGCACACAATACTTTTATTCCCCTTTTTTGTGGACACAAACTTTACTGTGCTGGCTCGGTTATTTACTCTTCACATTTCCTTTCCTGTACAGTTTGAGCCCCTATGGGACATGTCTGAAAATGCTATTGGATTTAGATACAGTAACGCACACTCTGTTTCAGGTTATGCATTGGGATTTCTGTGATACAAATGGAAATGCATTTCATCCCCTGAATGAGAATATTGCAGAGACTCCCTGATATGAATGATAATATTGCAGAGACTCCCTGATATGAATGAGAATATTGCAGAGACTCCCTGATATGAATGAGAATATTGCAGAGACTCCCTGATATGAATGAGAATATTGCAGAGACTCCCTGATATGAATGAGAATATTGCAGAGACTCCCTGATATGAATGAGAATATTGCAGAGACTCCCTGATATGAATGAGAATATTGCAGAGACTCCCTGATATGAATGAGAATATTGCAGAGACTCCCTGATATGAATGAATATGAATGAGAATATTGCAGAGACTCCCTGATATGAATGAGAATATTGCAGAGACTCCCTGATATGAATGAGAATATTGCAGAGACTCCCTGATATGAATGAGAATATTGCAGAGACTCCCTGATATGAATGAGAATATTGCAGAGACTCCCTGATATGAATGAGAATATTGCAGAGACTCCCTGATATGAATGAGAATATTGCAGAGACTCCCTGATATGAATGAGAATATTGCAGAGACTCCCTGATATGAATGAGAATATTGCAGAGACTCCCTGATATGAATGATAATATTGCAGAGACTCCCTGATATGAATTGGCTGTTTTGTTGCAGCCTGTCAAACCTTGAATTGAATAATCCATCTTTGGTAAGAGTATGTCAATCCAGCACTCGCTGTCAAGGTTCTTCCCCAGAACAGAACCTGAGAACACAGTCTGATATGGAAGGCAGAACAGCAAGGGCCAGCCCCAGGCATAAGCGACATAAGTGGTCGCTTAGGGCCCTCGGCCACTAAGCCCATGGGCTCATTTTACATTTGTCATTTAGCAGACACTCTTATCCAGAGCGACTTACAGTAGTCAGTGCGTACATTTTCGTTCTGGTCCCCCATGGGAATCTCATGACCCTGGTGTTGCAAGCGCCATGCTCTACCATCTGAGCCACACGGGACCACATTTTGTTGTCGGGATTTGTAAATCTCTTTAGGTGACATATTTGATGGGTAGTATGAATCAAAATAAAATGTATTAGCATATGTGTTCACAACTGCCAGTATCATGTTAATAAAAACATGTTTTCGCTCTCTCAGTGCCCCGTCCCATCATCCACCCTCTTTCCAGCCCCAGTAACATGTTCTGTGTGACCAGCCTGGACCCGGACACACTGCCCTCGGTGGCCACCCTGCTCATGGACGTCATGTTCTACTCAGGCGGGTAAGAACCCACTCCTCAGCACTCCTGTTTTACATAAGGCTGTCACCAGAGGCCATCTGCTGTCTCTTTTTAAGAGACTATCATACACACACAATGCCACAAGAACACTTAGCTGTTCCGTTCAGACCATTTGTTTTAGGAAGTCTAGAACCTGGAAGAGGGTTAGACTTAAGCAAGGGCTGTCATAGGATGGTTATGCTGCTGTTATGATTAGACTTTAAAGGTATAGAAAGGTTTGACTAGCAGACCACTCGGTGACCAGGTTGGAATGGACAGGACCGAATGTAGTTGAAAGATTGGACACACTTGAATCTCAGTACTTTCTATTCCAGCATGAAGGAGCCCGGGGCGTCTAGCGAGGACTCTGGTCACATCCGCTTCTTCTCCTTCTCTCTGATTGAGGGCTACATCTCTCTGGTCATGGATGAGCAGACCACACCACGGTGGGTGCTCTACTGTGGTCCCGCCATTTAGAGAAAAAAAACACATGGTTATGGTGTCTATCACCATCAGAAAGGCACAACTGCTGTCAATTTGCTGTTTCGAGTCATTTGTGGACAACTTGTTTGCTGGGTTTGCTGCTGGGTTGTTAGGAAACAAACATAGAAGATCATAGAAAGTGTATTTGTAAAGAAGTTAATGTAGAGTTGACAGCTGTTACAGGTGTCACTTGTGTAGTAACCCGAACAGCTGCATTACTAATCACGTGGATTGAACTAAAGGATTACAGTACCACTACATTAGTAGCTATTTTATCATGGACTTGTCCTACATTGGTGAGGTAAGGTATCCCTTATATGGGTCAGTTTTGTCTCCAAGCTAAGAAGGGGGACAATATGTGAACCAAGATTTTAGTACTTCCGAAGTAATGTATTTTTCACCATAGCATGTAGGACAGGGATGATCAACTAGATAAATAATTTGTAGACTGCAAATTGACCGCAAGAAGCCCAAACAGATATAATATTTGAATTAAACCTCATTTCAAACCTTGCTTATATTTATCTACGATCTCATCTATCTCTCTATTATGCGTGGGAATACTTCAACAGATTTTTCCTAAATTAAAAACACTTGTAGCTAATTTCCTGGTGTTTTTAGTATTTTATGTCAAACAAAAATTCCATCCACCAGTTGGGGAAGCCTGATGTAGGGCAACCACTGGCCTACAATCTGAATTTGACCAAATCGCTGAATTTAACACAAAAGACAAAAAGATGTATTCACTGTTTTCTGAAATCTTTGAATACGTGTGATGTGAGAGGTACATGAAATAATATCTTTAAATGTTACTTGAATGAATGTGTGTATTCATTTTCTAATTTATTCAAACCAGGTTTCCAAACAATGTCCTCTTCACTAGTGCTTCAGGGGAGCTTTGGAAAATGGTTCGCATTGGAGGACAGCCTTTAGGATTTGGTAAGTAAGACAGTTGTGGTTCTCTCTGTTTGGTTTCCACAGATCTCCCACATGTTAGTCAGATATCTGCAGAGTGCACATCACCAAGAGACACTGTTTGATGCAAGTGTAATTTGGCTAAGATTAGTAAAAACAAACTGTGATGCCAATACGAATATTACTGAATACATTAAACACCCAGATATGTCCTGTGTCTAAAATAATTCTGATATTCGTGGATATCTGTTCTTTATTATCATTGCCTTGTATCAGACGAGTGCGGTATTGTGGCTCAAATATCGGAACCCCTGGCGACTGCTGACATTCCAGCTTATTACATCAGTACCTTCAAGTTTGACCATGCCCTGGTGAGTGATGGTTTACAACTCTACACCCTCTCTGTATCGCTCTCTCTGTTTGTATGGTAAATTGTAGGGGTCAGTTTTAACTGGAGCTTTTGGAATAAAGACTTAACCCTGCCCTCCTATCTCTTATAGGTCCCAGAAGAAAACATCCAGAGTGTGATTGGAGCTTTGAGGACCAATGAGAGCGCAGGACAGTGAATGGGAGATGGGAAGAGACAGTGGAATTAGGGAGCCCTGTGCCCTCACACCCACACGTTGTTTTATCATGTCGAACTCATTTTTTTTTTTAAGTGCCAAGAGCGTATCAGTGGACTGCTGTGGGGGGTGATTCTGGGAACAGGGTAATGTAAAGCTTGGGTGGTGTAGATGGGGTACAGGGGAAGGACGGTGTGTGTCTGTGTAGAGATGCATTTGTTCAGCGATCAGCAACGTGCCCCTCCTACGTGCCAACTACGCAATCCTACCCACCACATCACCCCCTTGACCATCCACTCTTACCCCAAACATCCACTTCTTTGGGGACCCAAAGCTAGGGTAACTGCAGTGGTTTTTTTTTATTTTCTCTCGCTCTCCTTTTTCTTTCTCCTCTCCCTCCCCTCACACCATTTCACCATGTCAACGCGGCCTACTAAGTTTGGGCCTATCTCTTCGACACCAGCCCGGAATGCTGCGACCCGGCCGTCACCTCCTTTTACTTTGGCACCCACGCGGCCAATGACAGCCTATACTGGTGCTTTAGTATACCACACTTTCCTTCCTAACTTTGCATTGTTTCTTCCCATAACAACCATACTGTATTAGTTACCAGTTCTCCCCATAACAACCATACTGTATTAGTTACCAGTCCTCCCCATAACAACCATACTGCATTAGTTACCAGTCCTCCTCATAACAACCATACTGTATTAGTTACCAGTTCTCCCCATAACAACCATACTGTATTAGTTACCAGTTCTCCCCATAACAACCATACTGTATTAGTTACCAGTCCTCCCCATAACAACCATACTGCATTAGTTACCAGTCCTCCCCATAACAACCATACTGTATTAGTCACCAGTTCTCTCCATAACAACCATACTGTATTAGTTACCAGTCCTCTCCATAACAACCATACTGTATTAGTTACCAGTTCTCCCCATAACAACCATACTGTATTAGTTACCAGTTCTCCCCATAACAACCATACTGTATTAGTCACCAGTTCTCCCCATAACAACCATACTGTATTAGTCACCAGTTCTCCCCATAACAACCATACTGTATTAGTTACCAGTTCTCCCCATAACAACCATACTGTATTAGTTACCAGTTCTCCCATAACAACCATACTGTATTAGTTACCAGTTCTCCCCATAACAACCATACTGTATTAGTTACCAGTTCTCCCCATAACAACCAGTTCTACCAGTCCTCCCCATAACAACCATACTGTATTAGTCACCAGTTCTCCCCATAACAACCATACTGTATTAGTCACCAGTTCTCCCCATAACAACCATACTGTATTAGTCACCAGTTCTCCCCATAACAACCATACTGTATTAGTCACCAGTTCTCCCCATAACAACCATACTGTATTAGTCACCAGTTCTCCCCATAACAACCATACTGTATTAGTCACCAGTTCTCCCCATAACAACCATACTGTATTAGTCACCAGTTCTCCCCATAACAACCATACTGTATTAGTCACCAGTTCTCCCCATAACAACCATACTGTATTAGTCACCAGTTCTCCCCATAACAACCATACTGTATTAGTTACCAGTCCTCCCCTTATGGAAAGAGAATGTTCTCTACAAACAATTATCAAGATTTCCATTATTCTTATTATTTATTTTTCTCAGTGCCAAGTCGTTTTAAAGACCAATGCCTTGTCTAACTCTGTGTGTTTGACCTTGAAGGTGACATTTCTGAGTTGTCGTTGGTAATGACACAACATAGTGTGGTTTTGTTTTTACAAGTTATTGAATAAGCTTTTAATGTCAAGTCCTGATGAAATTCTCACGATGGAAACTCTTCTTAAAGTAATCCATTTCGGGGCTAGAGTTCTCTTTGAAATGCCATTTAGCTGAAGGCTAGCGAATAGATTGCAGGGACTGGGGCAAGATGTCAATGGTCCTAAACTCTGGTGACCTGGAAAGCAGATCAGATTTGTCAGATGGGAAAATGAAAGATTCTGATGTTGAGTGTTTAAATTACATTTACTGACAAATCACAGAGCCACTGTTATGTAGGACATATCATATAAACAACATTCTAGTTGGCTATATACAAGCCAGTTTTCATGTAGTATCGGTCGTTTTGGGAGAAGTAGGTTATCGTTTTGCATCAAGTGCCACACCATGCCTGACACTAAACCAGCCCTTTACCACAAACTAGTAGAATAAGGAAAAGTGGTGGGGAAATGTTGGTTGGGTTGTGGATCATTGAACCAGCCCTGCAACCCTGGTCAGTTTAGGCCTTCAGCTCACCTCCCCCTCCCTCCTACCTCGCCCCCTGCCCCCCCTCACCCCAGTCTGCACTTTAATACAGGTCCATCCTGCTGTACTGATGTGAAAACGGGGAAGACTATTTTACCCTTGAAGGATTCTCTTGAGAAGGTGAGACTATATTGGTCTTAATGCGTTGGTGTTTTTTTTTTGTTTGTCTGCACCAAGAAAAAGCTTGCTTCGTCAGTTAGCTTTGATTAGCAGAAACCATGTAGCTATTAATCAGTGTTAAAAACATAAGGGTGATGTAAAAAAAATAAATAAATAATGCTTTTGTTTTCATGTTCTAGTGTTTGGTTTCTCAAGGCCTTCCTGTCATCTGTACTGCTTTTTTTGTCTTCATTTCTGACATTGGTCCCCCAGACCCATTGCATATTCAAATTTAATCAAAAATCAAATCAAATCCAATTTTATTTGTCACATACACATGGTTAGCAGATGTTAATGCGAGTGTAGCGAAATGCTTGTGCTTTTAGTTCCGACAATGCAGTAATAACCAACAAGTAATCTAACTAACAATTCTAAAACTACTGTCTTATACACAGTGTAAGGGGATAAAGAATTTGTACATAAGGATACATGAATGAGTGATGGTACAGAGCAGCATAGGCAAGATACAGTAGATGGTATCGAGTACAGTATATACATATGAGATGAGTATGTAAACAAAGTGGCATAGTTAAAGTGGCTAGTGATACATGTATTACATAAGGATGCAGTCGATGATATAGAGTACAGTATATACATATGCATATGAGATGAATAATGTAGGGTAAGTAACATTATATTAGGTAGCATTGTTTAAAGTGGCTAGTGATATATTTACATCATTCCCATCAATTCCCATTATTAAAGTGGCTGGAGTTGGGTCAGTGTCAATGACAGTAGAGCATGGCGTTGGCAGCAGCCACTCAATGTTAGTGGTGGCTGTTTAACAGTCTGATGGCCTTGAGATAGAAGCTGTTTCTCAGTCTCTCGGTCCCAGCTTTGATGCACCTGTACTGACCTCGCCTTCTGGATGATAGCGGAGTGAACAGGTAGTGGCTCGGGTGGTTGATGTCCTTGATGATCTTTATGGCCTTCCTGTAACATCGGGTGGTGTAGGTGTCCTGGAGGGCAGGTAGTTTGCCCCCGGTGATGCGTTGTGCAGACCTCACTACCCTCTGGAGAGCCTTACGGTTGAGGGCGGAGCAGTTTCCGTACTAGGCGGTGATACAGCCCGCCAGGATGCTCTCGATTGTGCATCTGTAGAAGTTTGTGAGTGCTTTTGGTGACAAGCCAAATTTCTTCAGCCTCCTGAGGTTGAAGAGGCGCTGCTGCGCCTTCTTCACGATGCTGTCTGTGTGAGTGGACCAATTCAGTTTGTCTGTGATGTGTATGCCGAGGAACTTAAAGCTGGCTACCCTCTCCACTACTGTTCCATCAATGTGGATTGGGGGTTGTTCCCTCTGCTTTTTCCTGAAGTCCACAATCATCTCCTTAGTTTTGTTGACGTTGAGTGTGAGGTTATTTTCCTGACACCACACTCCGAGGGCCCTCACCTCCTCCCTGTAGGCCGTCTCGTCGTTGTTGGTAATCAAGCCTAACACTGTTGTGTCGTCCGCAAACTTGATGATTGAGTTGGAGGCGTGCGTGGCCACGCAGTCGTGGGTGAACAGGGAGTACACGAGAGGGCTCAGAACGCACCCTTGTGGGGCCCCAGTGTTGAGGATCAGCGGGGAGGAGATGTTGTTGCCTACCCTCACCACCTGGGGGTGGCCGTCAGGAAGTCCAGTACCCAGTTGCACAGGGTGGGGTCGAGACCCAGGGTCTCGAGCTTGATGACGAGCTTGGAGGGTACTATGGTGTTGAATGCCGAGCTGTTGTCGATGAACAGCATTCTCACATAGGTATTCCTCTTGTCCAGATGGGTTAGACTTAGTATAATGGATTCTGAAAGGAACTTGCAGCTTTCAGCAATAATGTGATTTTTATATTCAAATCATTGGTTGATTTACATTGATTCAGTATGTGATGGGCTGGAATGTAAACTCCTATGCATGGGGTCTTGGGGGACTGCTGTTGGAGCCCTTGTATTGCTAGATGCTGTACCAAACTCTCTATTATTGGCTTTTTCGTCCAGCATTTTTAAAAAATTATTTGGCAGGGCTAGGTTTCCCACTTCAATGCACCCCGCTTATAAAGAATCAAAAGTGATAGATTGAAGTGGTCAAACTGTGGGACATAATCATTCCTATTACTTACCTTGCTTTTCAACAATCAATCATTTTTAAGAATGAAAAAGGCAGATGAGTCTTAAAATAACACTATGTGATGGAGAAAAATGCAACAGTGGATTTTTACTTTGTCGCCCTATAAACAGACAAGACGGGATTCAAACACACCACAATGTGCCGACATTGCACTGCACTTGAAATCGGCGACGGCTTTATCTATCCCTTCCATGCCGACGCATTTGTTAGCTTTAGCTTCTAAGATTTGTCTGCCATTTTAAAATGTTCTCGCTAATCATACTAATTTGCAAAAAAAGTTTTCTAAAGGTGGGAGAAAATATTCTGTAGTCATGATCAACCATACCCCTCACTACACTTGTCTTTTAAAGACAATGACCACGGCACATTGCGGTTTGTTTGAATCCTGGCCCAAACACTTACATTTGACCTCTTTGTTGAAGGCGTCTTGCAGTGCAATAACATTGTGGTCTGACATTGGTATTACAAATAAAAATTGTATTCTATACTTGAGAAGTGCAACTAAACATCCATATCACAGTCACACCTTCTATTGTTGGTCGTTTTAACCCAGGTGTCTGCAATAACCAAGGTCTCAATTGAATCCGTATTGCGTAAAATCCGCATAATAGCGCAATTTGAAATTTAAAGGCAATGTTCCTGCTTTCAAGTTAAATGTTGGCTAATTCAGAAATCACCTTTTTTAAAGTTCAACATCTGAGGTACGGATTGAATCTAGCTCCAAATCACTTAATTCAAGTATTGACACCTCCTAGATTGATCGCTGCCCTCACCATTGCTGCAAATAGGAACAGCTGATAATTAATTCTAAAGAAAAGTCACAGAAGAATGGTCTCTATTATTTAACATGTGCAAACAAACTAGAGAACACACAGGTCCTTCTGACTTGCAGTGGGAGGCTAACTATACAACGCCATTACCTTTTTACTGCTTAAACACATAGGTGGAGGAGGTGCATTGTTAGAGGGCGCGTTCAGCAGCAGTGTCCTATTTGGCGTGCTTATTGACCTTTTCTATTTGCCGTAGAGGTCAGGCAAGTAGTGCAGCCATTGATGGAGCAGGCAATCATGCGGATAAGGGCCTGGAAGGTGGCAGATAATAATGGTGACCCAAGGTTCTGTCTTCACAAACAGTGGTGATTTGAGTAACCAGAAATGGAGTAGTTTGTCTCTTTCCCTTTCAAGACAATTTTATACATATATAATATATACATGGGCTCTATGTTTTAGTTTGAAACTATTTAGTGCAATTCAGTTTGATTAGAGACTGTATAGAATAGGACTATTTAGTCATGTTGGTCTACCAGAATGTATCCTCTGTTTTTATCCCCCACACTTTGGTTCTGCAATGACAATCACCCACTAATTAACTTGTCATTTTTACAGATTAAGTGTTTGAGCTGAAATGTAATATTTGCTTCCAAATTAGCTATGCCATACAGTACCAGTCAAGTTGACACATCTACTCATTCCAGTTTTTATTCTGCTATTTTCTACATGTAGAATAATACCGAAGACAAACCTATGAAATAACACATGGAATCATTTGCCTTGACAGCTTTGCACACTCTTGGCATTCTCTCAACAAGCTTCATTAGGTAGTCACCTGGAATGCATTTCAATGAACAGGTGTGCCTTGATAAAAGTTAATGCGTTTGAGCCACAAATTAAGAAGGAAAGAAATTCCAATCAGTTCTATTGTGACGAGATAGGTGGTATACAGAAGTCCTAGTTGGTGAAATGGCAAGTCCATATTATGGCAAGAACAGCTCAAATAAGCAAAGAGAAACAACAGTCCATCATTACTTTAAGACATGAAGGTCAATCAATCTGGGAAAATGTGAAGAACTTTGAAAGTTTCAAGTGCAGTCGCAAAAACCAAACTATGATGAAACTGGCTCTCGTGAAGACTGCCACAGGAAAAGAGGACCGAGTTACCTTTGCTGTAGAGTTCATTAGAATAACTGCACCTCAGATTGCAGCCTAAATGAACGCTTCAGAGTTCAAGTAACAGACACACCTCAACATCAACTGTTCAGAAGAGATTGGGTGAATCAGGCATTCATGGTAAAATTGCTGAAATTAAACCACTATTAAAGGACACTAAGAAGAAGAGACTTGCTTGGCCCAAGAAACATGAGCAATGGACATTAGACCAGTGGAAATCTGTCCAAATGTGCGATTTTTGGTTCCAACCGCCGTGTCTTTGTGAGACGCAGAGTAGGTGAACAGATGATCGCTGCATGTGTGATTCCCACCCTGAAGCATGGAGGAGGTGTGATGGTGTGGGTGTGCTTTGCTGGTGACACTGATTTATTTAGAATTAAAGGCACACTTAACCAGCATGGTCACAACATTCTGCAGACATCCCATCTGGTTTGCACCTAGTGGGATTATCAGTTGTTTTTCAACAGGACAATGACCCAACACACCTATGGGCTGTGTAAGGGCTATTTGACCTGGCCTCCACAATCACCTGACCTCAACCCAATTGAAATGGTTTGGAATGAGTAGGACTGCAGAGGGAAGGAAAAGCAGCCAACAAGTGCTCAGCATATGTGGGAACTCCTTCAAGACTGTTGGAAAAGCATTCTAGGTGAAGCTGGTGGAGAGAATGCCAAGTATGTGCAAAGCTGTCAAAGGTGAAGGGGGGTTACTTTGAAGAATCTCAAATATAAAATATATTTTGATTTAACTTATTTGCTTACTACATGATTCAATGTGTGTTAATTCAGTTTCTTCACTATTCTACAATGTAAAAATAAACCCTTGAATGAGGCGTGTCCAAACTTTTGACTGGTACTGTATATATAGCGCAACATTGGATTTCACCCAAAATATTACCCATCTCATGTCTTTGAGTGATCTCTTTGGCCATGCAGTGCACCTCACAAAAGTGATTGCTGTCCTAGATATGATCTACATGACCCTCAACATGACACGTATACTGAAAGTTTAAAGCAAAACTATTGCTGATGGTGAACCTGAACAATCAAAATCTATTGTAAGCCCCGTTCAGCAGGTATAGCCAGATAAATTGCCTCCGGTAGCTTACCTTTGTTTCGGTAAAACAGCATTTTCACAACAGCACAGATAACAATAACCGAGCAAATGACTAAAACCTAATATCACACAAGCCATTTTAGCATTTGAATGCGCTGCGCAGATAGGGGGAAAAAGGAACAGGCCGCCTATCTCGACCAACGCACGAAGCTGGGCACAATGAGGCCTGTTGACATACTGCCAAATTCTCTAAAACGTCAAATGTGGCTTATGGTGGAGAAATTAACATTAAATTATCTGGCAACAGCTCTGGTGGACATTCCTGCAGACAGCATTCGAAATGCACACTCCCTTAACTTGAGACATCTGTGGCATTGTGTTGTGTGACAAAACTCAACATTTTAGTGGCCTTTTATTGTCCCCAGAACAGCGTGCACTTGTAATAATCATGCTGTTTAATCCGCTACTTATAAACCACTCCTGTCAGGTGGATGGATTATCTTGGCAAAGGAGGAATTCTCACTAACAGGGATGTAAACAAATTTGTGCACAAAACTTGAGAGAAACACACTTTCTGTGCATATGGACATTTTATTTCAGCTCATGAAACATGTTTATAATTTTGTCAGTGTATAAAAAAAATTCAACAGTGAAGGTAAAATGCCATAAGGACATTATTCTGGAGGTCTGACAGTCAAATTTCAGCACTTCTCTGCAGGAAGAAAATGGCTCCACCGCATCAGTTCTGCTCCACTGATCACATCATCCAACAAGGGTGCCCAATGACTAGTGTCAGATCAATAGTGTATAGAGATTAATGGAGTGCTGCAGTGACTGTTGCCTGTGAACCCAGCCTCCATGTTGTGCTAGCCAGACACACAGGGAGCAGACTGAAGCGTCCGATGGCGGACAGAGTCACCAGATTGCCGGGAACAGAGGATCTCTACCACCCATGGAGGACAGCTGGCTCTGGGGTTCAGGACTCCATTGGTGGCCAGAGGATGTGAGGCTAACAGGGCGTCTGAACAGGCCTGGATACCCCTCAGTGATAGAGGGGGAGGGTCACAGGGAAGAGAAGGGCTTACTGGCTCTGTCTCTGGCGGCTGGGGACGCTCAGATGATAGACTTGACCAGCGCCACCATGTGGTCCACCCCACACGCTACATCCACCACATGACCTGGCACAGTCACCTGAAACACATTGAAAACAGTACACCATCAAAATATTACCATAAGATGCAGTTATGTAGCATTAAAACATATATGGACTAGATATGCATCCTTTAAAAAGTATGCTAAAAAAGGTCTGATTCACTCCAAAATCAAAGTGGCCTAATATCCAGGTGAGTCCACCTCCCATACCATCTGTTGGGTAGATCCAGCTAGATGCCTCAATCCCAAATGAATGATAAAGATGGGTACCATCTGAGTTTATCATATTAGACAGTGCCCATCTTTTCCATTTGAATGAGATTCAGGCATATAGCTGGGTCTATGCAACATCATTTAATGTCTGAAAACATTGGACAAACGTTGTTATAAGCTTAGCGGAGTTGCCAATAAACGGACGAATCCAGTTTTCAGAGATACATGTCAATCAAACTAGCCTCCTTTTCCACTGAAAACCGAATGTGGGAACTCCGCTCAGGCGTTTTCATTTACGCCTGCTACGTTGATACGCCTGTTAATGTTGTAGTGGACTATCACTAAGTCATTTGAATAAAATCACAAAATGTCAATGATCAGCAAAAAAATTGATAAGTAATCTAAGTCTTGTCTCACCCGCCATGGGAAGTACTGGTCCTCTTTCTTTCCAATACCAAGACAACCTCTCACATTCTTCCCCCAAACAAAGAGCTCCCCACGATCTGGAACAGCAAGCAATAGGTAGACATTCTACATATTTCATATTATTACTTCATCCAATGGCTTGAAAAAGGAATGGGTTAATAAAATGTTAACAATATGTAAATATGAATGCTTCCATGTACTTGTATCATCCACTGAATGGTATACCCCCACATTACTAGTTCTTGGGTAAGTCCTACTTTCCGCATGCCAACATATTCATCTTAAACTGTGACATTGTGAGTTTGTGACTCTAAAGATGTTATTATGTTGGACAACAATACATCATTCCACATACTGAAAATCGCGACTTAACCCACCTGTGACAGCAGCAAAATGGTTCAGTCCACAGTGGATGCGGCTCACGGTCACCGCAGGGTTAAACTCTGAGCGGCCGAACAGTGTAGGAGGGACCAGCTCAGGGGTTTGGGATTCAGAGAGATTAGGGCCCTTTCCAAGAATGCCATAGCCCCATACAAACACTTCCCCTCTCTCTGTAAAGACAAACACGCCTTTACTGACACACTACATATTATTTATTGAAAGGATATGATAAACAAGTCTATTGAATGGGAAGCTATGCTATACAGTCCAGCAATGTTAGTTTTGTTTTAATGGTGGTGGTTCATGTGATCTTCTATTATTTTACTGCCAAGGTCCATTTTGGCAGCCACCCCCCTCAATATTCACAAATCTGAAAGGACTCAATCATTTTTTAGCAATATGGTGATGCCTAACTTTCCTATAGTGTATTGGAGCTTCCACCATATTGCTTTCACATTCTCAGATTGGTAAATATCCCAGTTAGCAACGAGCACTCAGCAGGCACGCGGCCCTCCAAAGTGATCCTGGTGGCATGCCCACTTTTAGATGCAAATCAACCCGCTAGAGATGGAAGAGGTAGGAACAATGGAAGTAGCGAGAGGCCGAAATGTAACAGGGCCCCGGTGCTCACCGTTCAGAATGGCCACCTGTGTGCCTCCACAGGCCACCTGGGTCACTTTGCCCACCCCTTCAAAAGGAAGGAGTCGAGGGGAGTTAATCTGTGGAGAGGGAGAACATAAAGTCAGTAGCTGGACAAAAGGTCACGCATTGAAATAGAATATTGACACATAGTGGTAACTATAGTTTAGCCTGGTAGAACCAGCCTGAACGCTACATTCACCTTTCTATTTCACAATTCAGTCTAGCATTCCTGCTCATTGAAACTATTTGTGTGGTATTATTCAAAACTATCTTCAGCAATTGGATTCCCTTCAACCAATCAGAGGATGGCTTAACTCAAAGCACAGCCATTTTCTCTTATTTGCAAACACCCATCTATTGGAGAAAGTCCAGACTGATACATGAAGTGAAATAGAACAGTCAATGCAGCTGATTCCAACAGGCTAACATATATAGCCTTGTGAGAAGCAAGAGTCACAAAGTTTGGCAAACTTGATTTGAGATTGTGATGGGCACTACGTTGGCTCCTCACCTGGGTGGCCTCAGTGACCGAGGAGAGTTGGAGGTACTCAGAGTTGCCCCAGCCATAGAGCTGGCCGTCCTGGGACACGGCCATGCTGCAGTCTCCGTAGGTGGTCACCTGCTGCACTCTTACACCAGCCAGGTCCCCTCCTACAGCCACCGGCCTGGCACACATGTTGTGGTGGCCCAGACCTGAAATGTTTTGTTGTTGCAGTCTTTAGAAAACAGTTGAGTATGTGGGAGACTATGCATGTGTGTAACTATGCATGTGTCTTAATGAAAATTATGCTCTTTCTTTATGCACTAAGAGACTTGGGCCCGTGTCCACAAAGCTTCTCAGAAAAGGTCCTAGGAATCCTGTTTTAAACTTCCAGCTCAGATTAGGTTTTAGGATGATTTTAAGACACTGCTCAGGCAAACGGAGTTTCTCAGTTGGTAATTAGAACAGTTTGAGGTACCGCAAAAGAAAAATGGTGATGACGCTCATTGACATTGTTGTAAATGGGGGATAACCAATCCCGACGAGGCATCGCCAGCTGTGAACTATTCCATGCTTCAGACAAAAAAGGTGAATGTGACTATACAAATGTTGCAATGCTAAAACGTTTTATATCATTTTAACCTGACACAATCACTTTGCCTACTCTTAATTCTTTCCTAATATGTTGGCATAACCTTTTTTTAACCAATTCCAATGGTTGTTAAAAAATGGTTTATTATATCAATACTCATCACACCCATTTAATAACGATCGCTTTGGCACAGCAGGCATGAAGTCCCTTGCCAATGTTTCATAAAATGGTTGAAAGGTCTATAATTTTCCTCGAACACAATCTAAGTTAACATGAAGCCCTTGACGCCTTCAAATCGCCCAACTTACAGCCAAACCCAATTTAGGATATATATTTTTTTACAATATGATATTGCTTTCTGAAGGGATAACTTGAAATAACACACATGTTAATTAAATAATACAAATAAAAAAGTAATTATTTGTTAGCCTAGTGCAGGGGTACTCAAGCACTATTTGAGAAGGTCCGGTCAGTTTTAAAGCCAATTTCCCACAATTCTACCCATTTTGCATGGGATAGAGAAATGTTTTGCTGTTTTAAAGCTAATTTCCTGCAATTCTACAATTATTTTTTATATGACACCAGGGATTGAAGCCCGACAGGGTTCCCAAACCCAACCCAAAAAATGTTAAATAAATTGGTAGTTGGGACCCGCGGTCCATATTGACCTGGGTACGGAGCCAGTATTTTGGCATATCATGTACAACAGGCCTCGTGAAATAATTGTCAAAAGTGCAAGAGATACTGTTTTATGTAGGTAGATTGTTTCTGAATTGATTACATCAACAAACTCCAAAGCAATTGCATGTGGTTCAGGAACCACTGACTTACTGACCTTTTCTATTATCAAGACACCTGCCGGTAACTCTTAACTGGTTAGGACAGCTCATGAAGTGTCCTAAATATCTGGACTCTTATGACTACAGAGGCTTCATGAATTTATTTTATTTTTAGGAGTAAAATGGCTCTATTCTAAGCGCCTACAACCAATTTTCTACTCTGGTAGTTTGTGGATAAAAATGTGTAAAGCTCACACAGCAGGAGTGAAACACTATATAAGGTCGTTAATTGGTTAAGTACATGTTTGTAATTCTGCATAAAAATAAACTGATATTGGAGAGAAATGTACAGACACTGATAAACTATACAGACTCAGTTTATCTTTATAGGGACCCCTTGGCATTATCCCAGCGTGTGTGTGTGTGTGGGGGGCTTCTAACCTGTCTGTCCGTCTGCCCCCCAGCCACAGGCATATACCTTGCCCGTCTCAGTCAGGAACAGACTGTGGTCCTGCCCACACACCACCTACAGGAAAACATGGCATCCACAGGGTTCAGTCACATAACATATTTTCACTCTGGGTTGCAGTTTCCCCTATGTTCAGATGTAGGATCAGCTTTCCCTCCCCCTTCCTATTATTTGTTTATTTTGCCTTTATTTACCAAGGTGAGTCATGTAGAACACATTTTCCTTTACAATAATGACCAAGGTCGAGCAAAAATGGCTGAGGTGTCTTTCTGTCCCCATTACACAGAACACACCTGAGTCACTGGGCTGTCAAAGCCTTCCATCTTGTGAATGATGTGACTGGCACTGCAACAGAGATAGATGATATATATTATATAGACAGATAGTCAACAGACCTTTGAACTTTAGTCACATTTTGCTGGCTTAAAATGTAACAGAAAAAGGGATTGTTTTCCTCCAGATATACACAACCTAGTCCACATTTTAAAAAATGAAGTAAAATAAAACACTGAAATATCATAATTGGATAAGTCTCAACCCCAGAGTTAATACTTGGTGGAAGATCCTTTGGCAGCCATTACAGCTGTGAATCATTTTTCATTAAGATTTTCAACCAACTTCGCACAACTCTTAGGGCAACATACACAGTTGAAGTCGGAAGTTTGCATACACCTTAGCCAAATACATTTAAATTCAGTTTCACAATTCCTGACATTTAATCCTAGTAAAAATTCCATGTCTTAGGTCAGTTAGGATCACCACTTTATTTTAAGAATGTGAAATGTCAGAATAATAGCAGAGACTTAGCAGAGATTTATTTCAGCTTTTATTTCTTTCATCACATTCCCAGTGGGTCAGAAGTTAACATACACTCAATTAGTATTTGATAGCATTGCCTTTAAATTGTTTAACTTGGGTCAAACGTTTCGGCTAGCCTTCCACAAGCTTCCCTCAATACGCTAGGAGGAATGGGCCAAAATTCACCCGACAGAGCTGGTGTAACGGAGTCAGGTTTGTGGGCTCCTAGCACGCACACACTTTTTCACTTCTGCCCACAAATTATATATAGGATTGAGGTCAGGACTTTGTGATGGCCACTCCAATACCTTGACTTTGTTGTCCTTAAGCCATTTTCCCACAACTTTGGAAGTATGCTTGGGGTCATTGTCCATTTGGAAGACCCAAGCTTTAACTTCCTGATGTCTTGAGATGTTGCTTCAATATATCCATATAATTTTCCCCCCTCATGATGTCATCTATTTTGTGAAGAGCACCAGTCCCCCCTGCAGCAAAGCACCCCCATAACATGATGCTGCCGCCCCCGTGCATCACGAATGGGATGGTGTTCTTCGGCATGCAAGCCTCCCCCTTTTCCTCCAAACATAACGCTGGTCATTATGGCCAAACAGTTCTATTTTTGTTTCATCGGACCAGAGGACATTCCTCCAAAAAGTACGATCTTTGTCCCCATGTGCAGTTGCAAACCGTATGGCTGTTTTGTTTATGGCTGTTTTGGAGCAGTGGCTTCTTCCTTGATGAGTGGCATTTCAGGTAATGTCGATATAGGACTCGTAATACAGTGGATATAGATACTTTAGTACCCGTTTCCTCCAGCATCTTCACAAGGTCCTTTGCTGTTGTTCTGGGATTGATTTGCACTTTTTGCACCAAAGTACGTTCATCTCTAGGAGACAGAATGCGTCTCCTTCCTGAGCAGTATGACGGCTGCTTGGTCCCACGTTTATACTGGCATACTATTGTTTGTACAGATGAACGTGGTACCTTCAGGCGTTTGGAAATTGCTTCTAAGGATGAACCAGACTTGTGGAGGTCTACAATTCTTTTCTGAGGTCTTGGCTGATTTCTTTTGATTTTCCCATGATGTCAAGCAATAAGGCACTGAGTTTGAAGGTACACCTCCAGTTAGCCTATCAGAAGCTTCTAAAGCCATGACATCATTTTCTGGAATTTTCCAAGCTGTTTAAAAGGCACAGTCAACTTAGTGTATGTAAACTTCTGACCCACTGGAATTGTGATACAGGGAATTATGAGTGAAATAATCTGTCTGTCAACAATTTTACGACAAAATTACTTGTGTCATGCACAAAGTAGATGTCCTAACCACCTTACCAAAACTATAGTTTGTTAACAAGAAATTTGTGGTGGTTGAAAAACAAGTTTTAATGACTCCAACCTAAGTGTATGTAAACTTCCCACTTCAACTGTAAATTGTAAATTTGGCTAGGGATCAATAATGGACAGCAATATTTAAACCTAGTCTCAGATTTTCTAAGTAGATTTAAGCCAGGACTGAGACTAGACCACTCAATGAACACCCAACATCTCTTGAAAAGCCATTCTGATGTGTCTGTTGCATTAAACATTGTGTAACTGTCCCGCAGAAAAATAAAACCCTATCCTAGGGTTAGGTTTTCAGAAGACTGAGGTGGGGTTTCCTCTAACTTTTTACCTGGGCTTTGCTCCTTTCATATTTATTTTGATCCTAACAAACTCCCCAGTCCCTGCCGGTGACATGCATACCCATACCATGATGCTGCCACCACAATACTTGAAAATACAAACATTGCATTCACTCCATATTACCAGCCTGTATGACAAAGTGAAAAGAAAGAAGCCTGTGTTTAAAAAAATCCACTACAAATGATCCTTTCTGATTGTAAGAAAGTTGTTAAGTAATACTGCAAGACAAATAAATGTACTTTTAGGCCCAAATTTTAAACTACAGGGTTGGGTGAATTCCAAAACAACACAGAGTGAAACCCTCTGTATTTTCAAATATTTTGGAGACAGCATCATGTTATGGGTATGTTTGTCATCAGCAGGGACTGGGGGGGAGAGAGAGAGAGAAGTCATCAATCAATTACTCAAGGAGGCCAGTCTGTCCAGAAAAGGTCCCCTCTGCCCACTCCCTGTCGGCCTCTCCTGTGCTCACTCTTAGTAGGCCTCTAAAGACCGGGGGCCATATGTATCAGAGTAGGTGTGCTGATCTAGAATCAGCTCCCCCCCCAGTCCCTATAATCTTAATCATTGTGATCAAAAGGTTAAACTGATCCTAAATCAGCACTCTAACTCTGATACATATGACCCCTGAACACACATTTATAATAGGATTGTTGTTCAACCTGAGCACTTAGGCAATCATTGGGCAGAAAAGCACAATCAAATTCCTGGAGAGTGAATACATTTCCAGCCTGCATTGATTTGACACTGAGTCATCACTAGTATGACTCAACATACACCCGGTCGTGTTACATGACAACGGCAGAAGCAGACTTTTCTTTGCATTTTGAGCATGGTTTCAGCCTGATCAACTGTGTCAGTAATAAGGTAATATGTTGAGAAAACAATTCATAGCGGTGTGTGTGGTGTCATACCTGTAGACTTCATCTTCAACCATCTTCCTCCCACACTGGCCATAGGCATTGTTTCCCAGACTGAACACTTTGAAAGAGAGAATGAGGGAAAGGAGAGAGACACACACAAAACATGTGGGAGGATGATCCAGGGGTATGATTATATTAACAACATTGTTAACAATGTGGAAAATGGAGCTGTGTCTGTAAAACGAACAGTAACACTTTATTTTGAAGTACAAAAATTACCAGGTATTTTCTTAAGTACATTGTAAAAATGTAAATAAAATGTAATTAACACAGCATTAAACTATAAATTACATGTTTGTTTATTTGGGATTAAATAAAACAAGAATAACGAGTCACCAGGTAGTTACCAATTGTTATATTATTTTAGGTAAGCACCTCAGAGTACAGATTGTTACCACATCACTTCCTAGTAAATTCCAGGGAAATACCAGCGGAAAGAGTACCGTATAATAAAGTGCCGTCAAATAAACAATCGTTACGCAACTATGACACCCTCTTCGACGATCATCAGCTCAAATGTATTTCTGCAAAGTGCATATGCAAAGGTCAGGATTCAAATTATACATCTACTAAAAATAGTAGGAAGGATTAAATATTTTCAACAAGTAAGGGACCACATACTGATATCTTAACCCTACGGAGTTGACCTGCTCAGTTATGGAAGTGCCCTGGCTTGCATCCATGTGTAGTATTTGTATTTATTATGGATCCCCATTAGCTGCTGCCTGGGGTCCAGCAGAATTAAGGCAGTTATACAATTTTAAAAACACTGCAATACTGCACATTCACTACAGAATTCACACTAAGTGTGTATGCCCTCAGGCTCATATTACCCAACCACATATCTACAACACAAAATCCATGTGTGTATAGTTTGTGTGTGACATTTTCCTCAAAGCACACACAGTGAGCAAAATAGCCCTAAACAGACAGGAAGGCATATTATCCAAGGTAAAAATTATCAGAATTTTGAGCTATTTTACTTGATTTCCATTGCATTTCCTTACAAGTATGTGAATGTCTGTCACGAGAGCTTATCCAAGACAAGTTTCACACTTTCATGCTCTTAATTAGACTGTAAAAAAAAAGTCCCCTTCTCAGGGATATCATAAAAGGAAGGTGTAACACATCACATTGCTCACAGTACTGGGAGTTATATGGGAATTTTCATAACAGCTCAGTGTCGTTTTACGTGAGAACAAAACGTCACCCTCTGTGTTGCCTCTTACCTCCCTCTGAGTCGGTGAGCACCAGGGAGTGGGCACGGCCACATGCCACCTGCACCACCCTGGTCTGCTGGGGCCTGGCCAGGGGGAGAGGCACCGGAGAGGGCTCCAGCACATAGTCATAGCTCTTATCTAGAGAGGGAACACTAGGTGATTATAAACATCACTGGGATGGTCTGACACTAGCCTGGTTGCAGATCTGTTTGTGCTCTTGCAAACTCCATTGCTGTCTTTGTCAAGCCTTGGCAACAGAGCAGAAACAGACTGGCACCCAGACTAGTCTGGCACATGCTCGATCACAGGCATCAGCTCACAAATTCATCTGAATATTGGACGGCTAAAGCAGTTGATGGGAATATAAAATCCCATTTCATTACACTAAAGATTGGTGAAAGTGTGCAGCAGTTGTTGAAAACACACATCCACCATCGAGCAAATTATGCACATCCTCCAATCTTTCTTGGTTGACAAGCTGGTGCACTTTTATGGCTGAATAGGTTAAAGCTGTAATCCTTAATGTGAAAAACAACAAACTGCAGCCCCAGCCACTTGGTTTGTTATAAAGCAGAGGGATGGACATTGTTAGCAAGCAGTTGAGTTAAACAATCAGTTGAGTTAAACAATCAAGTTAAGTTATATTCTTCATCAATCAATTGGTCATTAATTGAAAGTGCAAGATCCCAGATCGTGTGTAGAAAAAAAGAAAGGAGAGAGTGCTCGTCATGGAGGAGCGATAGAATGAATGAGTGTCTTACAGCGGTCTTGTTGGGTGCGTTGGAAGCCCAGCTGTGAGTCTCTGTTGAGGCCCATGCCCCACACCTTGGTGAGGTCCTTGGTGGAAGAGGAGAGGAGGGTAAAGCCGTACCCACAGGCTGCAGAGGAGATCTGAGGAGAGAGACCAGCTTGGGAGTCAGTCACTCACTGTCAAGTACAGCACTTGTGTATTCAACAGGTCGCATATCATTTTTTAAAAATTTGCATGGCAAGTATGTGTACCTAAAAAACATGAGCTGGCGCACACCCAGAATAATAGTTTGTATGGAGGTGCTGACTAACGGCAAATAAACTATAAAAAATAAAGAGTCACACACCCCATGAATAATCTCCCAGCAATTTAATGGGTATTTACCAACATTTCGGCATCACTGTACCTTCCTCAGGGTCTGCGTACCTGCCATGGATACAGTTGCCTTTCACAGTGAGCGAAGACATATGAGGCCAAAACTAAGTGGTGTCAAGTAGTAGTGGGTAGGCAGTGGTCAGGTCACCAACTCTGGTCCTTGAGACCTGGGAGTGCAAGGCTTTTGCTCCAGCCCAGTACTTACACACTTAATTTAGCTAATCAACTGCTCATCAAATCAAATGTTATTTGTCACTTGCGCCGAATACAACCTTACCGTGAAATGCTTACTTACAAGCCCTTAACCAACAATACAGTTCAAGAAATAGAGTAAAGAAAACATTGACTAAAACTCAAGTAAAAAAGAAAAAAAAAGTAACACAATACAATAAGAATAACGAGGCTATGTACAGGGAGGGTTAGTGGTACCGAGTCAATGTGCGGGGGTGCAGGTTAGTCGAGGGTAAAGTGACTATGCATAGATAATAAACAGCGAGTAGCAGCAGTGTAAAAACTGTGGTTTTGGGGGGGGGGGGTCAATGTAAATAGTCTGGGTGGCCATTTGATTAATTGTTCAGCAATCAAAAAGACCTTGATTAGCGGAATCGGTCTTGTTTTCAGTAGACACCAAACAAGAGAATAACGCTATGAAACAGAAGTAGCCAACTACCTTGTCTGAACCTGTCCAATAAGAACCCATATTTTCGTTTTCAGTTGCATAACGTCATGCCCCAGCACTACCAAACAAACACGGCCTAGCTGTGTAGACCAACTGGCATTGAACAAAAAAAGTTGTATAGAAACATGTATATTGTGTCAGTTAAGTGTTTCTGTGGTTAAACAGACATTACCTGCTGCTCTGTCTCCAGACGGTAAGGAGTGAGCTGGTATTTCCTAGGCTTTTTCCTGCCACTGTCTGGAACCACAAAGCTGGGGATGCCCAGGGCTCCAGTGTAGCTAAACCCCCATACAAACACCTTGTGGTTGGTCTTTCTCTGCTTCCCAACATACTGAAACACTGGACCCTCATCCTTTTGCTCCCGAGACCTGCGGTCACTGATGTGGGTCGCATATCCCCGAGCTCCGAGTGCTAACCTGTGTTGGGTACACAATCGAAGGTACGCCAATGACATCTCCACCCCTGAGAAATCATGAAACAGAAGACATCATGAGCTAGATATTAGGTTGTCATTGGCAGTTTGACAGAGAGGACTGAAAGAGGCTTGGTTAGAGTCAGTCAGAGTTGTGTAACGTCCTTTACCTAGTCACGCATCATCACATAAAAGTGTCACTTTAACTAGCTATCGATAAGCTCTCAAATCCCTACATACAGAGAAGGGTTTTTCAGCAGTTGCCAACTATTTTTCAAGGAAAGTACAGTAGCTGGTTGCTTCATTTTTCGCTAGAAGTCTCTAAATGACTTAGTGACATAACGTTAATTTGTACATGCACATTAAGCAATAATATTTTTATTTTTGCATATGCCACAGATAGAACAATGAGACAGATATTTCACTGGAAGTATAAATGTGAAGCATTTATGATAGTGAAAGGAAGCCCAGTGGCCGGCAGTGGAAGAAAAGGAAGGAGATGGATTTTGGCCAACATTTTGCAAATTGTGTAATCAATGGAACATTTGATCGCAATAGAGTTCTGGTACCAAAACTGCAATCTGTTACGAACAGAGTGGACAAAGTGTTGTAGACTTCACCCTTTGCCAAAGTTTTAAAAAACTGAGCTATTGCAAATGCACACCTCAGAATAGGCGTTCCCTAACGGAAATATGCAAATACACGTTAGAACGCACCAATAGGATCTTGCTAGCTCGTGTTTGCTCTGCCCACTTTACTTGTTCTGCCGACTATGACTAATTTGTTCCCATTGGAAACGACAGGATGTGGTATATTTTAGATACAAAACTCTTTGCTTATGCTCTCCCTCAGTCTCTCAATCAATGAGAAAGTATCCAAAGCAAAACGTAAAATAATGTTTGAAGGAGAACAAAAATAACAGATTAAATATTTAAACAGCACAGAAAAACGCAGTAAAGTACATAATATTTTCTAAAAAAGTACGTTTTTACCGATTTAATACATTCACTTCAGGCGCTGCAGCACCAGGGAGAGAAGGCTAGAGCAGAGAGGCGGCGGGGAGAGGGCGCAAGTGATGGGTGCACACATGCAGCAAGCCTGCCGGCCGAGCGGGAGCAGTCTGCCCAGCAGAACAGCTGTGCTCAGCTCAGCCATGCAGGAACAAAAAAACAGGGAAGTCGCTAAGCAACACTTTTTTCAGCGGTTAAATTTTCCCCACATTTGGCTCCATGTGGAATACAATTCCAATGCTGTGTTTTAACGTTTAGAAAAAGGCAATCGCTTTCAAACCGAGTTTCTAAACATGTGCTGATATGCCTCTTTCATATCAGCAAGAAATCATATTTCAAATGAAAATATACACTTACTGTAGCAGTTTTGCTCAGATCCACCAGCAGTGTGTGCCTCCAGTTGATGAACTAGCTAACGTTACAATTCTCCCCCAGTTATGCTTACAGGTGTTCCGCAAGCGATGTGTGTTGCTGTTGAGAGCAAGCGTCGGGGCTCATAACAAAATATCCCCGTTCAGAAGATACTATCTTCAATCGGCACTAAAGCAGTTAGTGTCTATGAATGGGGTAGCTACTTTTGGGAATGGTCTTACCTGTTATGTGTAATATTCACGAAACGAGCTTCAATGTGACACCTACATACTGATTTCATCTTCGTAATATTCATAGCTACATTATTTTGAGTGGCATAGGTTGTGGTTTTATTCAAAGCAATTTATTCTGACAGGCGTATTACCGCAGAGGCAACCAAAAGTCATCTCTTACTGCACTTTCAACTTTGACCGGTTCAAAAAAGGAAACAACTGGGCCAAATCCCTAACAAAGCAGGTGACAGTCCGCCACCTGCAGGGCTGGAGTGTAAATTCTGAATCCCAGTTTAATACCTGAGCAACTTTAAATGTTTTATGAATCATCAAGGCTGTCTCACGTCCATTCGCAATAATACGTTTTTTGGGGGATCCTCCATTTCGCATGATTTGAATTTATTTGGTAGTTGCTAAATTATATGGTTGTGCTTACTGTAGCTAAAGTTGCTAATTAGCTAAGGATCTAAAGTTGTTCCCAACTTTAAAAAAAAAAATGTATCCTTCATTTAACTAGGCAAGTCAGTTAAGAACAAATTCTTATTTACAATGACGGCCTACCCCGGCCAACCCCTCCCTAACCCGGACGATGCTGGGCCAATTGTGCGGCGCTTTATGATACTCCCTATCACAATACAGACTGGTATCAAACCCGGGTCTGTAGTGATGCCTCTAGCACTGCGATGCAGTGCCTTAGACTGCTGCGCCACTCACAACATGCAACCTTTAGGTTGCTAGTCGTTTGCATCATAGGTTAGAGTTAGCATAAGGGTTCGACATGCAAGAATTTCAAAGATTTTACTGAGATACAATTCATATAAGGAAATCAGTCAATTGAAATAAATTCATTAGGACCTAATCTATTGATTTCACATGACTGGGCAGTGGCGCAGCCATGTGTGGGCATAGGCCCAACCACTTGGGAGCCAGGCCCAGCCAATCAGAAGGAATTTTTCCCCACTAAAGGGCTTTATTACAGACAGAAATACCCTTTAGTTTTATCAGCTGTCCGGGTGGCTGGTCTCAGACGATCCCGCAGGTGAAGAAGCAGGAAGTGGAGATCTAGGGCTGGTTACTTAGTCTGCGATTGTGAGGCCGGTTGGACGTACTGACAAATTCTCATAAACATTGAAGGCGGCTTATGGTAGAGAAATTAACATGACATTCTTTGGCAACAGCCCCGGTGGACATTCCTGCAGTCAGCATGCCAATTGCACACTACTTTAAAATTTGAGACATCTGGGCCTCCCGAGTGGCGTAGCGGTCTAAGGCACTGCATCGCAATGCTTGAGGCATCACTACAGACCCGGGTTCGATCCCAGGCTGTGTCACAACCAGTCGTTGGCCCCATGTCGTCCGGGATAGGGCGGGTGTTAAGAAGCGCGGTTAGGCGGGTTATGTTTTGGAGGACGCATGACTCGACCATAGCCTCTCCCGAGCCAGTGGTGGAGTTGCAGCAATGAGATAAGATCTCAATTGGATATCACACCCACCAAAAATAAGAGACATCTGGGACATTGTGTTGTGACAAAACTGCACACTTTAGATTGTCCTTTTATTGTCCCCAGTACAAAGGTGTAATGATCATGCTGTTTAATCAGCTTCTTGATATGCCAAACCTGTCAGGTGGATGGGCTATCTCGGCAAAGGACAAATACTCACTTACAGGAGTATTTGTCCTTTTTGTGCGTATGGAACATTTGTGATCTTTTATTTCAGCTCATGAAACATGGTACCAACACTTTACAGGTTGTGTGTATATTTTTGTTCAGTATAGTTGCAAGATGTTATAGTTGTGGTTCGCTAAAGTTAGTCCCAGTGTGATTCTAACACCCATCCTCCCGGACCCACCTCCCTACTTTAGTTTCCGTCTTAACATTCTGTCTTAAGTAACCATACCATTTGTAACATGAATTTGAGGTACCCCAAAAAATGTGTACTATGCTACATCCCGTCGGAGCGACCAGGCTGGAAACATTCATTCATTCAGACACACACACACACAAGGAGCATGAGCAGAGAAGATAAAAATGCAGACTGCAGAACATTTTCTGAATATATTATTTATTTTGTAGGTTACAAATGGCTACATTCAACAAATAAATAACTAATCTTATGTTCCAAAAACCGCATACTGCGTCAAACACATTTAACAACCACACACTATCAAAAAACATTAAAAACATTGCATACGTAAAAGTAACAATAAGAAAAATGACCCTAGAAAAACAAATACACCTTTGCTTTTGTACATACATTCACTTTTCACGATTGTTTTACTTTCTCCATAAGCAGTTAGCTAGTACTAAGTGGTAACATTTAGAACAAAATGTAAAATGCCCTCTATGGCACACATGGTTGGCTTTATCGGCTGTTTAGCTTGTAATGCGCACATTAACCCATCTCTGATTGCATTGCTGACAGGAGTCCAGATCCACACAGTTTAAAGCTTAGCTCGATTTGCGGACACTGACTTTCTTGCGGGTGTTCTCTGTACAGCGCTCCATGATGAGTTCAGGACTGGGCCGAGGGGGGATGATGGGAGCCCCTTTCAGCTCACCCCCTGGACTAGAGCCCGCTGTCTTTGGCATGTTGTCTGAAAAACAACACAATAAACCAGGCCTAAATGAATGAAAGTCAATCTATAGAGGTTAGGGAATTATTAAGGCCTTTTATTAGCAACGGTCATCTAAATAATTAAAATACAATTCTGATAAATCTAACAGTTGGACATTGGATGAAGAGACTCCAAACTTTTAGAATTGTTTTAATCCATCAGATATTGACTGAATTATAGCACACAAGACATTGTACTGGGAGAGACAAATAATTAATGAAGTTCAGGCATTTAGGAATTCAGGTATTCAATTAATTGTAACATTTCACTTTGTCTTAAAATGCACGCATATATACATTTTCTTAGTATGAGGTAGTTTTAAATATTCTGAGATGAAATTTTTAAAAGTTGGGCCTCATTTGAATATACTGTTTGGCAACTTTAATAAAATAACATAAAGAGGTGGAATAGGGCTGCAACCACCCACGTTCCTCTGTCTAGGCTACCTTTAATTATACAACTGCGCTCAACTGCACTCTTTAGACAATGGGTACTAAACTCAGCAAATAAAGAAATGTCCTCTCACTGTCAACTGCGTTTATTTTCAGCAAACTTAACATGTGTAAATATTTGTATGAACATAACAAGATTAAACAACAGACAAACTCAACAAGTTCCACAGACATGTGTCACTGAACAAAGGGGGGTCAAAATCAAAAGCAAGTCAGTATCTGGAGTGACCACCAGCTGCATCAAGTACTGCAGTGCATCTCCTCATGAACTGCACCATATTTGCCAGTTCTTGCTGTGAGATGTTACTCCACTCTTCCACCAAGGCACTTGCAAGTTTCCGGACATTTCCAGGAGGAAATGATCTCCACCCTCAGATCCAACAGGTCCCAGATGTGCTCAATGGGATTGAGAACTGGGCTCTTCGCTGGCCTTGGCAGAATACTGACATTCCTGTCTTGCAGGAAATCCCGAAACAGTACGAGCAGCATGGCTGGTGGCATTGTCATGCTGGAGGGTCATGTCAGGATGAGCCTGCAGGAAGGTTACCACGAGGGAGGAGGACATCTTCACTGTAACACACAGCGTTGAGATTGCCTGCAATGACAACAAGCTCAGTCCGATGATGCTGTGAAACACCGCCGCAGACCATGATGGACCCTCCACCTCCAAATCGATCCCACTCCAGATCACATGCCTCGGTGTCATGCTCATTCTTTTGACGATAAACGCAAATGAGACCATCACCCTTGGTGAGACAAAACCGCGACTCGTCAGTGAAGAGCACTTTTTGCCTGTCCTGTCTGGTTCAGCGGCGGTGGGTTTGTGCCCATAGGCGACGCTGTTGCGGACCTGCCTTACAACAGGCCTACAAGCCCTCAGTCCAGCCTCTTGCGGACAGTCTGAGCACTGATGGAGGGATTGTGCGTTCCTGGTGTAACTCGGGCAGTTGTTGTTGCCATCCTGTCCCACAGGTGTGATGTTCGGATGTACCGATCCTGTGCTGGTGTTGTTACACGTGGTCTGCCACTGCGAGGACGATCAGCTGTCCGTCCTTTCTCCCTGTATTGCTGTCTTAGGCGTCTCACAGTGCGGACATGGCCACATCTGCAGATGAGCAGGGACCCTGGGCATCTTTCTTTTGGTGTTTTTTAGAGTCAGTAGAAAGGTCTCTTTAGTGTCCTAAGTTTTCATAACTGTGACCTTAATTGCCCCTTATTTCCTACTCTATTTCCTACTCTTGCGTGTCATATATATAAGAGTAAAATGAAAGCAATCAATCCAGTGATATTTAAGTGAGTAGAATTTGCACCCCTCAAAACACAGGAAAAGCTAAATCCTCAGGTGGTCGGGGTATACGCATTGCTACTTTTATGGAGACTGCAATACACACAGAGTATACAAAACAATAAGAACACCTGCTCTTTCCATGACATAAACTGACCAGGTCATTTCAGTGGAAAGCTATGATCCCTTATTGATGTCACTTGTTAAGTCCGCTTCAATCAGTGTAGATGAAGGGAAGAAGACAAGGTAAAGGAGGATTTTTAAGCCTTGAGATAATTGAGACATGGATTGTGTATGTGTGCCATTCAGAGGGTGAATGGACAAGACAGAAATGTTTAGTGCCTATGAACAGGGTATGGTAGTAGGTGCCAGGTTATTGTGTGAAGAACTCACACAACAGTTTCCCATGTGTTTCAAGAATGGTCCACCACCCAAAGGACATCCAGCCAGCTTGACATAACTGTGGGAAGCCTTGGAGTCAACATGGCCAGCATTCCTATGGAACGTTTCGGCACCCTGGAGAGTCCATGCCCCGACGAATTGAGGCTGTTTTGAAGGCAACGGCGGGGGAGGGGTGCAACTCAGTATTAGGAAGGTGTTCCTGATGTTTGGTATACTCAGTGTACATCTCCAGGATGGCCATTGCCGATACTGTTTGAAGCAGGGTCTCGGACGGGGTAGTATCTATTTTTCAAACACGTGGGATTATTAGATTGAGCTCAACCCAATTTATTTTATAAAGCCCTTTTTACATCAGCAGTTGTCACAAAGTTCCTTACAGCTGAGCTGTAAAGGAGTGACTAGAGCGGAGCTTGCCTGTATCTATTGACAACAAACATACTGAACAAAAATATGAGCGCAACATGTGAAGCGTAGGTCTCATGTTTAATGAGCTGGAAAAAAAAGATCCCAGAAATGTTCCATATGCACAAAAAGTGTATTTATCTCAAATTTGTTTACATCCCTGTTAGTGAGCATTTGTCCTTTGCCAATATAATCCATCCACCTGACAGGTGTGGCATATCAAGAAGCTGATTTGAACAGCATGATCATCACACAGGTGCACCTTGTCCTGGGGACAAAAGGCCACTCTAAATATAGTTTTGCCATACAACACAATGTCACAGATTTCTCAAGTTAAGGGTGCGTGCAGTTGGCATGCTGACTGCAGGAATGTCCAGCAGAGCTGTTGCCAGGGAATTTAATGTTAATTTCTCTACCATAATCCGCCTCCAACGTTGTTTAAGAGAATTCAGCAGTACATCCAACCAGCCTCACAACAGCAGACCATGTGTAATCATGCCAGACCAGGACCTCCACATCTGGCTTCTTCACCTGTGGAATCGTCTGAGACCCTGATGAAACTGATAAAGCCCTTTTGTGGGGAAAAATTAATTCTGACTGGCTGGGCCTGGCTCTCCAGTGGGTGGGCCTTTGCCCTCCTAGACCCATCGATGGCTGCGCCCCTGCCCAGTCATGTGAAATCCATAGATTAGGGCCTAATTTATTTCAAGTGACTGATCCGGCCTCATCTGTGGCATTGTGTTGTGTGACAACTGCACATGTTAGAGTGGCCTTTTGTCCCCAGCACAAGGTGCACCTGTGTAATGATCATGCTCTTCAATCTGCTACTTGATATGCCACACCCGTCAGGTGAATGGATTATCTTGGCAAAGGAGATGTACGCTCACTAACAGGGATGTAAACGCATTCATGCACACAATTTGAGAGAAATAAGCTTTTCGTGCATATGCAACATTTCTGGGATGTTTTATTTTAGCTCATGAAATACTGGACCAACACTTCACATGTTGCGTTTATATTTTTGTTTAGTGTTTCATGCTGAAACCCTCTGCTATTGACTATGTTGATGTTTTTTTTATTTAGGATAATGTTTTACAACTTTGTCATTCTATTTTTAAATCTTATTCAATTATTTAATATATTTTGCATGTGATAAAGGCACACAGAGGGACAGAGATTATTAGACACCTGTGATAATGTGAAGTACCCAAAAGGGCCACTAGATGTCTTGTTATAGATGACATAAAATCCTTGAACTGATACCAAAATTCTAGTAGTTTACTGGTAAACCTGGAAAGTTTTCAGTAATATACCCTCCCTTTGCAACCCTAGTTATACCTCTGTTATTCCAGTCCTGCAGCGGGGACTGTGTGGAGGCCTTGGACGTCTTCCTGGGCTGATTGGGCCGGCCACCCTTCTGCTGCAGGAAGCGGCGACTGTTCCTGCGGTATGTGTCCTGGCTGATGCGCTGGCGCCCTTTGCTGTGAATACTTTGTGCATTGCGGATTGTTGAACTGAAAGCCAAAAGGAAATGTGTAAAGAGGAAATGAGAAGTAAAAAGAAAACGTTAAAAAGAGAAGTATCAATAGAGGAAAGAGTTTTTATGCTCTCATAACTTTCTTCATCCATAGAGGAAGTAATTTCCTGAAGTTCGTAGTCCTACCGTCTGGGTGGGGGTGTCTGTCTTCTCATCACAAGCTCTTCTGACACCATGTCCTTCTTCTCTCCAGTTCTGTAGAGAAACATTGAGGGGAAGTGTCCCGTCTCCTCTCCTTTCCTATCCAAGACAATATGCACCCAACAGGCACTTAGAAACACTGTGTGTTTGTGGCTACATGATACAACGGTAGAAAATATGTAAGTTACTACTGATCCAAGCAGCTGCCTGACTGTGGGCTGACTTTCATAGAGACGAATAGATAGAGGGAAGAGTAGAAGAGTACAGAATCAGCCTACATACCTGACCACCCACCATCCATCCAGGAGCTTGTGAATGACCTCAATAGTTTCCCCCGTCTCAAGAGTCAGCTCATCATCTTGTGCTGCCTTGTAGGCTTTGGTGGTTATGTAGAGTTCTCCTGTGGGGACAAACACACATTGGAATTATGAGCTCGAAGTCAACGCTTGTCTACCACCTAGAGGAAAGACTTCCCTAACTTCTTAAAGTTTGTTCCGGATAAAGTTGATATTATACTATGTACACTGCGAACACAAAACTTAACAAATTTCCTGAGACCTCACTGAAAACAGTATCACGAATCAACAGATATTAGATAAAAATGTAAATTACTAAAATGTAGATAGTAAGGCTGGTAATTGCCAGGGACCTCATGATAAGCTATTACCACGATACTTAGGTGCAGATACAATATGTATTGAGATTCTCACAATTCTATATGTATTGTGATTCAATATTGTGATTTCATTGCGGTTCGATATTCCAAACATATTGTCACCATATGTCTGCTGCAGAGGAACAAGAGAGAGCCATGAGAAAATAAGTTTTGCTCAATCATGGAAATAAAAGTGGCCCCATTTATAAAAAGAAAATGGAAAACAGGCTATGAAAGAAAAACGAGTTTGGGTGCAGGTACAGCCAACTAGCGCAAAAATAATATTGCGATATTGTCAAAACTATACGATGTATCGTCAAAAATAATATCCCGATATGTAACTATCGATCCCCCCCATCACTAGTTACACCATTATCTTCCCTGGCTCTTATTTTAGCTGGAGCCCTGGCAAGTGGGGAGACTTGCCTGCGTAGTTGGGATCGGCTTCTTCCGACTCCTCTGGTCCATCCAGGGGCTCTAGGTAAGAGGCGGGCACCCAGCCCCGCTTGGTATCACACTGGCAGAACCACCAACCTGCCATGGTAGAGGGGTCAAAGGTCAAGTGAACACTAAGGTCATGTTCAGTAGGGAATGCAATGTTAAATGATTTTGGGGGTAGATCCAGATACTCTCTCCCTGTTTCAGTCTGTTGTTTTCTGTTTTGTGCCTATTGAACATCACCCAGGAGCAGCAATAGGTTGATCACCTTAGGGATCACCATGTATGTTGCATTCAGTGCACATTGTCACATGCACACTTTTGTGCCTATCATTTCATGCAAAATGTTCATGGTTCATGCTTGGTGCTATCATCTAGTGTACACTGACTACAACACCCTGATATTACAACAACTACATTTTCAGATGGCTTTGCTCTTGACTGGGCCCATTCTTTGGGTCGACACTCACCATTTGGGCTTTTCTCCACAATCTCCACCAAGTCTCCAATATGCAGGGTGATCTCATACTTGGAGGTGTGGCTGTAGTCAGCAATCACCCTGTAGCTTTCCAATATGATGGGGCCAGAGATCTCTGAACAGACGACAAAAATTACACTCTTAAATCTTTACGGTAGATCTCTTTATAGCAGGACTATAGCACACGAGAGCCCATATTCCCTCAAGTTTGGCTAGAAAAGTATGTCTATTAGTGGGTTAATAAAAAGGGTAAAGACAAGAGACAGGCTCTTACCAGAAGTGTTGTCTCTCGTCTTGTCATTGGACACCACAAAGGTCTCATTTCTTTTTAAACTACATAGGAAACATTGAGAACTCACTTATCAATCCAGAAGGAAAAAGTAATACAGGCTGAATTTCATTCCAGGAAGCTGTCCACTTCCCTAGTTCATTTCCATTCATGGATCTGATACAACAGGGTAGGCGTAAGCAATAACTCCACTGAGTTTCCGCCATATTGCTTTTCACCCATCCAGTCCTATCAGATCTGGGAAGGGGGTGAACGAGAGAAGAGGGAAGGGAACATCTTCCTGGAATGAAACAAGCTCCGTTCCAACTCCTTACCGTTCTCCAGGGGTGTGTTCAGTATGACAGAATGGTGTACAATGTTTAATTCAATGGAAAGCTGGTGGGAGGAGCTATAGGAGGACCGGCTCGATGTAAATGTGTTTGATGCTATTCCATTTATTCCATTCCAGCTATTACAATTAGCCCATCCTCATATAGCTCTGTCCACCAGCCTCCTCTGGTTCACTCCGCCGCATGCATTTAAAAGCAATGGATTGGTGCATACATGGTTGGAGGGAGTTGCCACCATATTCCTCATACCAGTCAATTATTTTAAAATCCATAATGGCGAGTGTACGAGTACATATTTCTCGTGTAGCTCAGTTGGTAGAGCATGGCGCTTGCAGTGCCAGGTTTGTGGGTTTGATTCCCACGGGGGACCAGTACAAAAAAAAGTATTAAAATGTATGGAGAAGGGTAGAGAATCAGAATGTAGCTACAGTGTAGTGAGACTGCTTGTAGTTGTACTGACGGGTGTTGAGCGGGTGGGTTCTCGTCCTCCGGTCGGACCTTGAAGAGGCTGCGTACCAGCTGGCTGCGGGAGATCTTGGGGGGCAGGTTGATGACAGAACTGCAATATTCAGCCAGAGTGCTCTGCCTGGTCTCTGTGCTCTTTTGGTTGTCCAACCACTTTGGCGCTGAGGAAAGGAGGGACCAAAGGGAATGAGGGACCAAAGGGAATGAGGGACCAAAGGGAATGAGGGACCAAAGGGAATGAGGGACCAAAGGGAATGGAGAAAACAGAGATCCTCAATTCCTTCTAATGGAATATTCAAAACTGAATACTACAGTGGTGGATGTAGATGTTACATGTTTATCTGTGAAAAACATTATTTAGCACGAAAACAAAACTAAAATAAGGACTTTCCCTCAACAGGGCTCAAGTTTAACGTTGTGTTGATGCAACATGGGGAAGCAGAAGTTCCAAACAAATCTCATGCGGTTTGTCTGCAATTTATCAGGTTTGTCTGCAACTTCTGCTTTCCCATGTTGCATCAACACAACCTTAATAACCACTTGAGCCCTGTTGAGGGAAAGTCCTTGTGTTAGTTAGTTTTGTTTTCGTGCTAAATAATATGGTTTGGATCACAAGTGGTCACAGCCTTCGGATTAAAAACATGCTGCCTTTAGGGAGAAATTAAAATGTTTGATAAAATCCAAAGTGTAAAATATGTAATATGCCTGTGTTAAACATACAGAATCACTACCCATCAGTTTTTGTAAAGTGTAAAGTGTAAAGTAGAGGTCTTCACGGTCCAAAAAGTTGGACCTGTTCCAAAATAGACCTGGGGCTTTCCCACCCAGATCCGACATGCATAAATAAAAAATGTAAATACAGATCCGTTCCAAATGGACGAAAGGACAACGAGACCCGTTCCGTATAGACCTGGTCAGATCTAGACCCAGTCTGATCCGAATGTGGGAAGCAGCAGAAAATTCATTTAAGCTCTTTTATTAACTGGAGCTGATAAAGCGTGAGAGCATAGAGAGAGGTGCCGCTCTAGCAGGCGGGGGAGGGGCCGTACTATGAGCGAGTGACATTTGCAGCAGGGAGGTATTGACCAAAACCAACCAAGCCGACTCGCACTATCAGATCCGACCCAGAACCATGAATTCATTTAGAATTAGTTATGGTTTACTGATTAGAATTGTTTAAAAAACGAGAAGTACATTTGTCACATCTGGATTGCAGCAGCAGGTGTTTCCTTACACAAAGCATTGACTGAGAAAAAAACACAAATACGCTACCTATTTTTTGTCTGTTCACCCAAGTGCATTCATCACTTACCTGTATACTTTTTAATGTTTTCAAATGAAGCAAAAAGGCAAAGAAGTGATTTCTCATAAAACCCAAATAGAAAAGGACCATGATTTTGGGGATCTTCACAAAATGTAACCCATAGAACAGTCCTTTTGGAGGGAGGATTGTTGACATATATTTGACATTAGATTCTAAAAGCATAACACAGAAATAATTAATAAACTTTAATCATATTTATGATATTTTGGCCTTACCCAGGCCTCCTTTAAGACTCCATAATGCTACAAAACAAAAATGGGTGTCATATGAAGCTTTACCACGCTTGCTCTGTAACATGAGTAGCATTTTGATTACAGTAAGTTTTTGTATTTTTAAATAAATGTATGAATATTAAAATGTAAAACATGAATATTGAAAATATACCATTTTTTATTTGGCGAATCTGTCAATATATTGTCGAACATAACATACGGCATATGAAAGTTCCAGAGTGGGATTTCTGCTCGTTTTAAAGTTATGGCCCATTTTTTCACAGAGATATTGGCATAGTATAATTTTCAAAATCATTCCCCCCAAAATTGTTAATATTTGTCAATATTTATATATTTTTTTTATTGAAATTGAAATACTACTTATATTACAGAGCAATCAGTAAAACTTCATATGACACCAATGTTTGCCTTGTAGCACCTATTTATGAAACACTAGGGAATATTAAATGAGGCCTGGGTAAGGCCAATAATGTCATAAATATGCCAACGTTGATAATTTATTTCTCATATGCTTTTAGATACAAATGTCAAATACATGTCAACAATCCTTTCTCCACATCCCTATTCTATGGATTACATTGTGAAAATCATGATTTTTTTTGTCTGGGTTTCGTGAGGAATCACTCGATGGACACTAGGATTACAACATCACTTCTATAGTAAATTGCCGAGACATCAATACTTTCTTTAACCATGATTTTCCACCTAGGTGCTCAAAGTGCTTGACATAGTAAGGTGGAAACTCACCTCATCCACATGCTGATGGTGAAATGGAATGACCTGTCTGAGAAGTTGATCTATAGAGGGTATACGGAGATCTACACCTTTCACGTGTGTAGCTGCCTCACACAACTTAATAGCCTGCAGGCAACCAGTGCCAGAACGCTAACCACACATCAGCTATCATGGTGGAGGGGTAAGCCGTAGAGCAGATACATGTCCTTACCTGGTAGTGCAGGGATGATCCGGTCTTTCTTATTGATGTCACCCGCCTCAATGGGGAACATCTCCTTCAGGGATTTCTATAACCCAGACACATTATCAACTGACTGCAGATCAGTGGGGGTAGTAGGAAGGCAGGCATTCAAAAGCATTTACACAGCTGTCCAACTTTCATACTTTTTGCCTTCAGATTATTCAATTGTGTGAGGCAGCTACTCACGTGAAAGGTGTAGATCTCCGGATACCCTCTATAGATCAACTTCTCAGACAGGTCATTCCATTTCACCATCAGCATGTAGACCTTCAGATAAAGTAGTCAAAAACATAAGTGAAGAACTCCAATCAAATGCTCATCAGAAATGACTTTTGCTGAATGAAAAATGTCATCAAAGCAATTTAATGTTAAGAAATATACCTGGTCATTAAATATTTTTAAGCATTCTTTTTTAGTCTATAACCAGGCTTAATCTGTGTCTGTGAAACAACCACAAGTACTGCATGAACCTCCAATGAACCACTGTGTATTTTGGTCAACAATGGTAGTCTCAAACTCACATAGTGCTGGCTGGGGAAGAAGCGTTTCTCAAAGCCCAGCAACTCCACATGCCTGACATAGATTTCCTCCATTGTGAGATGCAGAAGAGTGATAATCAAGAGTGCTGGGTGAAAAGGGAAGATGGCTTTATAGCAACAGAGTGAGCTCAGAAAGCAGCCACCCCCTGTAGGAGGTCGTCCCTCAACAGATACCTTGGGATCCTCACGTAGTTATCACTCTGGTCTTTTACTGAGAAACGGTAACTTTTATTGCACAGATCCTATTTATTGCCATCATCCATGAGTTCATTGGGTCAATTCATAATGTCAGTATTTTTTTTCCTATGCGTCATGTGTGAGATTTCAGAGTTCATTCAAGGCCATCATCTCAAATATACTTCAGTTAAGTTATAAAGCTGTTATAGTCAAGAATACAGTGCATTTCACTACAGCTTTTTATTGATTTATCTCACAGAGATAACAAATGTTGATTCAAAGAAATAAACAGATCAGATCTCTGAAGATATTGTTGTTGTTATAGATCTACTGAGTAGAAATTAAGTTATATGCATCACTTATCGGGGTAATGTACATACATTTAACACTAACAAGGATTTTCATGATATAGAAACATGGCAAGTGTATACAGAGGGTTGACTGACTCTTGGAGCTAAACAAATATATGTGCTTCTGATCAATGTTAAAATAACATTCAATCTAAAAATAACAGTTAATACAGCATCCATATATCATAGCTGACTACGCCATAGGAGACGCTAGGGGGGAATACAATTCAGATCATTGAACCAAATGCAGAGGAAGATATAACTAGGAGGAATGAATCACGTGAGTAGTAGCACATACTTCACTTCTATTTTCCTCAGTGTTGTTCACAGCAACCTTGCTGCCACAAATGTTGGGTTTCACGGGGACTTTTACAATGCTGAACGTCAGCAAGGTTTGTGATTTCAAAAAGTTTCATAATTTGGTAAAAAGGAACAAAAAACGGTTTAGAAACCCGAACAAATTCATATTGGCTGTGTGTGCTTCCTCTTTCCAATAATAGTTTTATTGTTCTGTTAATGATAGCCTAGGCTGGATTCTGTAGAGTAACTGTAAACAAAAACGGTTTACACAGGATGCAGCAGAATGGTAACTTCAAAAGAAAGACACAAAAACAGCATATGTTTTACTGTCCTAGTGGGGACCTAAAATTGATTTCCATTCAAAAATCATATTTTTCCCTAACCCCATAACACTAACTGTAAACCTAAGTTTAAAATAGCCTTTGTTCTCGTGGGGATGTGGGAAATGTCCCCAAGAGGGAAAATGTCCCTTGTTTTTACTATCCTTTCAGGGACTTTTAGGGATTTACGGTACCCACGAGGACAACAAAATAACAATGACAAATAACAGATTACTAGCTGGTGAACCAAAATAAATGAAGAAAAAAATAAAAACCATCATGCAACCTCATTCCTTTTTGCATTCCTGTGATGACCACGTTGTAAAGTAAATTGCCAAGCCATCCCCAACCCCTATGACCCATGGGTTACCTGTGACACATAACCACTATGAATTAGTCACCGGCAGTCCACAAAGCACAAAAGACAAACCAAACAGCAGTTGTTTCAATGAACAAATAAAGTTTTATATGTAAGATGGATAAATAAAAGAGCAGAATTATTGTTTATTATATTATTTGTGCCCTGGTCCTATAAGAGCTCTGTCACTTCCCACGAGCCGGGTTGTGACAAACTCTCACTCATTCTTATGTTTAATAAATATATTGTATAGTGTGTGTGTGGCAGGCAAAAATTATGGCAAAAAAATACGTTTGAGAGTGCGCTTCCGTCAGATGGTGTTATTCTAATATGACAAGTGTCTCCAGGAGCCATATCTAACTTAAGACAATGCAGTGTCCCTGTCACTGCTCTGGGGCCTTGGGATTCCCTTTGACCTGAGCGACAAGAGCTGCCTGGTGGCCATCCAACATCACTCCAACAACATCACCGTGAGCTTCACTGCTGCTAAAATAAACTGCAAACCTTTTTCTTAATGTCTTTTCTAATCTTTCCAATAACGGACTATGCCGTGTTCTGGTTCTCCCAGGATCTGTCCAATCTTGCCTCCAATAAATATTTCAATACTGGTATTCGAAGTGGAATTTATTTAAAGATCTATTAGTATTACATTTAGAGAATGCAGACTTGATAATGCAGCAAATTGCTGATACAAGATGACTTAATCAGTTGTGTTACTGTTGCAATCCAAAATTATCTAGAAATAAATGTAGAAATGACGCACAAGTATTTAAAGGGACCCCTTATGTTTTTGTATTGACATAATTTAGGTGTCCTAATTCAGACCTCTGTCCACACAAGCTTTTAAGTATATGTCTAGTATTTTCTACTGGTGTATTTTCAGGATTTCTACTCCTCCTTTCTCAGTCAGACTGAGCCAAAGTCTCCCCCTTTCTTTCATGTCTTTTTATGTGAGCTTTCAAGTTTCCTAATTGAGTAAAACATTTACAACAGACACCGCACTGGAAAGGTTTGTCACCAGTGTGTACTCTCTGGTGCACATTCAGACTCCCTGCAGTAGAGAAAACCTTCCCACAGTCAGAGCAGGGGTAAGGCACTCCACCAATATGTTTTGCCTTATGAGCTAGTAAGTTTGCTAACTGAGAGAAACTGGAGTCACATTGATTGCACTGGAAAGGTTTCTCTCCGGTGTGCCGTCTTTGGTGAACTTGCAAGGATGCCAATTGAGCAAACCTTTTACCACACGTGGAGCAGCTGTACGGCTTCTCACCGGTATGGATTCTCTGGTGTACTTTTAGGTGAGCTATCTGAGTGAACCGCTTCCCACACTCAGAGCAGTCATAAGGCCTCTCCCCAGTGTGTGTTCTCTCGTGGGCCCTCAAGTGTGCCAACTGAGTGAAAGTCATTGGACAGTTTATGCACGGATGAGGGCCGGGAGGCCCATTTGGACGACCTCTTCCTCGTCCAGTGCCAGGAGGCTCATTTGGACTACATCTCCCTCATCCACAATTTCCCCGTGCCACAGACTGAGAAGAAGTCTTTCCGTCTGAGTAAGGGTCCTCTCCAGTCTGTTCTTCCTGTTGTGGTTCCAAGTCATTTGACTGAACAGAATACTTTCCACAATCAGATATTAACGTTGTTGCTTCAGAAACTTCTTCAGAAATCTCTTGTATGTAGTCAATTGACGCTGAGGCGTAAGTCGCTCTGGATAAGAGCGTCTGCTAAATGACCTAAATGTAAATGTAAATGTAAATATTGGATAGGTGTTCTCCTGTGTAAGAAGTACAAGGTTGTGTTCAAATTAACTGGACAAAGTGTAACCAACCTCATGGAAAAATGGAGCCTGGCACCCACTGATCATTTGCACTGTTTAGACACAATCAAACATGCTCTGACTGACACTAGAGAAAACATGTAGGCTACACCTATACACAAAGTTGTCCAACTATTGGTTTCTGGAATAAACACAGCCTTGATGTGGCACAACAATAGATGACGAAACACTCAGTAGTAACTTACCAAAAGTGGCCGTATCTCCAACCTCCACATCAACAGCTACAGCTAGTAGAAATTGAACACATCAACTGACTGGACAAAGTAACTAAGAGTTGAAAAATGTACAGCAGTGTTTTTCTCAAAACTGCCACTTACGTGGAAATATATGACAATAAACCCATCATGCACTGGTTCAATAGTCTCCACTTGTTTGATAGTCATGTTTGTTGATTCTGTTTGGGGGCAGTCTTCCGGCCTCACAGTCCCCATGTTAAGGGCATGCTGAGCCTCAATGCACCCCCTTTGGATTTTGCAACAGTCCACTAGTGTCAAAGATTCTTTCGTCAGTACGCCCTGGGCTGGACCGTGGCTGTCAGGACCACAGGAGTTGACCTGGTCTGAAAATCAAACAAGGCATGTCTCACTCTGTGTGCAAATTATGCTAGCCTGATCATTAGCTTCGATAATAATTTCTGCGCCAGCTAACGTTACCTAGTAAGCGAGCTAACCCCTACATGGAAACCATGTGTTTGATGTTTTTGATACCATTCCACTCCAGCTATTACCATGAACTCCCCAATTAAGGTGCTACCAACCTCATGTGGACTATACTATATATAAGACTGGGACATTTAACACTATGTGGACCATTAGGCTGAAGAAAACACGATAGGATAAACAATAGTTGTGACAGTACACAGATAAACCTGGTCAAACTGGTTTCCCTCTATTGTTCGCAGGCAGCACCTTGTCCCTGATTTGCGGATGTCCAGGTCAATTCTAGTTATTCCAGCGCTCCCATTCCATATAATGTTGCGTTCACACGAGTCTCACCTGTTCAGCACGGCAATGAGGACAATGTTCATCTTCGTTGGAATACTTTTCACCCTTTCAAATGCAGGTATGTTATGATTTTGATATTTTTTTAATTAACCTTTATTTAACTAGGCAAGTCAGTGAAAAACAAATTCTTATTTACAATGACGACCTACCCCGGCCAAACCCTAACGACACTGGGCCAATTGTGCACTGCCCCATCACAGCCTTTTATGATATAGCCTGGAATTGAACGAGGGTCTGTTGTGACACATTTACATAAGATTGAATATTCAGTTTGTCAAAACCTTTCTGACTTAGAAATTGTAACACACAAAGTCACAATTATGTCAGAATTTGATCGAACATATCCTCATCTTAAACATTTGTATCTTTTGAGAAGTTTTTTTAAGCAACACTGATGATTCATTATTCATAACATGTGGTTATTCCTTTTCCAAATTGTTGCTTACTCTAGAATTCCAAGTGAGCCTTCTGAAAGAGTCAGATGGAGTTGTAACAGGCAGGTTTGCTGACTCTTTACTTTTGAGCCTGCCTCCATGTGCTTTGGCAACACAGAGTGTGACTTTGGAGTACAACAACACTGACACCAACGACAGCAGTGAGTGTTCCTTTTGGCCTTTTGTCTCCGTCTGCTAAATGACTTAAATGTAAATGTAAATGTAATATAAATGTGATTATCGGAGGAATCTTGCATAACTCTCCATTCAATTGCTAAAACCAATTATTTTGGTTTCCAAATATTATTTTGGTAACAATAGACAATGGTAACAATGGTAATTTCGAAAATACTAAACCAGTGATATTTTTTTCATTGTTTTCATTAGTAATATTTATAGTACCGGGGTACGAATGTCTCCTTCCACAGAAACTTTGGTCAATATATTCAAAGTGCTCCCCTGTCGGTTCAGAAGGGACATCATCTCAACCATTGAAAATAATGGCCAGTTCACTACCAGCAGAAACCTGGGTTATCAAGTGACAAATCTCACCACTGGCTCAACATACAGGTAGATAAAGCTATTTTCCCCTTACATTTTCATCATCCTGTATTTATCTTTTTTTTTTTCTCAAGATTTTTGACCACAATTAAATAGCTGTTCTATTTATTTCAAGGCTTCAGTATGTGGTAGGGGCAGAGAAGAGCAACATTCTGGAGGTCTCTACAAGACAAGGTATTTGAAGACAGTAGTACCCATTGTCTTTCTATGTCATTCTACTAACCTTTATATCTAGAGTCTATATTCACCACCGTCACATACAGGTTTCTGACTCCAGTTGCAAGTAAACAAAACCTGAAACATAGTTTTTGTATGCTCTTTATTTCAGCCAAAGACCCCAACCAAATAGACTCTGGCCTGCCAGCACGCAGTGGAGCCATGGTGGTCATCACTGTCATACTGTCTGTTTCCATGTTCATTTTGCTGGTAGCCCTCATTGTCACTGTTGCCCATTCCCTTGGTGGGGATTAAAATACATCTCTAAAGTCCAAATTTCACATTTACAATAGATTTGATATGGATACATTTATACTTCATATGCAAACACGCATATACAAACACTTCATATGCAAACACGCACACTGCACATTATTTAATGATACAGTACCTTTGAACAATATTCTATGAAGAATCTGTTTCCAGAACTTTATAGTACATTTAAAATCTTGCATTATAGTGTTTAATGCAGTTTCAACTGCTGTCTATAGTGTTAGCTTATTTGGAGTATGACTGAATTAAAATGGTTTGAAAAGTGAATTGTATTTTTGTTAATCATACTAAGAATCCCACTTAATTGTTAATTGATTGTCATAAATTACAAAGGCTGATGGATTATTATAACACCATTCATATGTTGAATATGAAATGTTTTTGTTTTACTGCGCCGCTTAGTTTTGACAAATTCTCTCTCACATAGTCAAAGGAGTCAGAGTATAGATCCAGCCCATGTGGAGACTACAGACTATAGCAGGACTTGCTATCTAGTCCTTTCTCCACACGGTCAGGGTCAGCAGACCACAATGATCAGATCAGCCCTTTCAAGCACATCTTGGAGCTCAAACAAATCATAATATCCCACTGGCACGTTGTTCACAGTCACCACCTCATCTCCTTGCAAACACCCATGGGTTGGTGAGTTGTTTAGTATAGTTGATATTACCATAGGTTCTAATAGGTTAGTTCGCCTTAAGAGTCTAAATCCAAAGCAGGTGTCTGTATCTGATTTGTACAGGGTCACCTTCAGATGCTTGTACTGATTGCTGCTCATAGTGACGTCCACAGAGTCAAGACCCAAGGACATAGAGTGTGGGTCAAGCTGGGTTCTCTGCTGAGGTTGGAGCTGTGCTAGGGGCTGTGCAGGGGGGCAAGCTGCTGTGTCTAGGGGTTGAGTAGTGGGCCAGGCATTGGGTTTAGAAGGTATCTTCTCCACCTCTTCCTGACAGATTTTCTCCAGTCTCTCCTTCAACTCAGACTCACTCCTTGTCACATCCTTGAACCATAGATGTGGGCAACAGGAGGGGCTATGTACACCCTTAGAGTCCAGCTGGGCAATGAGAGACTGAACAATCTGGAGAAAGTGGATGTGATCCTCTGTGTGTGAGAGCTGCTCTAGCTCAGCGCCTCTGCTCCCCAGCTCAGCAACCTCCTGTTTCAGTCGCTCCTGGAGTACTTCAGACCCACTCACTGCTGCCCTCTCCTGGGGTCTGATCAGCTCCTTCACCTCAGAGCACCTTCTCTCAATGGAGCGGATCATCTCAGTAAAGATCCTCTCACTGTTCTCCACTGCTTCATCTGTAAAGGGTGTTATGTGGAACACACCCAGTTTAATATCTCGCAGCTCCCTTTCCCTCTCCTGGATCATCTGCTGGTACGTTGTCTGTTTCAGATACAGCAGCTTCTGTTTTTCAGTCCTTTCTGATGCAGCTCAGACTGTCTCATGGCCTTTATATTCATCCATCATTTGAAATTTGATTTGATTTGCTTTGATCCATCAGACACAGCAGACAGATACAGTGCTGATCGGAATGGCAGTAAATCTCCAGCAGCTTGTCATGACGAGAGCAGATCCTCTCCTGTAGTTGTGTGGAGGCTTTGACTAGCCTGTGCTTCTTAAAAGCAGGAGATTCATAGTGAGGCTGGAGGTGTCTTGAAATAAGACTCTTGACACTTGAAATAACTCAATTAAATAGTAGCTTTGCTTAACCTAGTCATAGTTCAAAATTACAGTAACAGGGTAAGAGGCACTTGAAATAACTCAATTAAATAGTAGCTTTACTTAACCTAGCCATAGTTCAAAATGACAGTAACAGGGTAAGAGGCACTTGAAATAACTCAATTAAATAGTAGCTTTACTTAACCTAGCCATAGCTCAAAATGACAGTAACAGGGTAAGAGGCCAGACACTCCAAACAGGACTTGAAAGCTTTACATTTTCTACCAGTGCAGACATCACACTCCACATCTCCAGGTCCAGCATAACAGTGAACAAGAGGAACAGCTTGAAGTCCTATCTTCTTCAGTTTCTCCGCCAATTCGGCTAGCATGGTGCTTTTCCTCAAAATAGGCTGTGGAATGAAGCTGTCTGCACTGGGGGCAGCTGTGGCTCATCTTCAGATAATTCTGATCCCAGTAGCCTATAATGCAGCCCATACAATAGCTGTGTCCATAAGGAATAGTCACCGGACCCCTTAGTGGATCCAGACAGATCGCACAACTGATCGATTCCTGTTCTCTGAACACACACAGAGACAGAGCAGAAAAAAGGTACATTATAGTACATTAGTTAAAATGTTATGCTTAAATGCAGCCTACCATACTTTGAATGAATTCCATAGATTATACAGTAAAGTAAAGCTGTGTGTTTTTTTAGACAATATTGTTACGCATGCCAAAGATTCAAAATTCAAACAATGGCAAGTATTTTAGTCCAGAAATTGTTACATTTAATAAAAATGTCTTATTACTCATGAAGGTCTTACCGTAAATAGATTTAGAAAAACCGAAGTATAGCTATATTATAAGTTACTATTCAGAACACACTTTCGTCACAGCTTCGTATAACTAACCCAAGATAGACCACAGCCTGTCCTTTCCAATGGGAGCAAATTAATCATAGTGGGCAGAACAAGCAAGGTGGTTGGCAGAGCAAAACATTTTTCCGTTAGGGAACGCCTACTCTGTGACGTAAAAAAAAAACTACATTCACGCTTGCATTCCTTCTAAACAACGCCATTTTTGGCAAAGGTTAAAGTCTACAAAACTTAGTCCACTCTGTTCGTAACAGATTAAAATTTTTGGAACAGAAAACATTATTGAGATCAAATGTTTAATCGATGAGAAAAATCACACTGCCTGCCACTGGGCTTCCTCTCATCACCATAGTTGGTCGTGAGTGGAAACACCAAACGGATGCTTCACATTTATACATCCAGTGAAATATCTTGCTGTGGTATCACAGTAACATCCAGATGGCTACTATCAATATTACAAGTTATTTCTCGTGGAGGCGGCAATCCTACTCAAAATATAATCAAGTGAGATGGAACAAATTGGCCACGTTAGCTACCGCCAGCGACATGTGACGCAGCAACAGTGGGAAGCTTCTCAATACACCATTGCACAGCTCATTCCATATAGTCATTGGCAAGCAGGGTTGCCAGGTCAAGCACAATTTCTTGGCCGGTGACCACACAAAACCGACAGGTCTGAGAAGTAGCCAAAACAAAACAAAATCACAGGATGAAGGGAGATTAAATATCTATACAATAACCTGTTTTTCCATAACATCATCGAGCCAATTAAGGATGAAAATCATAGTAACTTGTGACGGCTTTGAAAGAAAAATGTGGGTTTCCTCAAAATAATAATTATTGAATGCTATGACATTGCTTAATAATAGCAGTCAAACAAGTTAAATCAACATCCATTGATAGAAAATGATCTGGCAAGTTTAATAAGGGCAAATTATATTTTTTCTTGACACATATTCAAATTCCTTTATTACGTCATAAGGCACAAGTATGCTGCCCTAACAAGCAAAAAGGCAGTAACTGCTCAATTGGTCGAAAATTAGTTAATGTCATTTTTGCTACATTAAATACATGCTTAATCATGTGGACAAGTATCCTGCCTCTATTGTATTGTGTTTTGGAGAATATGTGAGTTAATGTTAATACCTCTTAAGGATCTGACCCTTTTCCCAATTTTAGCCTAAAATGATATACCCAAATCCTACTGCCTGTAGCTCAGGACCTGAAGCAAGGATATGCATATTCTTGATACCATTTGAAAGGAAACACTTTGAAGTTTGTGGAAATGTACAAAAAGTAACTGCATAAAGTCACTGTGAAACTAAGGTAAATAAAAGCAATTTTCTCACTTCCACGCTATGAGCAGTTACTGCCTTTTTTCTTGGTTTGGGGCAGTATGGTAGATGGCCAATATACCACGGCTAAGGGCTGTTCTTCTGCACGACTCAACGCAGAGCGCCTGAATACAGCCATTACCTGTGGTATTTTGGCCATTTATACAACGGGTGGGTCTAATCCTGAATGCTGATTGGTTAAAACCGCATTCCAGCCGGTGTCTATTGCACAAATTTCCACTGGCTAAATCTATGAAGTTAAAATGCCTATTTACTCTGTTCCATCTGACTGCACAATCCAACCAATTGAAAAAAGGTTAAATGAAACGCCGGTCATTTGCAGTGATTGTGTTATTGTAGCTGTGTTGTTGAATAGCTCCTCTGAATGACAGTGTCCTGATGAGTGAGCACATTTTCTATGCCAGGTGAAATTGCGCCTCATCAGCTTATTGTTGTGGATGTATCAAAATAAATAGAAAACAGATTAAACTTCTTCAGGATAGGGGGCAGTATAGGGGGCAGTTTTTGAGGTCATTGTGCTTTCCAATGGTTTTCTATGGGAAACCTGATTTATTAGGGCCCAGATTGCAGTTCCCATGGCTTCCACTAGATGTCAACAGTCTTTAGAAATTGTGTGATGTTTTTCTTTTGAGAAATGAAGAAGTAGTCCTGTTCTTTATATGTGTCACTCAGAAGATTGGATTGTGCAGTCAGATGGAACAGAGTAAATAGTATTTTGGTGCTCTTGAACAGGAGCGCGCTCCATATTGTTTTTCTTCGGTTTTGGAAACTGTTTATCCCGTCTTAAATTTGATTGATTATTTACATTTTAGGGTACCTGAGGTTGGATTAAAAACGCTGATTGAAATATTTGGACCAAGTTTACAGGTAATTTATTAGATACTTTGTAGTCATGTTGGGCGAGTTGGAACCAGTGTACAGTGGGGCAAAAAAGTATTTAGTCAGCCACCAATTGTGCAAGTTCTCCCACTTAAAAAGATGAGAGAGGCCTGTAATTTTCATCATAGGTACACTTCAACTATGACAGACAAAATGAGAAAAGCAGAATCCAGAAAATCACATTGTAGGATTTTTAATGAATTTATTTGCAAATTATGGTGGAAAATAAGTATTTGGTCACCTACAAACAAGCAAGATTTCTGGATCTCACAGACCTGGAACTTCTTCTTTAAGAGGCTCCTCTGTCCTCCACTCGTTACCTGTATTAATGGCACCTGTTTGAACTTGTTATCAGTATAAAAGACACATGTCCACAACCTCATACAGTCACACTCCAAACTCCACTATGGCCAAGACCAAAGAGCTGTCAAAGGACACCAGAAACAAAATTGTAGACCTGCACCAGGCTGGGAAGACTGAATCTGCAATAGGTAAGCAGCTTGGTTTGAATAAATCAACTGTGGGAGCAATTATTAGGAAATGGAAGACATACAAGACCACTGATAACCTCCCCAAGATCTCACCCCTTGGGGTCAAAATGATCACAAGAACGGTGAGCAAAAAATCCCAGAACCACCTGCAGAGAGCTGGGACCAAAGTAACAAAGCCTACTATCAATAACACAAATCCTGCAGTGCCAGACGTGTCCCCCTGCTTAAGCCAGTACATGTCCAGGCCCATCTGAAGTTTGCTAGAGAGCATTTGGATGATCCAGGCCTCCTGGGTATACAGGGTCATCTCTGTATACCCATCGCAAGATCCACTGGTTGATGCTTATTTATAAAACCCTCTTAGGCCACACTCCCCCTATCTGAGATATCTACTGCAGCCCTCATCCTCCACATACAACACCAGTTCTGCCAGTCACAGTCTGTTAAAGGTCCCCAAAGCGCACACATCCCTGGGTCGTTCCTCTTTTCAGTTTTGCTGCAGCTAGCGACTGGAATGAACTGCAACAAACACTCAAACTGGACAGTTTTATCTCAATCTCTTCATTCAAAGACTCAATCATGGACACTCTTCCTGACAGTTGTGGCTGCTTTGTGTGATGTATTGTTGTCTCTACCTTCTTGACCTTTGTGCTGTTGACTGTGCCCAATAATGTTTGTACCATGTTTTGTGCTGCTACCATGTTGTTGTCATGTTGTGTTGCTACCATGCTGTGTTGTCATGTGTTGCTGCCTTGCTATGTTGTTGTCTTAGGTATCCCTTTATTTAGTGTTGTGTTGTCTCTCTTGTTCTGATGTGTGTTTTGTCCTATATTTATATTGTATATTTGTTTTTTAATCCCAGGTCCCAATCCCCGCAGGCGGCCTTTTGCCTTTTGGTAGTCCGTCATTGTAAATAATAATTTGTTCTTAACTGACTTGCCTAGTTAAATAAAGGTTAAATTAAAAATAAAAAAAATAGCAAGGGAAGGCATTTACTTCAAGTACAGAGGAAAGTCATGGAGAGGAGGACGGCAGGAAGGGACAGAAGAGATGAGGCTATTTTTACAGGATTAAGGGTGGGACACAGCCAGTAGTCCTTAAATGTGATAGGAAAGCATCCAAAAGGAAAGTGTTATTATTGCCAGGAAACAGAGACCATGGAGCATGTATTGCTACTGTGTGGGCAGTATCAAAGGGAAAGAGAGAAAAAAAAGAAAAAAAGATAAAGATATCGTCTCAAATATTTTGTTCTATTTTTTAAGCGCAATGGGGCTGGCAGGTAGGATTTAGTTTCTCCCTGTCTCTGGCCCTCACCCAGTACAGTAGGTGGCGGTAATGCACCATAACGTTGGATTCCAACCGTCGATAAACCCCACCGAAGAAGAAAAACACACACACACACACACACACACACACACACACACACACACACACACACACACACACACACACACACACACACACACACACACACACACACACACACACACACACACAGACAGACAGACAGACAGACAGACAGACAGACAGACAGACAGACAGACAGACAGACAGACAGACAGACAGACAGACAGACAGACAGACAGACAGAACACACACACTCTCTAACCAATAGTGCAGAGGATTTTAAAAAAAAGTATGTGTATGTGTAGGTAAGTAAAGAAATAAAACAACAGTAAAAAGACATTTGAAAATAAGAGTAGCAAGGCTATATACAGACACCGGTTAGTCAGGCTTATTGAGGTAGTATGTACATGTGGGTATGGTTAAAGTGACTATGCATATATGATGAACAGAGAGTAGCGTAAAAAGAGACATTTTCATTCATCTTTATGTGCACTAACCCATAATTAACTTGCGGTTCAACACCTGAGGAAGTAGAAACTCAAAACACTAACTAGATCGCCAACTCTAAATAATACACACTGCTGGTTTGGGTCGGGACAATACCAGTATTGCGATACTCGTTAGTATCATGGCAAGGAAACAAAACATGAAGCAGATTGAACTTCTTTAGGAAAACAGCCCTAATGTTGGAAACAAACATCATTGTTGTCATTCAGAGTCAAATCTATTGTCACAGGACCTACTGCTGGTAGAGTAGCTAAGTATTCATCCAACAGTAAATTGAAGTTCCAAAAAGTGAAGAAAAAAAAAAAGTTCCTAAAAAACTTTGTAGTTGTAAGGTATGAGACCTACTGTATTCCCATCGCAATGGCCGGTGCACATTTAGTGTGATCGCCACTCCATATCTCAAAGCCATAGCAAATATATTGGTTGTAAAACAGTTGCAATAATTTTCTTGTTGAACCTTTATTTTGATAGGGAAGACATATTAGGACCTAGGTCGCTTTTCAAAATGCACCCTGTATAACAAATCAAATCAAATCAAATGTATTTATATAGCCCTTCATACATCAGCTGATATCTCAAAGTGCTGTACAGACACTCAGCCTAAAACGCCAAACAGCAAGCAAAACCTAGGAAGAAACCTAAAGAGGAACCAGGCTATGAGGGGTGGCCAGTCCTCTTCTGGTTGTGCCGGGTGGAGATTATAACAGAACATGGCCAAGGTGTTCAAATGTTCATAAATGACCAGCATGGTCAAATAATAATAATCACGGTTGTTGTCGAGGGTGCAGCAAGTCAGCACCTCAGGAGTAAATGTCAGTTGGCTTTTCATAGCCAATCATTAAGAGTATCTCTACCACTCCTGCTGTCTCTAGAGAGTTGAAAACAGCAGGTCTGGGACAGGTAGCACGTCCGGTGAACAAGTCAGGATTCCATAGCCGCAGGCAGAACAGTTGAAACTGGAGCAGCAGCACGGCCAGGTGGATTGGGAACAGCAAGGAGTCCTCATGCCAGGTAGTCCCGAGGCATGGTCCTAGGGCTCAGGTCCTCTGAGAGAGAGAAAGAAAGAGAGAAAGAGAGAATTAGAGAGAGCATACTTAAATTCACACATTTAAACAGGAGAAGTACTCCAGATAGAACAAACTGACCCTAGCCCCCCGACACATAAACTACTGCAGCATAAATACTAGAGGCTGAGACAGGGGGGATCAGGAGACACTGTGACCCCATCCGATGATACCCCTGGACAGGGCCAAACAGGAAGGATATACCCCACCCACTTTGCCAAAGCACAGCCCCCATACCACTAGAGGGATATCTTCAACCACCAACTTACCATCCTGAGACAAGGCCGAGTATAGCCCACAAAGATCTCCGCCACAGCACAACCCAAGGGGGGGCGCCAACCCAGACAGGAAGATCACATCAAGTGGCTCAACCCACTCAAGTGACACACCCCTCCTAGGGACAGCATGGAAGAGCACCAGTAAGCCAGTTTACTCAGCCCCTGTAATAGGGTTAGAGGCAGAAAATCCCCGTGGAAAGAGGGGAACTGGACAGGCAGAGACAGAAAGGGCGTTATCTGCTATGAGGTCTGATAGGAATTCAGGGAACTCAATGAGGAACGCTGTATATGGCCCAGGAGGCCAGTAAACAGTAGCTATAAAAAATGATTGAGTAGGCTGCATAGATTTCATGACTAGAAGCTCAAAAGACGAAAACGTCATTTTTTCTTTGTAAATTGAAATTTGCTATCGTAAATGTTAGCAACACCTCCGCCTTTGCGGGATACACGGGGGATATGGTCACTAGTGTAACCAGGAGGTGAGGCCTCATTTAACACAGTAAATACATCAGGCCATGTTTCAGTCAGGCCAATCACATCAAGATTATGATCAGTGATTAGTTCATTGACTATAACTGCCTTTTTAGTAAGGGATCTAACATTAATAAGTAGCCCACATTTTAGAGTGGCCTTTTGTCTCCAGCACAAGGTGCACCTGTGTAATGATCATGCTGTTTAATCAGAAATATGAAGAAAAAAAATAGCATATAATGATGAATGTGTTTTGATGATTTTCTACTATAACATGGGCAAATTATTTTTACGTTGTGAGTGGTGAAACACGAGTCATTATCTGTTCTTTTGATGTTAACTGTTCTTTTGATGTTGAGTCTTTGTCCAATAAAATTATGTTTGGGTTTATACGTCATACTGTACAAGCTTTGGTGCTGAATACATTATGTTGTTACAGGTGTCAAGCTTATGGGCATATGGCAGCAGTATGTAGAAGGGAGGTTCCTAGGTGTGAAAAGTATGCAGGTAGGACAAGATATATTTAAAAAGTGGAGTAGGGTGGTGTGTTTAGTGTAGGATTGTAGGATTAGATGGTAGGGTGTTTGTTGTATTTTTTCTAGTGTAAACGGAGGTATACTCCAGTCTAGTAAGTGGCGGTAATGCAACATTTATTGGATGCCAACCGCCGTTAAACCTTATCGAAGAAGAACGAAGTTCAACGACAACTTGACACGGAAGTGATTCAACGGTCTAAATTAGCATTTGGTGTACACACTAGTTCTTACAAAAGCTATTGTAACTAGATATTTTAGTAAGAGCATGGTGTGCAATTGCACCTTATCGATCAATGTATGATAAATAGACGCAATATATTGCACGAGACAGGGCAGGGAGAGCTCGGTTAGCAAATAAGCTACAGTAACGTAATCTAGCTAGCCAGCCAGATAAACAACCCTGCATCTTCAGATCAATACATAGTTTAGGGATGGAGTTGGTCTAACGTCTAGAAAACAAAGGGACGTGTCGAAAATGGGTGCATTTTACTGTGCGATATGTAGGCAAACATCTTTCTCCGGAAAAGCACACATCTTCGGGAAAAGTCACCAGAGCAAACTCAAAGTGGTCCTTGTTAAATTCCTTGAGAAGGTAAAATTGGCAACTGCCTGCCTCATCAATACCAGCATAGCCAGTTAGCTACGCCTAGTTACTACAAATGTTTGTATCCTGCTCAATGAGATTCAAATCATATAAACTATTCCTGGAAGACATGCCTGTGTTTTACAGGTGAAAGAGGCGCGTCGAACGATAAAAAATCCCCAGGTGGAGAGGTTCGATTGCACTCAGCACAAACGCAAATGTTGGTGTTATTGCTGTGGCCTCGAGGTGGAGAGAGACGTCACTGATGGCGACATCACTGTGTTGTTCGGGGGCTTGTTGGAACACATGGCCAGGTAAGTAAGATACAGTACTAACTAATGTAATTAATGTTCATGTTAATATAAAGGTGGAACGCTTTCACGCAGTTTTTATTTGCTTTTCTCTATTAATTAATGGACTTTTCTGATGGCTGGCATTATTATTGACCAATGTGCTTGTAAAAATGTGGTTTGGCATATTTCTCGGGTCAATTGTCATTTCAGGCCTGACCACAGGAAGGGCACCCACACATTCTGGTGGGAGAACAAAGCTGATCCTAAACTGAGGGACAAGTTTATAATCACAGAAAATGAAATGGAGCGGTAAGAACTCCTCTACCGTTAGCTAAAAGTTGTTTTAGCCTACAAGTTCGCTTTGGAAAATGTGTAATATGCCTCAACCTTTTTGTTTTCATTTTAGATTTAAAACAGAGGTGGCAAAAGCTTTAGGCTCATTTGAGGATAAGGAGGATGGGCTTATCAAGCAGGTAGGACATGAAATAACTCAGAATTACTTTTAAAGAGTGATATAATTGCATTGTATGACTTTCTCGAGGAAAAAGTAAGGGCCACATTCACAAAGCGTCTCAAAGTAGGTATACTGACCTAGGATCAGGTCTCGCCTCTTATTCATTGACTTAAAAGGCAAAACTGATCCTGGAAAGGCACTCCGACTGAGACACTTTGTGAATACAGGCCCTGACGTTTCTAGAAGACATGTAATGCTCTTTTAGTGACACTGAGATGTATTATTAATACTGGTCCATACTGTGAATGGGAGAACTCTGTTCTAGCCATAGTGACATCTGACTGTGGGTGTTTGTCCCCTAGCAAGCCACTCATATCCGAGCTCAGGAACAGCATCGCCAGGAGGTCCTTCAGTCTCTCATAGAGGTTTGTTTACCCAGGATGCAACAACAGTATCCATATCGCTGTGACCTCCCTAGTTTGATCAAGTGTGATATTTGTAATGTGATGGTATCAAAATTGCACTGTATTCCCTACATGGTGCACTACTTTTGACTAGGACTCATTGTGCACTACTTTTGACCAGAGCGATATGTATAGGGTGCCATTTGGGACAATCTGATACACCTTTTATATTCAATAATGTTTTGTACATACACTGAACAAAAGTATAAATGTAACATGTAAAGTGTTGGTCCCATGTTTCACAAGTTGAAATCAAAGATCCCAGACATTTTCCATATGCACAAAAAGCTTATTTCTCTAAAATGTTGTGCACAAATTTGTTTAAAACCCTGTTAGTGAGCATTTCTCCTTTGTCAAGATAATCCATCCACATGACGGGTGTGGCATATCAAGAAGCTGATTAAAGCATGACCATTACACGGGTGACCAATAGATGCGTATCTGTATTCCCAGTCATGCAAAATTCATAGATTAGGGCCTAATGAATTTATTTCAATTTACTGATTTCCTTATAGGAACTAACTCAGTAAAATTGTTACATGTTGCATTTACATTTTTATTCAGTATAGATGCTCTGATGTAAGTTCACATTCTGTCACATTATTGGGAGCTATGAGGTAAAGTTACGCCATGTTGTTGGAGTCTGGTGTATGAACCACTGTTGGCTTTTCCTGAATCAACCTCAGCCTAAGGCAGAGCTGGAGCTATCGAACACAGAAGGCCCTTGCAACTCAGTGGACGAGGCTTCCAGGTAAGACGTTGTTGTCCTTCTATAAGATGGTGTTATTGTACTGTAGTTATAATGATATACTGGGGTTTGTTCAGTAGGACACCGTAGCAGAATGTTTTGAAGCAGTGAACAAAAAATTGTTTATTGGACAAGTCCAGGTAGTCCCTTCCTGTTTGTCGATTACCCAATCCCAAATTGACCCCTAAACCCCACCCTACTGTGGTTGCTCCACTTTTGTGATTATGCTGAGGTAATTTGTGGTTTAGTGTGGTACCCTGCGTCACCACTTCATTGCTCCAGTCCAGCGCAAGGGGGAGTTAAAGCACTGATTATGCTTTTGTGTCCTACTGTGTCTCTAACTGATCGGAGATATAAACCTAAATAGAAACTGATAATTGTACATGACTTCAGTATTACTGACTAAAACTGTTACACTAAGGTTTTTATTTTATTAGGATTATTTTGCTCTTACTGTAGCCCACTCCTGACCGGTCACGTTGTACAGTGCCTGAGTGGCTCAACGTTTAAGACACTGCATAACAGTGCAAGCTGCGTTGCTACAGATGCTGGTTCAATACCTGTGCCGGCTTGACTGGGAGACCCATGAGAACTAGGTTTTTGGTTTCTCTCCCTCTAAAAACAGAAATAATTCATTCTAAACAACAAACAGGCTTTATTTACAAATTAGTAACAATGTCTCACCCCATGTTCAAGAATGACCTTTTTCCTCACTCAATTTCTGTTATTTGAAAACAAAATCATCTCCAAAATAGTATTGTTTTTAAACAAAGTGATTTATTAATTTAGAAGTATAAAAAGCCCCTTGGACATTCTCACATATTAACCCTGTTATTAGCAGGACAATATATATTGGTCATGGCTCCAACTTTCCAATATTCTTTCTGTTGGTCTTTTAATAAAGAAATGTTTTGGTTATCCTGACCTGGACACCATGTACAGTATTATAATATCCCATTATGGGCTATTAGCAGGACAATATACCTTTACCAACACCTCTCTGTATTTGTACTTTGTGGATGGGGCCTCCCCAGTGGCGCAGCTGTCTAAGTCACCCCAATGCAACATGCGTTGCCACAGATGCGGGTTTGATACCCGTGCCGGCTGCCACCGGGAGACCCATGAGGCGGCTTTTGGTTTTAATTTAGAATCCTCAAATCCTCTATTATTGGCGGAGAGTACCGTAGGCGACATGAGTCTCACTAGTGTTGAGTAATGTTCTCTTTTATTTATTTAAAGAGCATATTGAAGTTAGAAGCAATAGGATTTGAAGCATTTTCCTATAACTGTTTCACGCTGCTCTAAGACAAGCATGGGGACTGGTCTTGATAAATCAATTAGATTTTTATTTTGACTGAATCTCTGTTTGGGTATTGGTTAGACTACAATTATGGTGGAGAAATGTTATGCTCTTAGTGTAACCTTTTTTAACAAGGCAAGTCTTAACAGCCTACTCCTTTGGAAACAGGGTTTTTCTTGGAATAGAAACACCATAATATTAAGCAATATTTCTTAATCATTCCCATCTACTATGTTCTTACAAAAGTTTTCAATTCTTTATTACAGCTGCTATTGAAGGCTATCAAATGCTTCTCAAAGATGCCCTCTGGTTGTCAAACTAGCACTAACTAGCATTTAATGGTACCAGTGTTTGGCACTTAAATAATGTGCCATAGAATTCTGCAGCACCATGCAACCTGTGCTGCACTACGCTGCAACTTTTAAATGACAAAGCACTGTATGCACTTGTGGAGACCTAAGAGGATATGTATAAGCAATATGGTTAAACGTCCACCTAGCCTATCAGTGAGCAAGTGGAGCTGTCAAATCCCCTGATCCTCAAGTGATAAGGGTCTAGTGGTCGATTTGGGATTCCACATGTTTAGTCCTTAGTTAACACGGCCCAGATGTTTTCCCAAATTGAACCTACGACCTCTAAATCCCATTGCTCGAAGGTCTTTCCAAATGGCTGAAATACCCCCCTATATGTTTAGCCTCACTTAGCTTAGTAAACTAATTTTAACATTATTTGCATGGATATTGTAACAGAGTAAAATGTAAATGAAGTTCATTAGGAAGAAGCTGTTGGTACACCATGGACCAGGGCAGATATATTATAGACATCAGGGTCTCCTTGCATTTGTAAAGCTTACAGAATGCACCTGTAAATGGGCTGTATGTAATATTATTCAAGTAATCTGTGTCTTTGTGTGAGTTCTGTATCACCTAATTTGAACTTTGGCAGTAGCTCTCACTTCAGGGCCCCTGGATCCGATGAGCAGGCCAGGTCTGGTCGGGTCGACCAAATGGTGGCCAGGCAGTGGGCAGGCCCTGGACAGGGCCTGACCTTCATTGGCTACCAGGTATGCTGACATGTTGCTCGTCAATCATGGCAACTATTTTCTCTTCATGAGTAAGTGACCTGTCAAATAATAAAATACTTTACTAATATTATTTCCTTTTGGATGGCAGGATTCTTCCAACAGTGGAAATGTTCACACAGGTAATTGAAAATGAAAACGATACTTCAGCGTCTATTAGTCACTGTATTGTTGTCTGTGTAAGTTGGTGAATAGGTTTTGATGACTGTTGTAGGAGCCATCCCTCCATGGTTACAGGAGGACCCCAATGAGGGCAGGTCTGGGACAATGGAGCAGGCGATCGGTCCATCACTCCAGGACTTCCTCAAACAGAGTAGGTCCTTTAGGGTTCAGACAAACACAGATGAAATCGTGTATGACATATCATTGTCCGTTTTAATCCAATTTATGCAACTCGTCCGAAAAATAGTTGACTTATGTGAAAAGATGGACCATTTTTCCCTTTGTGTCGTTCAATCATTTCCATTGTCATTACTGGATGGATGGATGACACCCATTGAAAAAGCACCGACTCAAACTACCATTTTACAAATCCACCCACGGATTACTTAACTCCTCAAGTAGACAGTTCATTTTGGGGACCACCTGGTGAAAGGGCTCTAAATTCAGTCCGTACTAGGTTTGGTTTTGACCACAGCCCATTTAGTCCTTGGTAGACCTGGGCTCGTATTCCCGATAGCGTTAGAACTTCAGGCTTGAATGTTTTTAAAAATGCATCTTTCCCACAACAGCCAAATATGTAACATGCGTTTCCCAAAACAGCATGCAGAGAGAAGTCATTAAGTGTGTCGTTGGAGCATAAGATCAAAAGAAAGGCAGTGCTGCTCTCAGACCAGCTTTGTCAATTAAAATCTTACCTTTAACATTACAATGATTTCAATATTTAATGCAGTCATCTCGATTTTCATTTGACATATCAAAATTGCAAAGACATTGGCCATGTATTTATAGTAAACTATGTTCTGAAGTTATCAGTGGTCAGAGAAACGGGTAAACCTTGTGGATCTTCCGATGGCATTGAGGAATACACCACATCAGTCACTGGCTTTATCAATAAGTGCATTGAGGATGTCGTCCCCACAGTGACTATGTACTTACCCCAACCATAAGCCATGGATTACAGGCAACATTCACACTGAGCTAAAGGGTAGAGCTGCCGCTTTCACGGAGCGGGACCGACGAACCATCACAGGAAAAGCGCCAATACAGGACTGTGGCAGGGCTTCCAAACTATTAGACTACAAAGGGAAGCACAGCCAAGAGCTGCCCAGTGACACAAGCCTACCAACACTGAAACATGCATGTTCCAGATGACTGATCACGCTCTCCACAGCGAGTAAGACATTACATTACATTACATTTAAGTCATTTAGCAGACGCTCTTATCCAGAGCGACTTACAAATTGGTGCATTCACCTTATGACATCCAGTGGAACAGCCACTTTACAATAGTGCATCTAAATCTTTTAAGGGGGGGGGGGGATTACTTTATCCTATCCTAGGTATTCCTTAAAGAGGTGGGGTTTCAGGTGTCTCCGGAAGGTGGTGATTGACTCCGCTGTCCTGGCGTCGTGAGGGAGTGTGTTCCACCATTGGGGAGCCAGAGCAGCGAACAGTTTTGACTGGGCTGAGCGGGAACTGTACTTCCTCAGTGGTAGGGAGGCGAGCAGGCCAGAGGTGGATGAACGCAGTGCCCTTGTTTGGGTGTAGGGACTGATCAGAGCCTGGAGGTACTGAGGTGCCGTTCCCCTCACAGCTCCGTAGGCAAGCACCATGGTCTTGTAGCGGATGCGAGCTTCAACTGGAAGCCAGTGGAGAGAGCGGAGGAGCGGGGTGACGTGAGAGAACTTGGGAAGGTTGAACACCAGACGGGCTGCGGCGTTCTGGATGAGTTGTAGGGGTTTAATGGCACAGGCAGGGAGCCCAGCCAACAGCGAGTTGCAGTAATCCAGACGGGAGATGACGGGAGATGACAAGTGCCTGGATTAGGACCTGCGCCGCTTCCTGTGTGAGGCAGGGTCGTACTCTGCGGATGTTGTAGAGCATGAACCTACAGGAACGGGCTACCGCCTTGATGTTAGACCTTTAAACAGGTCAACTTGTACTCTGAGCATGCGCTGTCCAACTGGCAAGTGTCTTCACTGACCTTTTTCAACATCTGTAATGCCAACATGTTTTAAGCAGACCACTATAGTCCCTGTACTCAAGAACACTAACCTGCCTAAATCACTACTGACCTGTAGCACTCATGTCTGTAGCCATGAAATGATTTGGAAGGCTGGTCATAGCTCACAAACGCCATTATCAACAGATCCACAGATGATGCAATCTCCATTTCACTCCACACTGCCCTTTCCCACCTGGACAAAAGGAACATTATGTTAGAATGCTATTCATTGACTACAACTCAGCGTTCAACACCATAGTGCCCTCAAACCTAATCACTAAGCTAAAGGACCCTGGGACTAAACACCTCCCTCTGCAACTAGATCCTGGACTTCCTGATGGGCAACCACTAGGTGGTAAGGGTAGGTAACATCTGCCACATGGGGGCCCCTCGGGTGCGTGCTGAGTCCCCTCCTGTACTCCCTGTTCACTCATGACTGCACGGCCAGGCACAACTCCAACACCATCGCTAACTTTGCTGATGACACAACAGTGGTAGGTCTAATCACCGACAACGAGACCACCTGTAGGGAGGTGGTCAGAGACCTGATCGTGTGGTGCCAGGACAATCTCTCCCTCAACATGATCAAGACAAAGAAGATGATTGTGGATTACAGGAAAAGGAGGACCGAGCACACCCCCTTTCTCATCGACGGGGCTGTAGCGGAGCAGGTTGAGAGCTTCAAGTTCCTTTGCGTACACATTAACAAACAAACATGGTCCAAGCACACCAAGACAGTCGTGAAGAGGGCGTGACAAAACCTATCCCCCCTCAGGAGACTGAAAAGATTTGTCATGGGTTCTCAGATCCTCAAAAGGTTCTACAGCTGCACCATCGAGAGCATCACTGCCTAGCAACTGCTCGGCCTCCAACCGCAAAGCACGAGAGGGTAGTGCGTACGGCCCAGTACATCACTGGGGCCAAGCTTCCTGCCATCCAGGACCTCTATACCAGGTGGTGTCAGAGGAAGGCCCTAAAAATTGTTAAACACTCCAGCCACAGACTGTTCTCTCTGCTACCACATGGCAAGCGGTACCGGAGCGCCAAGTCTTGGTCCAAGAGGCTTCTACCCCCAAGCTATAAGACTCTGGAACATCTAATCAAATGGCTACCCATTGCATTATTTTACTGCTGCGCTTTAATTATTTTTTTTTTTTTTTTTTTTTAGGTATTTTCTTACAATCCCTTAACCAACAATGTAAGCATTTCAAAGTTCTACACCTGGTTGTATTCGGCGCATGTGACAAGTGCAATTCGATTTTGTTTGTTTAGCGGAGATCTGTGTATAATGTGACGCGGGAGGGCAAAAAAAAGCATCTAACGACGCACTTAGCTGTTCTACGAGTGGTCTGAAGCAGGCATTTAGATTACGAGCTTTTTTTAAAGTGCAACGTTAATAAATTTGGTTTTAGGAAACCGCTCAGATGTAACGATGCTTTTAACGAACTTGGCCTTAAGATGCTTTTTGGAAACCAGGTTCAGGGCTGTAATTTATTAGTCCAAACAGTGGCAAAATGGTATGATTTACAACTTAAACAAGTCTATTGGACAAATTGAGTTAGGTCCCTCCCCGTTTAGTTTAGTCTCTCCCCGTTCTTCCGTTTTAAATGTTTTGCAACAGAATCAGCTAAATTAATACGCGACAATGCAATTGCAATGCAAAAATAACAATGAGCATTTCTTATTGGACAAGTCCAGGTTGTCCCTCTTTCGTTCAGTGCCAAATGAAGACAACCCCTGACACTCATGTTGCCATCTCTCCCCACACAGAGGAGCAGGAGAAGCTAAAGAAACTCCCCCCTAACCGGGTGGGGGCCAACTTTGACCATAGCTCCCAGACAGATGCCAACTGGCTGCCCTCTTTCGGCCGGGTGTGGAACAGCGGACGCCGCTGGCAATCCAGGTGATGTACTTGTCCTGCAAAAACTGACTATACAGAGTTTCAATTTACATGGTACATGGAAGTGAAATGATCATCTTGTGTGAAGTTAACTTTGTTTTGCTCTACTAGGCACCAGTTCAGAGAGGAAGAGGGACAGACCAACAGACAAAAGAGAAAGCGGGATCAGGGTGCTGAGGGAACAAAGAAACCAAACCGCCTGAACAGTGACTAGTATGCATTGTACATAGAAATGTTACAGAACAAAGCAGTTAAAAAAACATGACATTTTTTTGGAAACCATGAAAAGCCTTTATTTCAGGATATAATAAACTAGGATCAATGTAAATGTCAAGCTCACTATGCCCGTTTCAAATTTGATTCCCGGCCAATGTTTTTGGCACTTGTTTTAAAATAAAATAATGAACTGGACTACAGCCACGCCCCTGTGTCTCACATATGTGGGGAGCGGCATTAGCCGTTAGTCGGGGCTGGGTCTTTGAAATACTGTCCTAGTGTCCTCTGGGTTCAATGTAAAGCATGCTTCCAGACTGGAACCCTGGGGCCTTCGCATGGACCCTGGTCCACTTGTTGGTCTTTGCACTTTATTTCATTAGATGGCGTTGCGCCATCCTCAATCTTTGGGTTCAGGGGTTATTAACCTGTCTGAACATTGATGAAATAAAGTGCACTGACCCTGGGCCACTTGTCCAAGGCCCCAGGGTTCCAGTCTGGAAGCACGCTTTCCACTGAACCCAGGACACTTTCGGTATTGCATTTTAGCTGAAGTCCAGTCCAAAAAGATGGCCGCGTAAAGTGAAATGTGAAAATTACAAAACTTTAGTCATCATTGTACAAAAAACATCCATTAAATTATTCAAGTCATTTTTTTTTGTCACTCACACAGGCAAAGATACATTTTATATTCATCCACTGTCTATAATGTTTCTGGATGATGTGATGCCGTCAGTGCGCAGGTGTAATCGGCTCTCTATAAAACCCGATCTAGACAATCACGAAACGGCATGTGTGAACGTGAGTAGAATACATTGAAAACAATAGATGCTATCTCGTGTTCAAACATTCACCTCAGTTGTCAGTGCCACCGCCCCCCTAAATCAGGGATCATCAACTAGATTTTATGTTGAGCAATGGTCAGGGGGCCGGAACATAATTACACATTTGTAAACTGCAAAAAGCCCAAACAAATATTTCACTAAAATAATTTAAAACCTTGCTTTTAAATGTGTATATGATCACACACCTCTACACTTTGGAACAGGTTTCCAACATTAAAATCACTTGGAGGTGTGTTTTCAGTCTTATGTCCAACAATAAATAATATTTAGTTTTGCTCAAACTTGGGAGGGCCAAATAAAATCACCAGTTGGGGAACCCTGCACTAAACATTCTCCTCTCTGAGGTCTGGTGAGTGTTTTCTGGGTAGCAGTGTTTGCACCCGCAGTCCTTTATATCCCCTGCACTCTGGGCAGATGCGGATGTGAGTGCAGCCCCGTGGACCCAAAATGGCTTCCTGTGCCAGTCTATGAGCCTGTGACTCCATAGGACCGCTGCAACTGTTGTCCATGCCGTTACTGAGGGTGCAAGTGGCTGTCTTGGTCCTGCCATGCTCCTCTGGGAGTGAAGTGTGTGTTTGTAGTAATATCCCTGGGTCTCGTAAACCATGCAGTGCCATACTGTCTTCACACAGCAGGATCCCATGGAGAGCCCTCAGCATCTCTGTACACATGGACAACTAGAACAGAAAGGGCAGAACCATAAGTCCAACTTTTGCACAGTCACCTTTTGAAACAAGATGGATTGCTGGTTATCAGTGCTTTGTTTAAAGCTTTTTCTCCCTCCCCTTTACATTCTTCGTGAGGTCTAGGTTGAAATTTGTTTAACTTCAGATGTAAAGTTGCATTGTCAAGCAGGTGTGAAACCTTACATACTGAAGAACAAAAGCATGTATGCAAATTGTAAGGTATTTTTGTCTGTCTTTCATTATGTGACGGGCAGCTTTTACCATGAATGCGAACGCCAGGGAAAATGCCTTTAAAAGATGTGTTGTTGGCTGTATAGTGTGCTGCTCTATAACGCTCCTAGGGTTCAATCATGGCCTGAGTGAAGATTGACTTAAGTGGGAGTTAGGATTTGACCCTAAGAGGGCAGCTGGCTACTAAGCTGGGAGAGCAGCTACAGATGACACCTCACCTCTGACCTTGGAGAGTGTTGCTGCACCCAGACAAACTCCAGCCCCGCCATGAACACAGCCAGCAGTAGACCAGACAACAGGACAATAAAGACTCCACCTATATTCTCCATGCCCAGCCCTACCACAGAGAGAAGAGCTCTTAGTGGTTTAATGGTGATAAATTAGGCTGTGATTAAATCCAATCGCGGGTTAAAGGCATTGCGGCTTTTAAAGGCTATTTCAATTTGAGCCAGCATATGCAGTGTTTACCGTGAATGTAAGCTCCGCAAACACAGGAACATGGCCTTTAAAAGCTGCAATGCCTATGATCGGCGATCAGATTGAATCCCAGCCTTACTCTTGACATTGATGTGCATCACCATCGCTGTATATAGTTGTTGAATGCTTGGAGATTTTCCCCACAGTGTTGTGTACTATGTTAAATAAATATACTTGACTTTAAGTCAGCAGATTGTGGTTCCAATTCCAGCAGTTCTATAACTTCAGTTTAGAGACAAGATGCACTGATACTGTATATTTTCTTGTCTATGGACAGTAATTAAGATCGTGTACCCTGTGCTTGACGGTCATCCTCTTTGGAACACTTGTCTCCCTGCCACCACTTCCTCTTAAGGATCTCCAGCCTGTTGTCCTCTTGGAGTTTGAGTACGGCCAGGTCGATTTCGTCCCGGTACACTGAGCCTGATAACATAGAATACAGTTTATTATGAATAAACTGCAAATGACTTCAGATCACCTAATTATAGACATTCTGTCAGCAGGGTTGTGTTCAGTGGGCACAAAACGGGAGAAACATTTTGCAACAAAGGCGGTACTATGAACTTCTCCAATAAGAACACTGAAGGTAACTTTCAGATGTTTTCTTTCTCGAAGAGCTACATAACCCGTGTCTGATAATCCTATTATAGACTCAAGGCATTTAGAAACCGCACAGATTTATTAAATGGAATAACCCTCTATCCCCTTATACAGACTGTTAAAATAATCCATCTCTCCCTACAAAAGACAGCATATTAGTCTTGGGCAGAAAAGGGAATAATTTCTTTATGACAAGCGGTCACTGCTCTCGTTTGACCAACTACAGAAGTATGGAATCCCAGCCTCTCAGTTCTTTGTATTTGCAGATATAACACTTTATTCTCTTGGTGCAGCAAACACTGGACGATCCAGAAGGTTCAAAGATTGAAACTATTAAGGCAGTCTGAAAAAAAGCTACATTGTGCACTTCTGAAGATACAGGTCTTACCCAGTGGCATGCCGATGCCGTAGCCTTTGGTGTCCAGCACGCCTCCTATCTGGGTGAGGTTACAGTTGCGCTGGCGGTAGTACTCGTTCATGGTGCTCTCCAACAGGTAGGCGTAGTTGGACTTCAGCACCCGGTCGATGCCTTCCTCCGTGCTCTTCACAAACACACTGGTTTGCTTGGCATGCATGAAGTTCCACATGCGCTGGTAGGTCTGGTACTGAGAGTTCTGTGGGCAAGCAAGAGAGATAAAGACCAGGCTGTAAAAAAGAAAAATCACACTATAACCCAGAAGGAAAACTGGTTGAAACAATGTTACTGTGATAGAAGTTTTGTCCGCTGGGAAACTAAGTGTGAGATAGCAAGCATTATGACTCCTTTCTCACACACACACTCTCTTCTCTCTCTACCTGGAAGAAGGTCATGGTGGACCCTCCCTGCATGGTGCCGTACTCTATGGTGGTCTGGTCTGCCAGGTCATCCACAGACTCGATGGGCACCTCCATCCTGTGAACGGTGAGGAAGGCAGCCAGGTTGGCTGTGTAGGAGGACACTATGATCAGGGTGAAGAACCACCTGCAGCAGGAAGGAACAGCACAAGCTGCTTAGTACACAGGAAGGCTCCCCATTAAGCGCAAGCTCCATTTGCGTATTGAGGTGCAGGTCTTGTTTAGCGCGAGACAGTCAAATTTGTTCATACAGCGTGGTAAGCATGGAGTGCATCAATACCTGTGTGTGTGTGTGTGTGTGTATCAATGTGAATGGCCAATGGTTATTTTTATGTTGGCAAATGTACAACGTCTGTGTGCGTATTTGCGTGCCGTTGGGTCAATTCAGTCCCTATGTAGGGGTTTCTTGTGTAGTCTACTCACCAGACAGCACTGAGGCAGCGTGTGGACAGGGCATGGGGGGTGATGGCTGAGCCTTGCTGCATGAACCCCCCTACAGGGAACCACAGACTGTTTCCCAGAGTGTACTGATTCAGCACCAGTTTACAGCGCCCCCGCAAGCATGGCTCAGTACTACACCACTCATACGGCGTTAGCCTTGGGAATAAAAACAGTTAAAATCATAGTGAAAAATTATATCTATGATCATGTTGAATAAGCACACAACAGAAGAGAACCATTTGAAAACACATGAGATAAGATACAACTTGACCAATAAGTTTGCTAATTTTAATTTGCCGTTTTCAAATGATTTCCTCCCTTTTGTGCCTACCAGACAGGTCGCAAAATGTGGTGTGGAAAGTAGACAGCAGCTTCAGAATAGAGCACTTGCTGCACTTCCACATCACTGCCAGTACAGATGTGGTCAAATATTTTGGCACCCTTGCACTTTACAATGGAGTGGAATGGTACAGAATGTTCTGTCTTTTTATTTCCTTTTCAAAACTGGTTGAATAACAACTTTTACCCTGTAGGCAACTGTTATTTACCACAGTTGAGAAATTACAGAGTAAACGAGAATCATTGCCTCTAACCAAATGAATTTGAATTTTGAATAATTTAGTCCAGCCCATTTTTGACATGAAAAATCTAAATTTCAGTTTAGATACATTTGTGTGTGTCCTGTGTAGTTGTAAATCAAACGTGTCAACATCCAATGCTTTTTCAATTTCAACCTATTTTAGAATAAATAGTGAATCATGCAAGGGTGCCAGTACATACAGTTGAAGTCGGAAGTTTACATACACCTTAGCCAGTTTTTCACAATTCCTGACATTTATTCCTCGTAAAAATTCCCTGTCTTAGGTCAGTTAGTATCACCACTTTATTATAAGAATGTGAAATTTCAGAATAATAGTAGAGTGACTTATTTCAGCTTTTATTTCTTTCATCACATTCCCAGTGTGTCAGAAGTTTACATACACTCAATTAGTATTTTGGGTAGCCTTCCACAAGCTTCCCACAATAAGTTGGGTGAATTTTGTCCCATTCCTCCTGACAGAGCTAGTGTAACTGAGTCAGGTTTATCGGCCTCCTTGCTCACACACGCTTTTTCAGTTCTGTCCACACATTTTCTGTAGGATGGAGGTCAGGGCTTTGTGATGGCCTCTCCAATACCTTGACTTTGTTGTCCTTAAGCCATTTTGCCACAACTTTGGAAGACCCATTTGTGACCAAGCTTTAACTTCCTGACTGATGTCTTGAGAGGTTGCTTAAATATATCCACAATTTTCCTTCCTCATGAAGCCATCTATTTTGTGAAGTGCACCAGTCCCTCCTGCAGCAAAGCACCACCACAACATGATGCAGCCACCCCTGTGCTTCACGGTTGGGATTGTGTTCTTCGGCTTGCAAGCCCCCCCCTTTTAGCCTCCCCCTTTTTCCTCATAACGATGGCCAAACAGTTCTATTTTTGTTTCATCAGACCAGAGGACATTTCTCCAAAAAGTACAATCGTTGTCTCCATGTGCAGTTGCAAACCATAGTCTGGCTTTTTTATGGCGGTTTTGGAGCAGTGGCTTCTTCCTTGCCTAGTGGCCTTTCAGGTTATGTCGATATAGGACTCGTTTTACTGTGGATATAGATACTTTTGTACCTCCAGCATCTTCACAAGGACCTTTGCTGTTCTGGGATTGATTTGCCCTTTTCTAACCAAAGTACGTTCATATCTAGGAGACAGATCGCGTCTCCTTCCTGAGCGGTATTAAGGCTGCGTGGTCCCATGGTGTTTATACTTGCGTACTGTTGTTTGTACAGATGAACGTGGTACCTTCAGGCGTTTGGAAATTGCTTCTAAGGATGAACCAGACTTGTGGAGGTCTACAATTCTTTTCTGAGGTCTTGGCTGATTTCTTTTGATTTTCCCATGATGTCAAGCAAAGAGGCACTGAGTTTGAAGGTAGGCCTTGAAATACATCCACAGGTACACCTCCAATTGACTCAAATTATGTCAATTAGCCTATCAGAAGCTTTGAAAGCCATGACATAATTTTCTGGAATTTTCCAAGCTGTTTAAAGGCAGTCAACTTAGTGTATGTAAACTTCTGACTCACTGGAACTGTGATACAGTGAATTATAAGTGAATTAATCTGTCTGTAAACAATTGTTGGAAAAATTACTTGTGTCATGCACAAAGTAGATGTCCTTACCAACTTGCCAAAACTATAGTTTGTTAACAAGACATTTGTGGAGTGGTTGAAAAAATATTTTTAATGAATCCAACCTAAGTGTATGTAAACTTCCGACTTCAACTGTACAGTATTACCGCATCTGTAGGTGTCAGTGTTGAGCTGCACACTTACCTGGCCACCAGGAAGAGCACACAGCTGGCGATCAGGTAGGCCAGCAGCATGAAGAGCCATACGCCTGGAGAGAATGGGTCTAGGAAGGACCAGTAGCCTGGTCGACGTGTCTAAAGAAGCAGGAACATAAATCATTTAGCTTGGACAGTACCTACGTTCACTATGTTTTCACTTCGCCCATCTATTGTTTTGAAGCCAGACTGATAAGCGGAGTGAAACAAATAGTGAAAGTAATGTTCAGTCTGGATCCACCAGGCTATAAAGCAATTCCATGGAGATTCAACAGTTGCCAGGATAGTTCTATTCACTCATTGATATGGTTGATGAGAAACAATCAATTGGGGTACACTCAAAGTTTCAGCATAGTCATATATTACATTTATGAGTCAGTCTTATGATCTAGCGCCACTTACAACAGTTGGCACCAACCTGGAGAGCCCAATTGTCACCAACCCTGGTCCTGGAGAGCTTCAGGGTGTGCAGGGTTGTGTTCCACCCCAGAACTCTCACACTGGATTCACCCAATCAAGGTCTTGAGAATTAGTTGATGATTCGAAGCTGGTGTGTTAGCACTAGGCTAGAAGAAAAGGCTGCACTACCTGTAGGCTCTCCAGGATGCTCCGGGTAGAAGTTGCAATATGATCTAGGACAGGGATTCCAAACTTTTTCACTCGGGGCCCCTCTTACAGCAATGAGGAACATAGTCACGTCTATTTCCATGGGCACAAGTACGGTTCAAGAATTGTGTAAAATTTTACAGGTTTAAACCGTATTTCCTACAATTCTACACATTTTGTCATGTATAAGGTGAATTGATGTGATATTTAAGTGACAAAAAAATTGCGACAATATATATGGGATAAAAAATAAAAAAAATAGTAAAACTTTAGCTGACATGGGCTAGTTGATCTGGACATTTCTGAAAAGTTATAAATAGCTCTCTAAGGTATGCAATGACTAACATGACAAGAGGAACTGATGATGCACTGCCCAATTTTGAATTGTACCTTATGCATTCTATGACAAGAAGAGTAAAAAATATATATATACATACAGTGCATTCGGAAAGTATTAAGACCCCTTGACTTGTTCAACATTTTGTTATGCTACAGCCTTATTCTAGAATTGATTAAAATAGTTCCCCCCCTCATCAATCTACAAACAATACCCCATAATGACTAAGCAAAACAGGTTTGTCGATATTAAAAATAAAATAAAAAGTTAAATAATGAAATATTACATTTACATAAGTATTCAGACCTTTTACTCAGTACTTTGTTGAAGCACCTTTGCAGCAATTACAGCCTTGAGTCTTCTTGGGTATGATGCTACAAGCTTGGCGCACCTGTATTTGGGGAGTTTCTCCCATTATTCTGTGCAGATCCTCTCAAGCTCTGTAATGTTGGATGGGGAGTGATGCTGCTCAGCTATTTTCAGGTCTCTCCAGAGATGTTCGATTGGGTTCAAGTCCCGACACTGGCAGGGCCACTCGAAGTCAATCCTGCGTTGTCTTTGCTGTGTGCTTAGGGTCCTTGCCCTGTTGGAAGGTGAACCTTCGCCCCAGCCTGAGGTCCTAAGCACTCTGGAGCAGGTTTTCATCAAGGATCTCCCTGTACTTTTCTCTGTTCATCTTTCCCTCGATCCTGACTAGTCTCCTATTTCCTGCTGCTGAAAAACATCCCCACAGCATGATGCTGTCACCTCCATGTTTCACCGTAGGGATGGTGCCAGGTTTCCTCCAGACATTCAGGCCAAAGAGTTCAATGTTGGTTTCATCAGACCAGAGAATCTTGTTTCTCATGGTCTGAGAGTCCTTTAGTGCCTCCAAGCAGGCTGTCATGTGCCTTTTGCTAAAGAGTGGCTTCAGTCTGGTCACTCTACCATAAAGGCCTGATTGGTGGAGTGCTGCAGAGATGGTTGTCCTTCTGGAAGATTATCCCATCTCCAAAGGGGAACTGTGGCCGGGCGGCCAGCTCTAGGAAGAGTCTTGGTGGTTCCAGACTTCTTCCATTTAAGAATGATGGAGGCCACTGTGTTCTTGGGGACCTTCAATGCTGCAGACATTTGCCTTCCCCAGATCTGTGCCTCGACACAATACTGTCTCGGAGCTCAACAGACAATTCCTTCGACCTCATGCCTTGGGTTTTGGTCTGACATGCACTGTTAACTGTGGGACCTTATTTAGACAGATGTGTACCTTTCAAAATCATGTCCAATCAATTGAATTTATCACAGGTGGACTTTTAATCAAGTTGTAGGAACATCTTAAGGATGATCAATGGGGACTGCAGGTAGTCTAGTGGTTGAAGCGTTGGGCCAGTAACCGAAAGGTTGCTGGATAGAATCCCTGAGCTGACAATATAAAAATCTGTCATTCTGCACCTGAACAAGGCAGTTAATCCATTGTTCCCCAGTAGGCCGTCATAGAAAATAAGAATTTGTTCTTAATTGACTTTCCTTGTTAAATAAATAAAAATATATGGAATCAGGATGCACCTGAGCTCAATTTTGAGTCTCAAATATTTTTGCACACAGTTTGAGAACTGATCTAGGATCAGCTGCAAAAAACTGACCCAAGATCAGAGTCTAGGGGCAACTTCATTTTATATTTCCTCCTGGACTAAAGTTGGTTACCATTGTTTAACATGTTCTCTAAGCATGGTTTTGTGTGTGTGTGTGTCTCACCATGTGTGCTGTGTACATGATGCTGATGCCCAGGGTCATGAAGGGTTTGGAGAAGTCAATGACCTTCTCTCTCTCTGAGGTGATGGTGAGCCCCGCTACAGCCAGGTCAGCTTTCTGGAAGAGATAACATTTAGCCAACTGCAGTGTTAGCCTACTGCAGTTAGTGAAAGGTAAATACGACAAACTGGTCCTGTGTGGCTCAGTTAGTGGCACATGAAACGTCAGGATTGTGGGTTCGATTCCTGCTGGGGCCCACCCACACAGAAAAATGCACCACTAAGTCGCTTTGGATAAAAGTGTCTGCTAAATGTGTGTAGAAGGTTATTCAAAATCCAGGCCTCAAGAATCTAAGTAGAGCCGGTGATCTTTGCTCCCTGGTAAGTTAATTTATGTCATTAATTGGCCAGAGAATTCATTTATTTGGTGACCTAATTCTGAATTAGTCCCTAATTACAGGGGACAGATGAAAACCAGGGTCATGTTCATTTGGCATCAAATGGAAGAAAACAGACTGAAACAGGGAGAGACTACCTATAATTGCCCAAAAATAAACTTTCATTTTTATTTTCTGTTGCAAAACAGTTTCCATTGCATGCTCGAATAAAACACAATCCAGCAGTGTAGTGGACCTTGAGGCATGGTTTATATTTCAAAACATTTCAAAATGTTTCTACTGATACTTGGACTGACGTCAAAATCTTATAAAACAACCCATTCATCGATGAAGAGGGGTGAAACAAAGTTTCCTTGGCTCATTCTTAAAACCATTCAAATAAATAAAGCCAAAGCAATTATCAGGTTCATCATCATAACCACCATGACCATCTATTACATTCCTGTGGCAGCATTATACACGTGCCAAATAGAACACATACAGTATATACATAAGCTGTGTCCCAAATGGAACCTCATTCCCTATATACAGTTGAAGTCAGAAGTTTACATACACCTTAGCCAAATACATTTCAATTCAGTTTTTCACAATTCCTAACATTTAATCCTAGTAAAAAGTCCCTGTCTTAGGTCAGTTAGGATCACCACTTTATTTTAAGAATGTGAAATGTCAGAATAATAGTAGAGAGAATGATTTATTTCAGCTTTTATTTCTTTCATCACATTCCCAGTGGGTCAGAAGTTTACCTACACTCAATTAGTATTTGGTAGCATTGCCTTTAAATTGTTTAACTTGGATCAAAATGTTTTGGGTAGCCTTCCACAAGCTTCTCACAATAAGTTGGGTGAATTTTGGCACATTCCTCCTGACAGAGCTGGTGTAACTGAGTAAGGTTTGTAGGCCTCCTTGCTCACACGCTTTTTCAGTTCTGCCGAAAAAAATTCTGTATGATTGAGGTCAGGGCTTTGTGATGGCCACTCCAATACCGTGACTTCTTAAGCCATTTTTGCACAACTTTGGAAGTATGCTTAGGGTCATTGTCTATTTGGAAGACCCATTTACGATCAAGCTTTAACTTCCTGACTGATGTCTTGAGATGTTGTTTCAATATATCCACATAATTTTCCTTCCACATGATGCAACCTATCTTGTGAAGTGCACCAATCCCTCCTGCAGCAAAGCATCCCCACAACATGATGTGCCACGCCCATGCTTCACAGTTGGGATGGTGTTCTTCGGCTTGTAAGCCTCCCCCTTTTTCATCCAAACATAATGATGGTCATGACGGTCAAACAGTTCTATTTTTGTTTCATCAGACCAGAGGACATTTCTCCATAAAGTATGATCTTTGTTCCCAGGTGCAGTTGCAAACCGTAGTCTGGCTTTTTATGGCGGTTTTGGAGCAATGGCTTCTTCCTTGCTGAGCGGCCTTTCAGGTTATGTTAATATAGGACTCGTTTTTCTGTGGATATCGATACTTTTGTACCTGTTTCCACCAGCATCTTCACAGGGTCCTTTGCTGTTGTTCTGGGATTGATTTGCACTTTTCACACCAAAGTACATTCAGACAGAATGCGTCTCCTTCCTGAGGGGTATGATGGCTGCGTAGTCCCATGGTGTCTATACTTGCGTACTGTTGTTTGTACAGATGAACATGGTACCTTCAGGCATTTGGAAATTGCTCCCAAGGATGAACCAGACATGTGGAGGTCTACCATTTTTTTTCTGAGGTCTTGCCTGATTTCTTTTGATTTTTCCATGATGTCAAGCAAAGAGGAACTGAGTTTGAAGGTAGGCCTTGAAATACATCCACAGGTACACCTCCAATTGACTCAAATGATGTCAACTAGCCTAACAGAAGCTTATAAAGCCATGATGGAATTTTCCAAGCTGTTTAAAGGCACAACTTAGTGTATGTAAACTTCTGACCCACTGAAATTGTGATACAGTGAATTATAAGTGAAATAATCTGTCTGTAAACAATTGTTGAAAAAAATACTTTTGTCATGCACAAAGTAGATGTCCTATCCGACTTGCCAAAACTATAGTTAGTTAACAAGAAATTTGTAGAGTGGTTGAAAAACGAGTTTCAATGAATCCAACCTAAGTGTACGTAAACTTCTGACTTCAAATGTAGTGTAGTACTTTTTACCAGGGCCCCATAAGTGCCATTTGGGGCGTAGCCATACTGTTACCCTAGTGCAGTTTCCATGAGGCAGTAAAAATTCCCATGGCCTCCCATTGGACAGTGGGTAGCAAATGAAAGTGCAAAGCAGTGACCCCCATAGATCTTAGTATCAGACCTGGGTTCAAATACAATTTTAAAATGTTCATATACTTTGAGAGTTTGCTCTAGCCTGCCTAGTGATCATAGATGGGCAGGGTTTACAGTTTTGGGGCTATTCTATTGGTTCCATTGCACCAGGCAAACTCATTCAAGCAAAGATAAAGAGTTTGAAATGATTTAAAATAGTATTTGAACACAGGTCTGCTCATTAAAGGATGTGTCCATAAAGGCTTCAGTGATATTACAGAGACCTGGGCCAATAAGTGGAGAGATTGAGGCAGAGGACAAAGTCCTACTGACGTCCCCGTCCTTCTCTTCTTTATCCTCCGTCACATCCTTAAATCTGAATTTCCCTCAACTCTGAAATTTTTCTCCAAATTGGAATTTCTCTACAAAAATTGGAAGGAGTGGTGGACGGTATCAACTATATACTGCAATGTATACAGTGTCTTCATAAAGTATTCATACCCCTTGACTTATTACAGCCTTATTTCAAAATGGATTACATTGGGGTTTTTCTCACCCACCTACACACACAATACCCCATAATGACTTAGTGAAAACATGTTTAGACATTTTTGCAAAGTTGTGGAAAATTAAATACAGAAATATCTCATTTACATAAGTATTAACACCCGAGTCAATACTTTGTAGAAGCACCTTTGGCGGCAATTACAGCATTGAGCCATCTTGGTTGTCTGTATCAGCTTTGGGGACTTTCTTCTTTAAGTTAGATGGGGAGCGGTGGTGAACAGCAATCTTCAAGTCTTTCCACAGATTTTCAATGGGAATTCAAGTCTGGGCTTTCATATTCTTGTTCTGAAGCCATTGATGCATTGCTTTGGCTGTATGCTTGGGGTCATTGTCATGTTGGAACGTATATCTTTGCCCCCAGTCAAAGGTCGTTTGCACTCTGAAGCAGGTTCTCATTAAATATTTGCCTGTGTTTGGCTCCATTCATTGTTCCCTCTATCCTTACCAGTCTCCTAGTCCATGCCGCCGAAAGACTTCCCCATAGCATGATGCTGCCACCATCATGCTTCACAGTAGGGTTGGTGTTTGGGTTCTTAGCACCTCCCTGATCAAGGTCCTTCTTGCCCGGTTGCCCAGTTTGGTCAGTGGGCAGCTTTAGACAGTCTGGGTAGTAACATATTTTTTCAATTTCCCAATGATAGAGACTACTGTGCTCTTAGAACATTTGAACACACTAGAAATTGTTTTATACCCTTCCCCAGAAAGAATTGTGATGAAGCACATTTCTCAGAGCTCTACAGACAGTTCCTTGGACTTCATGGTATAGTTTCCACTCTGACATGCACTGTCAACTGTGGGACCTTATATAGACAGGTGTGTTTCTTTTTCAATTATGTCCAAACAATGAAATTGGCCACAGGGGACTCCAGACAAGTTGTAGTGACATCAAGGATGGTCAAAGGAAATTAGATACACCTGAGCTCAATCTGGAGTGTCATGGCAAAGGGCTGTGAATACTTCTGTAAACGTGATATTTCTGTATTTCATTTTCAATAAATTTGCAAAAACGTCTAAACATGTTTTCACTTTGTCATTATGGGGTATTGTGTGTAGATGTGTGAGAAAAACATATTTAATACATTTTGCATTCAGGCTGTAATGTGGAGTAAGTCAAAGGTTATAAATACTTTCTGAAGGCTGTTGCACCTCAACAGCTAATTCACAATATCTTGATTCTTCATTCAGATTCAATTAAAAATCAAGATATCTTGTTTGGATCCTAACATTAATGTATGTTTATTATCCGTTATTTGGAATGTTATCTTTAAAGGACAATCCCCTTCCAATGACTATTTCAGGAGGATGAGTAGGAAACATATCTTGTGTAATCAGCAAAAACATACTCAGCCATCACCATGTTTTGAGACGTCATAAGACACAGGTGATGGCTGGGTATGAAACAATAACACTACAACAGGGTTTTTATATAATTTATCTTCTACTACCTACAGGTGGTATAACTTGTGACTGCAGTACCTGTGACATCAAGACATCACCTTACCCTTACTATACAAACATAAGTGAATAGAGAGGGAGAAGATTTTTTTGCCACAATCACACTGCAACACTCACTCAGTGCTCACCCTAGAGATGAGCTCACCCACCATGCCCGTCCAGGTGCCGTTGGCACTGGGCACGCCGTACACGCCGTCCGCCACCAGCCGCAGACGGTAGCTGAAGTGCAGCAGCTCGGCCAGCTCTCGCAGCATGTCTACACAAAATCCTTCGTAGCGCTCGTTGCCCTCCAGGGCCTGGTGTTCGGACCTCAGCATCACGTAGGGGTTCTCCTGCATGAAGGGGCATCAGACTGGTGCAAGCTGAGATGTGTGTGTGTGTGTGCAGGGGGAGGCAGTTTGTGCAAGTGTTAACGTGAATTCGCATGCACTGGTGTGTCATCACGAAGTGCTTCCGTCATCATGAAGTGCTTCGAGAGGTTAGTCAAAGACCATATCACTCCTCCCTCCCCGACACGCTCGACCCTCTCCAATCCGCCTACCGCCCTGACAGATCCATGGATGATGCAATAGTATTGCACTGCACACTGCCCTTACACACCTGGACAAAAGGAATGCATACCTATGTGAGGACGCTGCTCATCGACTACAGCTTGGCCTTCAATACCATAGTGGCTTATAAACTCAATACAAAGCTCAGAACCCTGGGTCAGAACTCCTTCCTATGCAACATTACTTCCTCGACACTGGTCCTCAACACGGGGGCCCCACAAGGCTGAGTCCTCAGTCCCCTCCTGTAATCCCTGTACCCACAACTGCGTGGCCTCACACAGTTCCAACTCCGTCATCAAGTTCGCTGACGATATAACAGTAGGCCTGATCACCAACAATGACAAGACAGCCTAAAGGGAGGAGATAGGTACTCTGATAACATGGTGTCAGGGAAACAACCTCTCCCTCAACGTTAGCAAAAGAAAGGAGCTGATTGTGGACTTCAGGAGGAACCAGGCTGGACACACCCCCATCCTCATCAACGGGGCCGCTGTGGAGCTGGTCAATAGCTTCAAAATCCTTGGCATACACATCTCAGAGACGCTGAAATGGTCTAACCCCACGCACCAGGTGTCACAGGAAGGCCAACAAGGTCATCAGGGACCCCAGCGCCCAAGCCATGTCCTGTTATCCCCATTTTAATCATTCAGATGGGGGCAGTACAGGAGCATCATGGCAAAAAATGAAAGACTGGCCAATAGTTTCGACCCTGCAGACCATTAGGCTGCTGAATAGCCACTACTCCCCTTATGGACCCTCCCTCACCCCTCATTACTCCCCCTCATGGAAATGTACCCGCCCGCCCACACACTCAACTCTCATTTACCTTACCTGCTGCTCCCCTAATAGACATTCTTTCTCCTCATGCCCTCTCCCCCACCAAAACAACATCCATCACTGTCACAGTTGTTGATATGTGGATAATCTTGTGACAAAGCTTAAATTGAAATTTGTTTTTTTATTTTCGTAATAAGGCTTGCTTCCCGCTTATGGCTAGAAAGAAGCTTGTTCAGGCCACTTCTCTCTGTAATTGATTATGGTGATTTGTTGTATATGTATGCAACCTCCTCCGTCTTACAGAGACTGGACTCTGTTTATCATGTATCCTTGCGCTTTATTACAAATGCCAAGTCACTCACCCACCATTGCACATTGTACCAAATGGTAGGTTGGACCTCACTTTATATGCACAGAAAGATACAAATATGTGTTCATCTACAAAGCCCTTTTGGGTAAACTCCCTCTTTAACTACTCTGTAGTCTGGTCTCCTTCACCACCAGCAGTTACCATACCTGGTCTGCTAGGTGGTTGCTACTTAAAGTTCCCAGGACAGTCACAGTATTAGGCAAGACTGCCTTCTCTTCTTGTTCACCAGATGCATGGAATAATCTACAATCCATGTTTCATCTAGATATGTTAGTGCTATTTATATTGTTGTTATATTATTGACTATTTTCCTAATTTTATTTCACTTAATCCTGCTTGTTGGAGCTCGAAGCCTTGCAATCAAACCTGCAACCCTGTACATGTGAATATTAACACTCTGAATATGAATGTGTGTATTGTGGTTGAGTGTATTTGCATGGTTCAGACTCAGCACCAAATAATAGCTATCTTGCAAGTGGCTTCAAACTGATGTAACCTTGTGTGGTGTGTGGTGTGCATGCCTCTGTCAGAGAGAGAGTGGGAGTGTGTGTGTGTGTCTGTGAGAGAAAGAGAATGGGAGAGTGTGTGCGTGCATGTGCATGCCTGTGTCTGTGAGAGAGAGGGAGTGTGTGCGTGTGTATGCATGTCTGTGTCAGAGAGAGAGTGGGAGTGTATGTGCGTGTCTGTGAGAGAAAGAGAATGGGAGAGTGGGTGTGCACGTGTGTGTGCGCACGCGCATGCGTGCATGCCTGTGAGAGAGGGAGTGTGTGTGTGCGTGTGTATGCATGTCTGTGAGAGAAAGAGAATGGGAGAGTGTGTGTGTGTGTGTGTGTGTGTGTGTTAGGCTAACTGTGCTAGTGTGATTCGTAGGTCTCTCGACCATGACTCATGCCCTCCCTTGGGCCTCCCTCAGTTCTTCTCTGTGTTTCCATCAGTTTCTGACTAGGCTGCTTTATTAAAGCTCTGAGCCAATGCGTTTCTCTCTCAGTTATCCCTTAATGAGCCACACACAGTCGTTAATTCACAATATATTTAACTCACTTCATTAAGATAATGACTCAACATTTCCCACCTGTGTTCATTTGAGACTTGAGGTAATGAAGCAGCCTGCTTCAGGTTGCCTGGGATGCCATATGGGTGGGGTCAGCAGTTTCGTAACTATTCTATTGGTTCTATTGTGCAAGTCAATCAATATGCAAGCTGAAGGACATGTACAGTAAGCCTATGTATGTAGCCAAGACAACCAAATAGCAATGCCACACACACACACACACACACACACACACACACACACACACACACACACACACACACACACACACACACACACACACACACACACACACACACACACACACACACACACACACACACACACACACACACACAGTGTCTACCAATTAAAAACAGTAGCTACCAACTACAGTATTCTGGCTGAATCTATAGTTGATTGAAGGGTTCATTTGATAATTTTTCTGTCTCCATGTAACAAAATTATGAGAAAATTCTAGTCATGCGCCGGTATTTCATACCCAGTGGACCAGGTCAAGCAAACGCAAATGAAGAAGAGACAGAGTCCATGGAGAATGAGCCTTGAGGAATTTATATTTTTTTAAGGGCACCAATTAGGTTGTACCTCAAATAAGAAGAAACGCCAGTCTCTCATCTACCGAGGTCAACGGTGAAAGCGTCTGGAACACTTGGTATGCTTGTGCTTAATTGAGTTGGCAGATGGATTAAAAACAAGAAGAAGGAACAAGTAGTAGAGCCAAAAACAGTGTCGTGTTCACTAGGAGCGAAAGCAAACAGGCTGAAACGGGGCGGGACTACCTGAACTTGTCCAATAAGAAATGGTTGTTTTCGCTTTCCATTGCAAAACCTTTTTCTACAGTGTGCACTAATGAATACACCCCTGCAAACGTTGAAATAGTGTGGCGGAAAAAAAAGATGCACTCACCAAGATGGTGGTGATGGTGAGGGTGGTGTTGAAGATGGTGCCGGCCATGATGAGGATGTTGATATTGCTCTCCATGGACAGACCGTGCTCCGAATGCCACTCACCAACCTGGGAGGGAGACAGAAAGAAAAGAGAAGATGGGTAGAGGGTTGAAGGAAAGAGATTGAGAGAAACAGGGTGGTGCTGTGCTTTCAAACCAAGGTGCATGCACAGCAAAATGAAGATGAAAACATATTCAGCAACTCAGTAGTAGAAATTGAGGTATGTTTGAAAAATTCATATGTTATTGCTAAAACCAAAGTGTTTTGGCAAATACCTTCATCAGGATATTTCAGAGTTGCTGAATTTCTTTTCATCTTCAATGTTCTCCTCAGAATAGAAAGTGCAAGCTCATTCAAATTGACAGCTTCCGTCCGAGTTGCCATGGTTGGATTTGAATCAGAATTGAAGATACAGTTGGCTGTCTCATAGGTTTCATCCCAAATGGCATGGTTTCTTTCCCTATTCTCTGTGAAGTGCACAACTTTTGACCAAAGTAGTATGAAAAGTAGTGCACTGTTGGGGATTAAGGTGCCATTTGAGAATATAGGGTATGGCTCCTTTCCTTCTCGCACCATGCTTTGTGCTGAGTGAGAGGGAGGTGTTACAGTAGTCTTCTATACAGTTAGGGTTGCATAATTCATTGAACTTTTCCAGAATTTCCAGGTTTTCCCAAAATCCCGGTTGGAATATTCCTGGAATCAGGAGGGAATAAGAAGGAAATCTGTGAGTCCTCCAACTGGGATTTCGGAAAAACTTGTGAATGTTTTTTGAATTTTGCAACCCTACACACATAAAAAAAAATATAATACTACAGGACATACTTTAGAAATCTGTAGCATACTATACTACATACTGTAGTAGCCCTCGATCATGTGTAGTATTTACTATATAATTCTGTATTAAACTGTAATAAAACATTGTATATATACACACACTATAGACTGTATTGACATCTTAAGGAGATGATTGTGGACTACAGGAAAAGGAGGACCGAGCACGCCCCCATTCTCATCGACGGGGCTGTAGTGGAGTAGGTTGATAGCTTCAAGTTCCTTGGTGTCCACATAACCAACAAACTAGAATGGTCCAAACACACCAAGACAGTCGTGTAGAGGGCATGACAAAGCCTATTCCCCCTCAGGAAACTAAAAAGATTTGGCATGGGTCCTGAGATCCTCAAAAGGTTCCACAGCTGCACCATCGAGAGCATCCTGACTGGTTGCGTCACTGCCTGGTACGGCAATTGCACGGCCTCTGAACACAAGGCACTACAGAGGGTAGTGCGTACAGCCCAGTACATCACTGGGGCTAAGCTGCCTGCCATCCAGGACCTCTACACCAGGCGGTGTCAGAAGAAGGCCCTAAAAATTGTCAAAGACCACAGCCACTCCAATCATAGACTGTTCTCTCTACTACCGCATGGGAAGTGGTACTGGAGTGCCAAGTCTAGGACATAAAGGCTTCTCAAAAGCTTTTACCCCCAAACCATAAGACTCCGGAACAGGTAATCAAATGTTTACCCGGACTATCTGCATTGTGTCCCGCCACCCACCATGCCCTCTTTTACGCTACTGCAACTATCTGTTCATCATATATGCATAGTCACTTTAACCATATCTACATGTACATACTACCTCAATCAGCCCGACTAACCGGTGTCTGTATGTAGCCTCCCTACCTTTATAGCCTCACTACTGTATATAGCCTGTCTTTTTACTGTTGTTTTTATTTCTTTACTTACCTATTGTTCACCTAATACCTTTTTTGCACTATTGGTTAGAGCCTGTAACTAAGCATTTCACTGTAAGGTGAATACCTGTTGTATTCGGGGGACGTGACAAATAAACTTTGATTTGATATTTAATTTGCATATAACACATCCATTCCCCTCCCCCATATCCCAATTTCAAATCAGGCTTTATTTGACAAATGAAAATAATAGAGTAAAAATATTTACTACACAACAAACAAGATAAAAGAGGAAAAGCTAAACATGTGTTTTACGATCTCTTTGAAATAAACTCAGCAAAAAAAAGAAACGTCTCCCTCTCAATGTTAACTGTGTTTATTTTCAGCAAACTTAACATGTGTAAATATTTGTATGAACATAACAAGATGCAACAACTGCGACATAAACTGAACAAGTTCTACAGACATGTGACTAACAGAAATGGAATAATGTGTCCCTGAGCAAAGGGGGGGTCAAAATCAAAAGTAAGTCAGTATCTGGTGTGGCCACCAGCTGCATTAAGTTCTGCAGTGCATCTCCTCCTCATGGACTGCACCAGATTTGCCAGTTCTTGCTGTGAGATGTTACCCCACTCTTCCACCAAGGCACCTACAAGTTCCAGAACATTTCTGGGGGGAATTACCCTAGCGCTCACCCTCCAATCCAACAGGTCCCAGATGTGCTCAATGAGATTGAGATCTGGGCTCTTCGCTGGCCATGTCAGAACACTGACATTCCTGTCTTGCAGGAAATCACGCACAGAACGAGCAGTATGGCTGGTGGCATTGTCATGCTGGAGGGTGATGTCAGGATGAGCCTGCAGGAAGGGTACCACATGAGGGAGGAGGATGTCTTCCCTGTAATGCACAGCGTTGAGATTGCCTGCAATGACAACAAGCTCAGTCCGATGATGCTGTGAAACACCGCCCCAGACCACGATGGACCATCCACCTCCAAATCGATCCCGTGGTGAGACAAAACCGCGGCTCGTCAGTGAAGAGCACTTTTTGCTAGCCTGTCTGGTCCAGCGACGGTGGGTTTGTGCCCATAGGCGACGTTGTTGCCGGTGATGTTTGGTAAGGACCTGCCTTACAAAAGGCCTACAAGCCCTCAGTCCAGCCTCTCTCAGCCGATTGTGGACAGTCTGATGGAGGGATTGTGCGTTCCTGGTATAACTTGGGCAGTTGTTGTTGCCATCATGTACCTGTCCCGCAGGTGTGATGTTCAGCTGTACCGATCCTGTGCAGGTGTTGTTACACGTGGTCTGCCACTGTGAGGATGATCAGCTGTCCGTCCTGTCTCCCTGTAGTGCTGTCTTAGGTGTCTCACAGTATGGACATTGCAATTTATTGCCCTGGCCACATCTGCAGTCCTCATGCCTCCTTGCAGCATGCCTAAGGCATGTTCACACAGATGAGCAGGGACCCTGGGCATCTTTCTTTTGGTGTTTTTTAGAGTCAGTAGAAATGCCTCTTTAGTGTCCTAAATTTGTATAACTCTGACCGTAATTGTCTACCATCTGTAAACTGTTAGTGTCTTAACGACCGTTCCACAGGTGAATGTTCATAAATTGTTTATGGTTCATTGAACATGCATGGGAAACAGTGTTTAAACCCTTTACAATGAAGATCTGTGAAGTTATTTAGATTTTTTCGAATGATCTTTGAAAGACAGGGTCCTGAAAAAGGGACATTTTCTTTTTTTGCTTAGTTTATATCCAGTTTCAGCACCTCTCAGGTTCTCTGGCAGGCTATTCCAGAGGCTGGGGGCATAATAACTAAAGGCCTCTCCATCCCTCTTGGTCCAAGGCTTTGGGATGGTTAAAAGGCCAGAGGGACCTACTGGGTATATAACTTAAAAGCATGTCTGACATGTATTGGGGTGTACAATCGTGGATTAATTTAAAAAACAATAGAATAATCTTCAAATTAATTCTAAAACTCACAGGCAGTCAGTGCAGAGACCTTAAAACCAGTGTAATGTGTGCTCTCCATCTGGTCTTGGTCAGTACCCGTGCTGCAGCATTCTGTATGTTTTGCAGTTAACCAATGGCGTTCTTGGGTAGACCAGACAGGAGAGCATTACAGTAGTCAAGCCTGCTTGTAATAAAAGCATTGATGCATCACCCTGAGAGAGAAACGGCCGCACGTTGTCAATGGTGGTAAAAAGCTATTTTGATCACATTGCTAATGTGTGATTCAAAATTTTTTTTACAATCTAAAATAACACCTAGGTTTTTTTACCTGGTGTTTTATCTTTATTGCCCATGAATTAAAATGTTCAACGAGATTCTTTCTGAGCCTTGGCTTAAACAATTTTCTGGGGTATTTTAACCCCTTTTTTCTCCCCAACTCGAGTCATGCATCCCCCATGACCCTCCAAACCACACTTCTTAACACAGAAGGCAGCCAACACCAATGTGTCGGAGGAAACAGTCTTCAACTGACAACCTTGTGGCAGGTACCCGGCTCGCCACCAGGAGTTGTTAGAGAGCAACAAGCTAAGTAAAGCCCCCGGCCAAACCCTCCTGTAACTTTGACGACGCTGGGCCAGTTCTACACTGCCCTATGGGACTCCCGATCACAGTTATGTGTTATGCTACAGCCTGGGATTGAACCCAGGTCCATAGTGACACCTCTAACACTTAGACCACTGCGCCACTGCGCCACTGAGGAGGACTGGTCTTGGAGGAAGTTGTGAGCATCCAAACATTTAAATCACTAAGTCTAATTTATCCATGGAGCTAGAATACTCTGGTGACACAGAAATATAGCAGTGAAAATAAATGCAGTGCTTTATGATAATGCTGCCAAGGGGTAACATATATCAACTGAACAGTATCGGACCCAAAATCGAACCTTGTGGAACGCCATATTGTTAGTATAATTTAATTATGCCAATGTGCTTTCATCAATTGAAAGCCCTTCATCTATTTTATGAGAATTTGTAAGATTTCTTGTTTGCATAAAATAGACGCAGACCAGTCTCTAAATAATAGGTAATAGAATTTATTCTCGGAGCGCGCTCCCACTCAAACACATGCATTAGTTTAAATACAGATCATGACGTCATTTCACTGTCTTAACCGAACCCCCCCCCTCGACAGGACAAAGTAAGGTGAAAAGTTCATTCTATCTTACTAACACACTCCCAGATAACTTTTGACCCCTCAACATTATTGATCACCACTGAACTGACAGGTTTAATTAACAGAAACCCTAGGAATGCACTCACTGCCTAATCTAAAAACCCCAGAGCTAAGTTTCATGTTGGGTCAACCATAGGCTAACGACCTTATGTGTTTACACAGTCCACAAACCATTTGTTCCTGCCCAGTTGGAATGGTTTTATTACTCCTTTCTCCTGTCACACAATTTCTTCTTATGAACTCATATTGTCTATTAAACATACAGAGTATAAGTTTACCTAGACTCAATTCTATTTAAATGGGGATATTGTTTATTAATTTATCCATAATAAATCCATAATAAATTCAACAATATGTGATATGTATTTTCTCTGAGTTTTGTTCACTAAGGGTGACAAAAAAAACCTCTCAACCGGTTAAATAAACCAATTTGTGCCAGCCATGAGTGAGAAACCCACATGCCAAGTATAGACCATATTATTGTGTTCCCATATTATTGTGTTTCCTGGAAAATGTGCTCTTTTAGTATTTGTCCAGTAGGTTTCCTCAAGGAAACTTCTAACTAGAAGATAATAAAACAAAAACACTATAGCAAATACTACAGTAATGTCTGCAAAAATAACAGTAAATACTATAGTATACTACAGTAATATCCATTAAAAAAACACTACAGTGAATCCTACAGTAATGTCCACAAAAAATCTTGAGTAAATACTAGAGTATATACACACACAATAGCTTTTAAACTATAGTATTTATACTATAGTAAACTATAGTATTTATACTATAGTAAACTATAGTATTTTTATGTGTGTACCTGCAAGTTAACTATACAGTACACTATACACATAAATAGATATTGGATATGGGTTTGCAAGAATTTAAGAAATGTATTAATTTGGGTCACACATAATATTCTGGTAGCGGGGGAAAGATGCAAATGACATTACATCATGCAGTATGTTCCATCCCAAATGTAACCCCTGGTTACAAACACTGCAGAAAGTGCACGTCATCATACATTTAATTTCATGCGCAAAACACTGCTTCAAAGCCTAAAGATAAATTACTACCTTTACAAGTCATGCCCTGTAGACCAACATTGAAGTTTCCCCCTTTCGACATTTGGATGTCTGATGAAATTTGGCCTGTTGACTGGAAATGCTCAACTACAAATGCTTGCAATTTCATACTTAATCCTTTCACTATTCACAGGTTCCTATTGTAAGATACCTCTGAAAAGAACACTGGCAGGCAGACACACAATGTCTTTGTGTCCTCTGCAATGCTACAGTATCTAGGGAGGGCACAGCAAATCCGACTTTCCGTGACATCTTTTCATATCACAGAATCAATAATATTGATATTGTCATGTATTCTTAGCCAGAAGGAGACATCTCAGTAAGAAACAGAAAAGTATACACGGGAACAATTAAGAGAACATCTTAAAAGTAAAGAAAACATTTTGGGAAAAAAACATTGATAAAACAACAACTAAAAGAGTGATAAAATCCCTGACTACAGGCTATGCAAAAATATTTTTCAAACTTAAACACCTCAACCCGACTATGTTGTGAAGCTTGGTTTTTGAAAGCTCTGCCCTAATTTATCTTAATCTTAGTATATAATCTAAAAGCAAATCTAAAAGATATTAAAAATGTTAAATTAAATGGTGGAGTCAAACATGTCACATTAACTGGAGGCAGGCATCGTGACAGAATAGCACTGGGCCCTGCATCTATGTCTGCCACGGCTTGTTTACAAATGCACTCTTCATGGTGAGGGATCAAAAGAAGTTCTTTCAAACATCGTTTCATATGGTAACTTCTTTTTCAAGATGCCTTCATGAAAAATGTACGAGCTAGAGCTCCATCTCACAACCTCCCCTTTAAATGTCTGCCAAATGGCACCTTATTCCCTATTTAGTGCACTAATTTTGACCAGGGTCAAAAGTAGGGAACTACATAGAAAATAGGGTGCCATTTGGGACTCAGCCTAAACCTTGGCCTCAGACTGTAGCTCTTTATATATAGTTATACACAGTAAATCCCAGTCTGTTAAAGTCAGTGGTTATTGTGTGTGCAGTGTAGCTTTACCTGCCTTAGCCCCTCTGAGCTGCTCTGTACGACCCTCAGGGCGTAGTTGAAGCGGTGGCCTTTGCTGTTGAACTCTATGTGTCCAGTTAGACCTTCCAATTCTACCTGTCAAAGACAGAGCAAAAGGAGAGGACATACTGGGCTGTGCATCTCAATGAGAGCTCCAAATGGTATTGCATTAAAACATATACAAACACAATTCAGTATATATAGTCTCTGTCTGGCTCAGTTGATAAGAGCATGGCGTTAGCAATACCAAGGTTGTGGGTTCAATTCCCACAGGGATAATTTCCTATAAAGTCATTGGATCACATTCACATATTAAAATGTTGGCTATGGATCCAGAGTTCTCGCCCCTCCAGAAACCTCTTTCTTAGAACCATAGAACACACCGATTGGCACGTGTGTTTTTCTGTTGCTCATTCAGTCTTGGAAGTGTGTTTCCTGATCAATTCCGCGTTTGGTTAATGAGGTTTGTCCCCCATGAGACACTGTAGACTGGGAAGCCTATTTCGCTTCCTCAAAATCCCCAGAATGAAGATATCTGGAATTAATTTTGACTTATTGTCATTTTGTTATTTTGGCCGATGATGTTTTAGATGCACAATTTTATATCTAACTAGGGTGTTTGATGCAGTATTTCTCAAGTAACATAAATGCGTGACGCGTTGTCTTATGTAAACAGCCATTGCTGCTGGGCAGGTCTGCCTCTATGCTATTGGGTAGAGAGCAATCACCGCAGCTGTTCACCCCATGTTAGTGGGCAAATGGACATCGTCAAATCAAAACCTAACCTTCATTTACCTAGTGTGACACATGTATGTTCCAAACTCTGTTTTAGACCAGACTGACTTTATGACCAAAATTATCAAATTTACACTTCGTAGTCAATTTTGACACGAGAATAACTGTTTCTGACTCATATCGATTTCATGTTCTTAGGGATTTGTTGCTTTTTTAAAAGGCAGTGGCTCTTTAAAGCTAAGGATCCGGATCCTGTTCTTGCGCATGTGTTATTTTACACACACATTCATTTTTCTAACGTAGCTGCTGCTCACAGTCCCCCTCCCTTTACACTCTTCTGAACCATGTTTAGCCAATGTTTGCAATGATGATGAAAAAAGAACATTCAATTGCTAATTAGACTGCGATGGGCAAGTTCATTTTGCATCGCCAGGTGCCATAGTTAATTGCCATATGCTGATATCATGGCGAGAGTAAATAGCTGCATGTACCTCAGCAGCTAAGAACATAAAATCGCTAGACTGCCTATTTGTGTCATGCTTATGTTTGTACGAACATGTATTTTGTGTAAAACATGTAAATAGCTGTATGTAGCTTACTCCTCTCCTGAAAAAAAAACGTGCAATTGTGCTTTTACTTAATGAGGCATGGAAGGCAATAGTTGGAACAGTTTTGTGTGCAACATGAAGTTGGTAGGATATGCTAGTGACGAGACAAAGGCAATCAAGTAGGGGGAGCGGCAGTGGAGCACTCAGCACAGCAGCTAATTAGGCAGCGGTGTGGGCACTCAGCTACGTAAAAACAAATAGTGTGTAGTTGCTGAAATATCTGTATTTTTAGCGTGGGAAAATTGAGATACAGAAATTCTGTATAGGTAGCCACTCCGTAAAATGTTTACACGCAAAGTAGTGTCTGGACAGAAAGGTACTTCAGAGAATCATGTTATGGTTGGGAAATCATTGCTTTTAGTGCATATGGTTGACAGTGTGTACTGAGCTATTCTGGAGAGAGCATTCCAAGTTTATGACTAAGAACCGGACAAAGTCAACATGTTGCAGACGCTCATAATCGTATCTTGGCTTGGAGACCTTTACTCCAGGAGCAGTGTGATTCACTAGGTGACAGGCAAATGACAGGCCTGGATAACAGCCCTGATAGAGTGCATACTGTGTGAGAGAGACAGAGCACATTGTGTGTGTGTACATGGGTTGTGTGTGTCAGGGTTGGGCTCAATTCAAATTGAAGTCAGTCAATTCAGTATGGATTTTAATTTAAAATCCCCAAATTTCAAACCTTTGTTTCTCTCAAAGGTTTTTTTACTTGAATTTGTTTAAATGGTTCTACAGACAACAGAACAGGTAGAGGTCAGAACACACATGGATCCCCTACCAAAATCAAACCCACCCCAACCCCCATGCTCTAACAGAACACGCTTCCCCTACCAAATCAAACCCCATCCCAAAACCAGACTTAAAGCATGCATGATACAATGAGTAATATAAATCAAATAGTATTGTTTTTATTTTAATGGACTTTTAATGGAGTTGTGAAATTAGCTGGGTCCATGTCTTCTACAAAGGATAGGAAAGGTTGCCAGATATTATAAAATTAAATTGTTGATCCCTTAACGGGTAGCGTATTTTCTCTAGCTTGAGATGTTGCATAACTTCCTTTTTCCAAATGGTTAAAAATAGGAGGAAACCGATTCTTCCACTTAAACAGTGTAAGACGTCTAAATAGAAGAGTAGTAAATGCCAGTATGTTGCCCATAGAATTGTTTAGAGGGGTGTCATGATGTGGCCCTTTCTGGGTGTAGATCGTGGCTTTCCCCTCTCTCACTCTCTCCTATGCCCAGGTTCTGTTATCTCAGGTCGTAAATTCCTGGCGGAGACTCTCTTCCCCTTTTCATGCAGAGAGGGAGACCACAGAGTGAACAAAGAATTTCACGTGGCCGAACTCCTAAATCTCCAAAATGGGAGAATGAAACAATATGTCCACTTGTGAGAATGGTCCGTGGACACTTAAGGGACAGTTATGTAGAGTGTGTTTAATTTGGTGACCACATGAAGGACAGGAAACACACATAACTATATCTCTGAATGTGTACATTTCTCAATTATGGTGTTTGCATCTAACTCCTGTAAAAAAATGAATGAGTAAAGATGAAACTATTTGTGAAATGATGTAATGTGATGTTAACCTTTAATTATGAGATAATTGCAATCCCTGTAAAATTTAAACTTGCCAGTGGCCACGCCCCCGTGAGCACAGACATGATCTGGCGTCATGGAACCGTCCTTTTCTATTGTTATGAATAAATCAAATCAAATTTTATTTGTCACATACACATGGTTAGCAGATGTTAATGCGAGTGTAGCGAAATGCTTGTGCTTCTAGTTCCGACAATGCAGTGATAACCAACAAGTAATCTAACTAACATTATATTAAGTAGCATTGTTTAAAGTGGCTAGTGATATATTTTACATCAATTCCCATCAATTCCCATTATTAAAGTGGCTGGAGTTGAGTCAGTGTGTTGGCAGCAGCCACTCAATGTTAGTGGTGGCTGTTTAACAGTATGATGGCCTTGAGATAGAAGCTGTTTTTCAGTCTCTCGGTCCCAGCTTTGATGCACCTGTACTGACCTCGCCTTCTGGATGAGAGCGGGGTGAACAGGCAGTGGTTCGGGTGGTTGATGTCCTTGATGATCTTTATGGCCTTCCTGTAACATCGGGTGGTGTAGGTGTCCTGGAGGGCAGGTAGTTTGCCCCCGGTGATGCGTTGTGCAGACCTCACTACCCTCTGGAGAGCCTTACGGTTGAGGGCGGAGCAGTTGCCGTACCAGGCGGTGATACAGCCCGCCAGGATGCTCTCGATTGTGCATCTGTAGAAGTTTGTGAGTGCTTTTGGTGACAAGCCGAATTTCTTTAGCCTCCTGAGGTTGAAGAGGCGCTGCTGTGCCTTCTTCACGACGCTGTCAGTGTGAGTGGACCAATTCAGTTTGTCTGTGATGTGTATGCCGAGGAACTTAAAACTTGCTACCCTCTCCACTACTGTTCCATCGATGTGGATAGGGGGGTGTTCCCTATGCTGTTTCCTGAAGTCCACAATCATCTCCTTAGTTTTGTTGACGTTGAGTGTGAGGGAAATTCCTGACACCACACTCCGAGGGCCCTCACCTCCTCCCTGTAGGCCGTCTCGTCGTTGTTGGTAATCAAGCCTACCACAGTTGTGTCGTCCGCAAACTTTATGATTGAGTTGGAGGCGTGCGTGGCCATGCAGTCGTGGGTGAACAGGGAGTACAGGAGAGGGCTCAGAACGCACCCTTGTGGGGCCCCGTGTTGAGGATCAGCGGGGAGGAGATGTTGTTGCCTACCCTCACCACCTGGGGGCGGCCCGTCAGGAAGTCCAGTACCCAGTTGCACAGGGCGGGGTCGAGACCCAGGGTCTCAAGCTTGATGACGAGCTTGGAGGGTACTATGGTGTTGAATGCCGAGCTGTAGTCGATGAACAGCATTCTCACATAGGTATTCCTCTTGTCCAGGTGGGTTAGGGCAGTGTGCAGTGTGCAGTGTGGTTGAGATTGCATCGTCTGTGGACCTATTTGGGCGGTAAGCAAATTGGAGTGGGTCTAGGGTGTCAGGTAGGGTGGAGGTGATATGGTCCTTGACTAGTCTCTCAAAGCACTTCATGATGACGGAAGTGAGTACTACGGGCGGTAGTCGTTTAGCTCAGTTACCTTAGCTTTCTTGGGAACAGGAACAATGGTGGCCCTCTTGAAGCATGTGGGAACAGCAGACTGGTATAGGGATTGATTGAATATGTCCGTAAACACACCGGCCAGCTGGTCTGCGCATGCTCTGAGGGCGCGGCTGGGATGCCGTCTGGGCCTGCAGCCTTGCGAGGGTTAACACGTTTAAATGTCTTACTCACCTCGGCTGCAGTGAAGGATGTTTTCGTTGCAGGCCGTGTCAGTGGCACTGTATTGTCCTCAAAGCGGGCAAAAAAGTTATTTAGTCTGCCTGGGAGCAAGACATCCTGGTCCGTGACTGGGCTGGGTTTCTTCTTGTAGTCCGTGATTGACTGTAGACCCTGCCACATGCCTCTTGTGTCTGAGCCGTTGATTTGAGATTCTACTTTGTCTCTGTACTGACGCTTAGCTTGTTTAATAGCCTTGCGGAGGGAATAGCTGCACTGTTTGTATTCGGTCATGTTGCCAGACACCTTGCCCTGATTAAAAGCAGTGGTTCGCGCTTTCAGTTTCACGCGAATGCTGCCATCAATCCACGGTTTCTGGTTAGGGAATGTTTTTATTGTTGCTATGGGAACGACATCTTCGACGCACGTTCTAATGAACTCGCACACCGAATCAGCGTATTCATCAATATTTTTATCTGACGCAATACGAAACATGTCCCAGTCCACGTGATGGAAGCAGTCTTGGAGTGTGGAGTCAGCTTGGTCTGACCAGCGTTGGACAGACCTCAGCGTGGGAGCCTCTTGTTTAAGTTTCTGCCTGTAGGCAGGGATCAACAAAATGGAGTCGTGGTCAGCTTTTCCGAAAGGGGGGCGGGGCAGGGCCTTATATGCGTCGCGGAAGTTAGAGTAACAATGATCCAAGGTTTTACCACCCCTGGTTGCGCAATCGATATGCTGATAACATTTAGGGAGTCTTGTTTTCAGATTAGCTTTGTTAAAATCCCCAGCTACAATGAATGCAGCCTCCGGATAAATGGTTTCCAGTTTGCAAAGAGTTAAATAAAGTTCGTTCAGAGCCGTCGATGTGTCTGCTTGGGGGGGATATATACGGCTGTGATTATAATCGAAGAGAATTCTCTTGGAAGATAATGCGGTCTACATTTGATTGTGAGGAATTCTAAATCAGGTGAACAGAAGGATTTGAGTTCCTGTATGTTTCCTTCATCACACCATGTCTCGTTAGTCATGAGGCATACGCCCCCTCCTAAATCCCCCTCCTCAGGAAATCCTCTTCAGACTAAGCAAACCCCCAGTGTGAGCTGTGGTTGCAATGGTTGAGTACCAGGACTAGAAATCCATACCAGGTGGCGCATTGGCTACACAGCTGGAAATGGTTCAACTCTGTGACTATCGATCCCTACAGAATAAGAGCAAATCAGCTAGAAATGATGTAAACCTGGGATGCGAATACCGACAACCGCCGAAACATCTACTCTAAGAACATTGGACGCCTGACGTATCCATTACAACAGACACTATCAGCAGCCACCGATAGAGCTACCACAATGAGTAACCAGAGACTCTCTGATGAACTGACTCTCCAGCAGACGGACCGACGATTCCAACAGAGAAGACAACGACATATGGGCATAAATATATTGATTGCAATTATTCCCAAATGAGCGAGCGTTCATGTGCAAAGGATTAGCATTTCAATTAATACAATTATCCACTGTGTGTAGTGATCAATTTTGTCTGTCTTTCTCGCTCCACACCCCCTTTTCTTTGTATAGCAGGCCGTCATATCGGTTTAGCCCAATAGGGGATCTCCCCTATCATTGTTAGTAACCAATATCTACTGTTTGTTATGTATTTCTGTGATTATTTAGTTAGTAAATAAATGTTTAAGCCAATTGGTGTAAAGAGGATTCATACACTGCTCAAAAAAATAAATAAAGGGAACACTTAAACAACACAATGTAATTCCAAGTCAATCACACTTCTGTGAAATGAAACTGTCCACTAAGGAAGCAACACTGATTGACAATAAATTTCACATGCTGTTGTGCAAATGGAATAGACAACAGGTGGAAATTATAGGCAATTAGCAAGACACCCCCAATAAAGGAGTTGTTCTGCAGGTGGTGACCAGACCACTTCTCAGTTCCTATGCTTCCTGGCTGATGTTTTGGTCACTTTTGAATGCTGGCGGTGCTTTCACTCTAGTGGTAGCATGAGACGGAGTCTACAGCCCACACAAATGGCTCAGGTAGTGCAGCTCATCCAGGATGGCACATCAATGCGAGCTGTGGCAAGAAGGTTTGCTGTGTCTGTCAGCGTAGTGTCCAGAGCATGGAGGCGCTACCAGAAGACAGGCCAGTACATCAGGAGACGTGGAGGAGGCCGTAGGAGGGCAACAACCCAGCAGCAGGACCTTCAGGAGGCTGAAGAAATTCGGCTTGTCACCAAAAGCACTCACAAACTTCTACAGATGCACAATCGAGAGCATCCTGTCGGGCTGTATCACCACCTGGTACGGCAACTGCTCCGCCCAGAACCGTAAGGCTCTCCAGAGGGTAGTGAGGTCTGCACAACGCATCACCGGGGGCAAACTACCTGCCCTCCAGGACACCTACACCACCCGATGTCACAGGAAGGCCATAAAGATCATCAAGGACAACAACCACCCGAGCCACTGCCTGTTCACCCCGCTATCATCCAGAAGGCGAGGTCAGTACAGGTGCATCAAAGCTGGGACCGAGAGACTGAAAAACAGCTTCTATCTCAAGGGCCATCAGACTGTTAAACAGCCACCACTAACATTGAGTGGCTGCTGCCAACACACTGACTCAACTCCAGCCACTTTAATAATGGGAATTGATGGGAATTGATGTAAAATATATCACTAGCCACTTTAAACAATGCTACTTAATATAATGTTTACATACTCTACATTATTTATCTCATATGTATACGTATATACTGTACTCTATATCATCTACTGCATCTTTATGTAATACATGTATCACTAGCCACTTTAAACTATGCCACTTTGTTTACATACTCATCTCATATGTATATACTGTACTCGATACCATCTACTGCATCTTGCCTATGCCGCTCTGTACCATCACTCATTCATGTATCTTTATGTACATATTCTTTATCTCTTTACACTTGCGTGTATAAGGTAGTAGTTTTGGAATTGTTAGCTAGATTACTCGTTGGTTATTACTGCATTGTCGGAACTAGAAGCACAAGCATTTCGCTACACTCGCATTAACATCTGCTAACCATGTGTATGTTATAAATAAAATTTGATTTGAGTATCTTAGAAAACATCTCAAATTGATAACCAGAAATCTGTCAATTTCGGGCATGTCCAAAACGTGTAATAAAGTAGCAGGAGCCTGTTTACATCAGTCACAAGTGGGATAGTCTAAACTCAGATAATTTTTTACCTTTGACCAATGCAGCCGATTAACTATTTTAAATTGAATTACAGCATGTCTTAGACATATAGATGAAGTATGTATTCTCTGAAGCATACTCTACCAAGTTTTATCTGAAAGTTGTTCACCTAAATCCTTTAACCATTAGTTCTTAAGAGAGTTCAGGGACTCCAGATTGTACGCGTTTAATAATGTAAACAGTGCATTCGGAAAAAATTCAGACCCCTTGACTTTTTCCACATTTTTTAATGTTATAGACTTATTATAAAATGTATTAAAAAAAAAAAAATTCACCCTCAATCTACACACAATATCCCATAATGACAAAGCAAAAGCAGGTTTTTAGAAAATGTTGGGGTCATCGTCCTGTTGAAAGGTGAACCTACGCCACAGTCTATGGTCTTGAGTGCTCTGGAGCAGGTTTTCATCAAGGATTTCTCTGTACTTTGCTCCGGTCATCTTTCCCTCGAGCCGGACTAGTTTCCCAGTCCCTGCCGCTGAAAAACATCCCCACTGCTTTATGCTGCCACCACCATGCTTCACCGTAGGGATGGTGCCAGGTTTCCACCACGAGTGACGCTTGGCATTCAAGTGTAGAGTTCAATCTTGGTTTCATCAGACCAGAGAATCTTGTTTCTCATGGACTCCAAGCGGGCTGTCATGTGCCTTTTACTGAGGGGTGGCTTTCATCTGACCATTACCATAAAGGCCTGATTGTTGGAGTGCTGCCGAGATGGGAGAACCTTCCAGAAGGATTTTTTATTTTATTTAATCCATTTTAGAATAAAGGCTGTAACTTAACTTAATTTGGAAAAAGCCAATGGGTCTGAATACTTTCCAAATGCACTGTAGATCAAGCGTATGCCCCCTTTGATATAAGGGTTCACTTTAAAAAATGAATCTAGAAGGGAGGTAGGTTGGTGTGATGGGAAGTGACAAGAGTATGAAGATACCTGCAATTGCGTAGTTGTGTACCTGAAGAAATGGGATCAAGGAATATTGAACATTTCAAAAGATGCAAAATCCATATCAATGTACATGTCGTTCAGTGAGGAGATTCCTTTCCCAGACCAGGTATGAAACTCCCCGCCTAATACTGATGGAGATAATTAATGGTTCTTTAATAATGGGGCAGAAGTTGAAAATTCACTGAGACCAAACGATTGCCTAGACTGTTCCAGAATTTTAGAGAATGTTTCTCAATAGAGTTTTTAGTGTATTTGGAAACAGGCTCAGCTAATGCAAGTTTTGAACAGAGCAAGGCAGCTAAGGAAGTGGGGCCATAGGATGAGATCTTCAGGCCTGTAACATCAGGGATTTCTGTCATCCAATATAGAATGATATTTAGATTAGTGCTAGACTTCCGAATGAGATCTCTGCAATACGCTTTTACGTAAATTGTTCCAGAAAAAAAGCAGATAACAATTTATCTATGGATTAAACATTTTAAAAAACATTGTCAGAAAGATAGGAATACATTGAAATAAGTATAGAAACCTAGTTAATTCTTCTGCATTTATAAAGATCTTTGAAATTGTGTGTGACCCAAATATTTCAATTTCCGTCACTGAAGGGCACATGACTAAAATAGGTTTGCATGGCAGAAGGATTAATAGGCAGCAATTGACTTTGTAGATTAACCTGAGACCCAGATACTTCACCAAATGTCTTTAGTAGAACCAAGATCTCTAAAAGACCAGTTAAAAAAGCCTCAGACATCTATTATATAATGTCATCCACATAAAGTGAAACTTTATTCGAAGAGGGGGCTTAGAGCATACCATTGATAGTGGTGTTATTACATATTGCTATGGCTAAAGGCTCAATTGCAATGGCAAACAGCTGAGGGGATAGAGGACAACCCTGTCTTATCCCACGTTGAAGTTGGAAAGTATCTCTACATTGCAATTCTGTAAAGAAATTTGCCTCTATGAACCACTCAAGTTGTTTTTATTCTCATTATATGTGAAATACATGCTTGCCTCATTGTTGAGGAGTATGATTCCTCAAATATGGAAACCAAGAGAGGAGAGAGTTGATCTGATTATTTTTTAAATAATTAGCTTGGAAGTCCGTCGGATTTACCACACTGCATAGATTTAATTGCCAACACAATCTCTTCTACAGCGAACTGTTCTTCTAATTCAGCAGTTCTCAGGGTCAACTGTAGGAATATCTAAATTCTCAAAGAAGGTGTCAAGTAATGTGACATTACCAGTGGATTCCGAAGTATATAATTGTGATATAATTGTGACCTCTAATTGACCTCTAAATGATCAATACATGTGTTACATAGCCCATCAGTTCTCAGGTATGGTTTGATTTGCGGTTCTCTGAGCAGCTTTTTTCAGCTTGTCAAGTTGAAAGGAGATCAAACTCTGTATGAAGTGTCAAACGTTGTTTTAGTAAATCTGGGGATGGAGAGTGTGAATATGCCATTTCCAAATCAAGATTTATTTGTAAGTTCCCCTAGGTATGGAATATCCTTCCTTAATCTTGCGCTGTACGAAATAATTTGGCCTCTTAGATCAAATCAAATTTTATTGGTCACATACAAGTGATTAGCAGATGTTTTTACGGAAGTAGCGAAATGTTGTGCTTCTAGCGCTGACAGTGCAGTAATATCTAACAAAATACACAACATATACCCAATACACACAAATCTAAGTAGGAATGAATTAAGACTATATACATATGGACGAGCAATGTCAGAGCGGAATGGACTAAGATACAGTAGAATAGTATAGAAAACAGTATATACAGTGGGGCAAAAAAGTATTTAGTCAGCCACCAATTGTGCTAGTTCTCCCACTTAAAAAGATGAGAGAGGCCTGTAATTTTCATCATAGGTACACTTCAACTATGACAGACAAAATGAGAAGAAAAAAAATCCAGAAAATCACATTGTAGGATTTTTAATGAATTTATTTGCAAATTATGGTGGAAAATAAGTATTTGGTCAATAACAAAAGTTTCTCAATACTTTGTTATATACCCGTTGTTGGCAATGACAGAGGTCAAACGTTTTCTGTAAGTCTTCACAAGACTTTCACACACTGTTGCTGGTATTTTGGCCCATTCCTCCATGCAGATCTCCTCTAGAGCAGTGATGTTTTGGGGCTGTTGCCCAGTGAAACTTAACTTTACAGCTGGCAAAAGTGACCAAGCAACCAGCTGTCCCTCTCACGAGATTAGGCCTAGCCATATAAATTCAGGTGGAAAAAGATTACAGATGACAATATACAATAACATTTTTCAAAAAATAGCTAATAAAAAAAAGGTAGAAGAACAATAAAAACAAAAACAAAAATACTCTGAAGTCTGGTATGAAAAAGAAACACACCCTGGTCACCTAATAGAACAAGGTAATCCCGACGCAGATATCCACACATAATGTGCTTGTAGTGGGGAACACTAAACCTATCCAGGAGAGAGCCCTGCTGAAATAGTGAAGGGTTTAAAAACAAGTTGCGCATAATAAATAAATAAGAAATACTTATTTACAACTCAAAACTAGGCTATTTTAAAAGAAAGTATAAAACATTTTATAAATCACATCTTACAGCAATACCACTAAGTTGGCAGCAATGTCTTTAAAGAAATGACGAAACCTAATAATAAAACTTAGCTTTATCTACCCTGGATACTGGTACCATCGATAAATAGAAAGCTTTATCTACCCTGGATACTGGTACCATCGATAAATAGAAAGCTTTATCTACCCTGGATACTGGTACCATCGATAAATAGAAAGCTTTATCTACCCTGGATACTGGTACCATCGATAAATAGAAAGCTTTATCTACCCTGGATACTGGTACCATCGATAAATAGAAAGCTTTATCTACCCTGGATACTGGTACCATCGATAAATAGAAAGCTTTATCTACCCTGGATACTGGTACCATCGATAAATAGAAAGGAGCATCTTCATGGTAATAAAATAAAACTTTAAAACAAAAGGAGAATTGACTCACCAAAACTAAGGCACTAATGTAACCTAATAATAATAATAATAATACTATCAACTGATACCACTGGCAATGCTATACAGTATCTACAAAAGAGAGACTGAGTCTGCAGTGGTAGACACATTCGTCCATTACCCTAAATCGCCAAAAATAGGTGAACATTCAGCCATTTGTTTCATCCGACCTTGGTAGAATGTTCGCCTTCTTGAAGGCCATCACCTTACGGGGTCTAGGAACTCTTTCTCAGTGCTGTTGTATGTTATACGGAGGCGGGGGCGGCAGGGTAGCCTAGTGGTTAGAGCGTTGGACTAGTAACCAGAAGGTTGCAAGTTCAAATCCCTGAGCTGACAAGGTACAAATCTGTTGTTCTGCCCCTGAACAGGCAGTTAACCCACTGTTCCTAGGCCGTCATTGAAAATAAGAATTTGTTCTTAACTGACTTGCCTAGTTAAATAAAGGTAAAATAAATTTAAAAAGCGACACCATACCGAACATCGGTCCATCCACGGAGCAGACTCTTGACATGGTTGAAAGTGGCACGGTCACAAGCAACGCTGGGGGCATAGTCTGGGAAGACAGAGATGGGTGCTCCGTTGCATTGAAGTGGGCCAAATTCTCTGGTACGCCGAAGAACATGAATACAATCCTGATAGTATTGTAGTTTAGCCACAATGTCACAAGGTTTTTCACCAGGCTTTCTTGCTTGAGAGCCCTGATGTGAGCGGTCTTCATCGAATTTGAGGGTTTCCTTCAATAACTTTGAGACCGATGAAGTAGAACTTGAGCCCAGGTCCTCAGCTACCCCCATGATCCTGATATTGGATCTTTGCATATGACCTTGTAAATGTATGCATTGTTCCTTTAGGCTAGCCACATCAGTTTCGAGCTTCTTTACTGTGGTTTGTAGGGTAGACATGTCGTCTGTGCATGTTGACAAGCCTTGTTCCATGTCGGAGACGGTTTTCTTAACTGTACAAATTATTGCTGTATGCTTTGCGAGTTCATTCTTGACTGCTTGTAACTCCGACTTAATGAAATTAAAGTCCTCACTGAGCGCCTCCTTGAGTTACGACTTGAGTATAGATTAAATGTCCGCTCTGAGGGCAGCAAGAATCTCGGCCTTCAAATCCTCTGTGTAATTTTTTTGTTGAAGAACTCGAGCTCCTCGTCTTGGGCCTAGTATTTTCTCTTTTGTCAGTGAATCCGCTAAACTTAAACTTTCAGGTTATGCACCATTTACACACAAAAAAATAAATAAAAGGTGAACAAAGTAAAGCACGTCATTCAAAGGCGGTGTTTCCTAATTTTTTTTGGGTCAAAGTGCAAAGAAAGTATTAAATAAATGCAATTTCAGGAGGAGCTCCCTTACTAGCGCCCCCCAAATTTAAAAACTTTTGATATACATAGCTTCTCATATTCAGTTTATTGAGAAGTCATTGAAAATGTCATTTTTTCAATCATTGGAATTTCAGATTACCTTCTGAATTGACTGCCTTCAATTCTAATTGACCCTAACCCTGGTGTGTGTACACATGCATGCGAGTTGTCAGCGCTCACCATCCGTAGGTAGTTCATCAGGCTGGTGCCGTGCTCCCAGATTTTGGGTGATTGACAGGTTAGCTGTGTGGCGCCCACGCTCTGGCTGCGGTTGAGCTCCCTCACAGCGGACACCACCACATGCATGGCATCAAACAGCAGGGCTGGGGAGAGCTGGGGGACAGAGAGAGGGGGCAGAGAGAGGAGGGGGCAGAGAGAGGAGGGGGCAGAGAGAGGGGGCAGGGGAGAGAGAGGAGGGGGAAAGAGAGAGGGGGGCAGAGAGAGGGGGGGGCAGAGAGATAGAGAGGAGATGGTAGATGGTTGAAGGAGAAAGGGAGAAAGAAAACAGATAGGTAGAAGGTTGATAGAGATATATAGACAAAGGGGAGAGAGAAAAGCAGTGATGGGTAGAGGGTTAAAGGAGAGCAAGGAAGAATGAGAGAAAATACAGGGTTGAGAGAGAGAGCAAGATACACACTCAAATGCTGGATTAGGAAATTAGAGAGTCTCGATACTAAGCTATATATTTAGATATTCCATCCAGTGATAGCGTTTCTCTCTAAGTCTGAAAGAGCTTCATTGTAGGAGTGGGAGGAAACTAAGAAAATAATCCTCCTTAAATGTTCCGCACAATGGCAGGGTGGATTCCAGAAAGATATATAACAATACCCATCTGAATAAGAGAAGGCAGCTCGCTTACTGCTGGTGAATACAAAGTAAGCACACAGAGTCGTTATAGAGAATGGGGAGAGAGAGTAGGCAAATAAATTCATATTCTACAATAGAGTAAAAACAACCTAGTAGTTACAGTAGGAACACAGCTAGCTCTGTTGTAATGTAACATTGATTAACAAAGCACAAACTGTAGGGGGAGATTCAATGTGGATTCTTTGTCTCCTTAATGTTGACGTCAGAAAGCACAACACAGCATCTTCAATCCAATGAAAAGTCCATTAATTAAAAAATAATTTGAAATCACTTTATTAATCAGAATGTGTTGAGGCAAAACTCAAAACCCCAGGGTATTAATTGCACATTCAGCTTGATTGGGAAGAGTGTTGTTGTGCCTTGTGTTCTTTGTGCCATAAACATGCAATTACTTTGGCTGGGGTTAGTTTGAAAACTTAGCCGAGGAGGACTGTTAAATTAGTACACTTGATTGAGTGAATGTACTAAAAGCTTTTAAGCTTTTCATCTGTTGTTGCGAGGCAACTGGGGCTTAGTAGATTTTTTGTCATGTCAGGGCTAGGGAATCACCATGTCAGCTCTTAACAATATATGGTAAGGGGGCATGTGAGCTGCTCAGGGAAAACTCTGGGCCCTAGTAATAGTATTTCCTGGAAGGTCATGTGGTCAAGAATATCTCCTAACCCTACCTGTGAATTTGTATCCATCTCTGCTTTCAAGGACTCAATTACGGGCACCATTTGTGAAATTGCTATGAAAGGCTTACATGTTATTCTTACAAGTAACTGAGCAATCACATACATTTTCCCAAACCAAATATTGGCTGATCGTTTACGTGTTGTTGCCATGTCTTTCTGACCTTGTGTTGTGATGTCTTCCTATGTCTCATATTGTGCCTTTACTTTTATTTATTTAGCCCGCACTTGCCAGGCCGTTATTATAAATAAGAACTTGTGCTTAATTGACTTGCCTGGTTAAATAAAAAACAATCAAAATGGAGCTTTGCTCACCGGGACCCCAGTGAAAGGGGCATGGTCACAGTTTTCCTGCCAGGAGCGGTTGAGACTGAGGAGGAGGTCAGGGAAGTAAGGATGGCTGTGGTTGAGGACAGAGAAGCCAAGGATGTTGACCCAGCGCTTCACCAGGATGTCATCCAACTGCAGCAGAGAGAACTCCTGTATGCCAGAAGAGACACCAGTTCAGTCGGTTTAACATTTTGCTGCGTGTACATACTGAACAGCACATTCGTTTAACATTCTTTGAGGTATATTTTCCCGTTTGGTGGGTGTGGTGGCCGTGTGAACACTGATCTTTAGGTGGGACTCGAAGCAGTGAGTGATGTATTTTAAGAAAACTCTAAACTTGTGGAAAAGCATACCACATGCAATCACCTTCTGAGCTTTGCTTTCACCTGTTCAGTGCTTTGACATAAATGCAGATGTAGGAAAATGAGACATAAGTAACTAGTCACTATTGAAATGCATGCACAGCTAAAGAACCAGTCTTATCAAGCACGGTGTTGTGTTGAAACAGGCTGTACTTAGAATGAGACACATTGCATACAGAGTAGCACTGAACTCAGTTTTATTGACCTAATTCCATGGTAAAATAATATTTACATCTGGCCTCTTACCATTGTGGTGAAGATGTAGGTGTAGTAGATGGACAGCATCCCCAACTCTGACGCCTGAGAGAGGGAGAGATGGTGGCGGGAAGGAGATGACCCACTGAAGAGATGAGTCTTCAGTAAAGACTTAAAGGTTGAGACCGAGTTTGCGTCTCTGACATGGGTAGGAACGGTCTGCCTACCCATGTCAGAGACGCAAACTCGGTCTCAACCTTTAAGTCTTTACTGAAGACTCATCTCTTCAGTGGGTCATATGATTGAGTGTAGTCTGGCCCAGGAGTGGGAAGGGTGACGGAAAGGCTCTGGAGCAACGAACCGCCCTTGCTGTCTCTGCCTGGCCGGTTCCCCTCTTTCCACTGGGATTCTCTGCCTCTAACCCTGTTACTGGGGCTGAGTCACTGGCTTGCTGGGGCTCTCTCGTGCCGTCCCTGGGGGGGTGCGTCACCTGGGTGGGTTGATCCACTGTTGTGGTCGGCCTGTCTGGGTTGGCCCCCCCTGGGTTGTACCGTGGCGGAGATCTTTGTGGGCTATACTCGGCCTTGTCTCAGGATGGTAAGTTGGTGGTTGGAGATATCCCTCTAGTGGTGTGGGGGCTGTGCTTTGGCAAAGTGGGTGGGGTTATATCCTTCCTGTTTGGCCCTGTCCGGGGTGTCCTCGGATGGGGCCACAGTGTCTCCTGACCCCTCCTGTCTCAGCCTCCAGTATTTATGCTGCAGTAGTTTATGTGTCGGGGGCTAGGGTCAGTTTGTTATATCTGGAGTACTTTTCCTGTCCTATTCGGTGTCCTGTGTGAATCTAAGTGTGCTTCTCTAATTCTCTCCTTCTCTCTTTCTTTCTCTCTCTCGGAGGACCTGAGCCCTAGGACCATGCCCCAGGACTACCTGACATGATGACTCCTTGCTGTCCCCAGTCCACCTGGCCATGCTGCTGCTCCAGTTTCAACTGGCCTGGGCCCTAGGACCATGTCCCAGGACTACCTGACATGATGACTCCTTGCTGTCCCCAGTCCACCTGGCCATGCTGCTGCTCCAGTTTCAACTGTTCTGCCTTACTATTATTCAACCATGCTGGTCATTTATGAACATTTGAACATCTTGGCCACGTTCTGTTATAATCTCCACCCGGCACAGCCAGAAGAGGACTGGCCACCCCACATATGCTCTCTCTAATTCTCTCTTTCTTTCTCTCTCTCGGAGGACCTGAGCCCTAGGACCGTGCCCCAGGACTACCTGACATGATGGCTCCTTGCTGTCCCCAGTCCACCTGACTGTGCTGCTGCTCCAGTTTCAACTGTTCTGCCTTATTATTATTCGACCATGCTGGTCATTTATGAACATTTGAACATCTTGGTCATGTTCTGTTATAATCTCTACCCGGCACAGCCAGAAGAGGACTGGCCACCCCACATAGCCCGGTTCCTCTCTAGGTTTCTTCCTAGGTTTTGGCCTTTCTAGGGAGTTTTTCCTAGCCACCGTGCTTTTACACCTGCATTGTTTGCTGTTTGGGGTTTTAGGCTGGGTTTCTGTACAGCACTTTGAGATATCAGCTGATGTACGAAGGGCTATATAAATACATTTGATGTGATTTGATTTGAGATAGAGGGAGGGAGGAAGGGGGCTGTAGAATCCGTCTGGTTTCACTCACCCCAAAATAGTACATTCTCTCAGCAGTATTCTACACAGTGGAATATCATTTGTCTAGGGGTCAGTGTATGACTTAATTTCTGTGGAATGCCTGAGAAACATACTTTAATGAACAAAAGTCAAAGAAAAGGGAGGGGAGTTCCATTTTTGTCTGTGTCCAGAATATATTTCCCATGAGAGACTGTGCTGTCAAATTGATAATGAAAAATGGCTAAACTTGATAAACACAAACGTTTAACCTCACAACAGATAACACATGATCAGAATTGCAGCCATATGACTTTTAGCCCAGTTTTTGTAGAGCACTAGTACAAATCAAGCTGGTGAACTGGCAGACAGACAAGTCAATTGGCTTCTGACAGGCTTGGTCAAAAATCACATTGAGAAAAAGGTTGTCAAGTTTGCTCTGCATCATCTGCCGTCAACACTGAGGCAAACGACAACTTAAAGGCAAACTTTACAACCAGGAGATAAGGAATTAGTCTGAAATGGCACCCTATTCCCTATAGAGAGCACTGCATTTGACCAGGGTCCATAGGTCATCATGGGTCCTGGTCAAAAGTAGCGCACTATATAAGGAATAGGGTGCCATTTCAGACAAAGCCAAAGAGTAAGAAACCGTAGCTGTGCTTTAGAATATTTCAAACTTTTATAGTAGTACTTTATTTGCCCATCTTATAAAGGAAATTGATCAGATTTTATAATGAAGAAATGTAAGGTTTTTCAAGGGGGAAAAAATAATAATAATTTGATACAAGTTTCTTCTGCATAATGTTTTTCTAGAAATTTAAGGTCAGAATCTGCAGCCAATACATTGTCTCCATACAATGTGGATGGAGATTGTGAAGCGTGTTATGTTTTGTTCCAGTTACAATGCCTCTATGCTTTTTACATTACCCTCAAAGCAGCCGGCACATAAAACTATTTTGAATGTGTATTTCCTCTACATAATCCACCTGACTTCAATTTGCTGCTTCCTGAATCCACATCATTGGTTAGCTCACAAATAATGATGCCTCAAGCCCGAGCAGCTTCTTGTCTGTAACATAATCAAGAATTTTCACACTAACATGATGTGCTTTTAGGGAAACCACTTCAATTATTGCCCTTGGAAAGACATCCATTTTATTTTGGGGGATTTTTCAAGTTTATTGGACAGAGAGGCATGGAAGAGGGACAGGAAAGGAGGGAGGAGAGATGCTAGAGGGGAGGAGTGGGGCTCGAATTCCAACCCACGCCAGCACTGACATACATATAAGCTCTGAAGGCGCGGTAGTAACCAATAGACCACCCCAGGCCACAGTCGGAAACCTCTACCTAAACTTCTTGAATAGTAGAGAAAAAATGAACTCTGTATTCCATGTTGTCAGCAGACATTAGTATTCTCTTTATGATGGTTGGGAAGTTTGCCTGGGAAAACATATTTTATAGTTTCATATTTTCAAAGTGTTCATTTTCTCCTGTCCCTTGGGATTACTTTAAAGGAAGAGAAAATTCCAAAAACAATGTGACATTTTTACTTGACAACTTTTTACTATGCAAACCAATCATAAAGCCAGTCAAATAAATAAGTCATGCCAATTTTGGTTATTATAAATTCATAAGAACATGACCCAAAGCTTTTCCACGGATCTTTGAAACTTCTATTAGATGCGTAACAGAAGCTGTCTAATACTAGTGCTTACTATTCATATGTTAAAATAGTAATGCTTTTAGTAATGTTAGTACCAAGCATGCACTTGCAAACAATCAAAAATGCACAACACTTGTAAATCGTTACCATATAGGTATTATTGGATACAAACAAGCATAGTGAGTCATATAAACAGATATTGAATGGGAAAATGTTAAACATTTATACAATTTGTATAATGTACATGTAATCTGTTACATGTAAGGGATTACAAAAAACGTTAACTAATCTGTTATGTTACCAGCAAAAATATTGTAATCAGATTACAGATAGTTTTGAACTACTACATGATTAATTTGAGTATTACTTGAGAGAGGATGTTCGTGGGAAAAAAATAATCTGACACTTCTGTTTTCTCAATGACATTCAAATCAACATTGAAAGAAAGGCGCAAGTTAAAGTTTGTTCCGCCTGAGAGAGTCTGACCACAAGTCAGAGACCACTATCATAACACACCAAATGTGTTTGATGGATTGCGGGAAAAGAGCAGGAATACACTTTTGTAGGCTACAGCCAAAGCTATGTCTTCCAATAGTGCGACTGCTGTCGGCATCCAAAGATTATCCAACTTGAATAAACTTTTGGAGGTAAGGATGACAGCAGTGGTGTAGTCTATGGCGATACGGATATCACTTGTTATAGATATCTACATTGTGCAATGATGTGAATCACACTGCTGCTCTCTCATTTAGCTATTTGCGCCGAACACATTGTGGTTGTGGATGGCTGTTCACAAATCTAAAATGTGTATTTGAACCCAATAATGGTTGAATTCAAGAAGTTTAAGCTGCCTATCAATCATTGTTTTGGAACCACTGGACAGCCAGTGAAAAATGTGCTCTTGAAATAGCTGCATAGTGCAGATCCCAGTGGTGCTTTTATTTCGCAATCTAATTCATGCCGATTCAAAAAAACAAAAAAAATCCATCGGCCTAATGGACACAAGCTCAAACACTTATGATAGATTTAAAGCTCCAATCTGTAGTTGCTCCGCACACACACACTTTAAGTCGGAAGTTTACATACACGTAGGTTGGAGTCATTAAAAACTAGTTTTTCACTTTACTTCTTGGATATAGGGGGCACTCTTTTAATTTATGGATAAAAAAAACGTTCCTGTTTTAAACAAGATATTTTGTCACGAAAAGATGCTCGTCTATGCATATAATTGACAGCTTTGGAAAGAACACACTGACGTTTCCAAAACTGCAAAGATATTGTCTGTGAGTGCCACAGAACTAATGCTACAGGCGAAACCAAGATGAAATTTCATACAGGAAGTGCCCCAGATTTTGAATGCGCTGTGTTCCAATGTCTCCTTATATGGCTGTGTATGGGTCACGAATGAGTGTAGACTTTCTGTCGTTTCCCCAAGGTGTCGACAGCATTGTGACGCATTTGTAGGCAAATCATTGGAAGATTGACCTTAAGAGACTACATCTACCAGGTGGCTGCTTGGTGTCCTCCGTTGCAATTATTGCGTAATCTCCAGCTGCGTGTATTTTTTGTTTGTGGAGGTCTATAATTTTTTTTCTGAGTTCCTGGCTGATTTCTTTAGATTTTTCCATGATGTCAAGCAAAGAGGCACTGAGTTTGAAGGTAGGCCTTGAAATACATCCACAGGTATACCACCAATTGACTCAAACGATATCATTTAGCCTATCAGAAGCTTCTAAAGCCATGACATAATTTTCTGGAATTTTCCAAGCTGTTTAAAGTCACAGTCAACTTAGTGTATGTAAACTTCTGACCCACTGGAATTGTGATACAGTGAAATAATATGTCTAAACAAAAACTCAAGCCTGAGCCTGATGAGCCATACATTTTATGAGCCCTATATTAAAGACATTTAATGAGTCCAAACTCAAAAAAGCACAAATGATTGTGCCATTATCCAATACATATATGATATAGGCAGAAAATTGCTGTAAATAAACCACTACTGAAGGACACCAAGAAGAACCAAGAAGAACACCAAGAAGAAGAGACTTGCTTGGGCCAAGAAACGCGAGCAACGGACATTAGACTGGTGAAAATCTGTCCACTGATGAGTCCCAATTTGAGATTTAATGGTTCCAACCTCTGTGTGGTCTCTGGGAGACGCAGAATAGGTGAACGGATTATCTCCGTATGTGTGGTTCCCACCGTGAAACATGGAAGAGAAGGTGTGATGGTGCTTTGTTGGTAACACTGTCTGATTTGTTTAGAATTCAAGGCACACTTAACCAGCATGGCGACCACAGCATTATGCAGTGATACACCATCCCCTCTGGTTTGGGCTTAGTGAGACGATCACTTGTTTTTCAAAATGACAATGACCCAACACACCTCCAAGCTGTGTATGGGCTTTTGACCAAGAACGAGAGTGATGAAGTGCTGCATCAGATGACCTGGGCTCCACAATCACCCGACCTCAACCTAATTGAGATAGTTTGGGAATAGTTGGACTGCAGAGTGAAGGAAAAGCAGCCAACAAGTGCTCAGCATATGTGGGAACTCCTTGAAAACTGTTGCTGAAGACAGCATTCCAGGTGAAGCTGGTTGAGAGAATGCCAAGGGTGTGCAAAGCTGTCATCAAGGCAAAGGGTGATGTAATAGTGATGTCGTCACTATTATTCTACAATGTAGAAAATAGTAAAAATAAAGGAAAACCATTGACTGAACAGGTGTGTCAAAACTTTTGACTGGTACTGTATATATTTCCAACCTGAATATATTCTTGAAGAATATAACTTATAAATGCCTCATGAGCTCAGTTCATCGCTTCTTGGCCTTTTGGCTAAGATCAAGTGTAGTGTCCTTGACAGGTGCTGCGCTTGATCAGAGAAGTGATCGCAGGCCGGAGAGCGCCCGGGAAATTGTGCTATTTATTTTTGTTTAAAATCAGTATTGTTGTATTGTTTCACTATTGTTTTTTGTCCTGGGTTAGGTGGTGGTTCTGGTGGTGGACTACAGGTGCACCAGCACCTGTAGGGTGAGTTTAAAGGGCCTCTGGTCCTTTTTTTTCTTATTTTATTAAAATTTCAGTTCTCCCCCTGTTTGTCCTGTTTTGTACCTCTCTTCCCCCTTGTATCCTACCCTCCCTCCCTTCAATTATTCCTACTGTTTTGAGTTTTGTGTTGCCTGCTAGCCGGAGGGGCTTTCTGGCTTGTTGGAACGCTAGCCTCCTGGCCCTTTAGGCGTGGCAGGCATTGCATTGTTGCGTGTTTGTCTGACTGTATTCTCCTTGTTCCCATCCACCTTGTACTTGTTAGTTCACCCCCTAAAATTGCCCTATATCAGGGGCTTCGATGTCAGTTTTGCCAATGCCAGCTTCCTGAGGGAGTTCTGGGGGAAACTCCAGAACGCCCTGAACACCCAGGGGTCCCTCACAGCAATGTTTGAGGTGACCAAGCTGACGGATAATAGCATTAAAACCGTTATTATCCGTATGTACAATGAAACCGTACAGCCGGAGGACGTTGCAGTATGGCTGGGCAGGTACTGCAACGTGAAGGGTCCCCTGATCCAGGTAAAAGACCTCGATGGAATCTGGACAGGGGCCTGGAGGGTCACTGTCCAGCAAAGGGAGGACCTTGGGGGCTATGGTGGGTTGAAAGCCATCCCATCCACCATAGTCCTCGGAGAGAACAGGGGCCATGTTCACTACCAGGACCAGCCCAAGCTGTGCCGTAAGTGTGGTGAACATGGCCACCTTGCAGATGCCTGTCAGAAGGTCGTCTGCATGAAGTGCCGGGAGGTGGGCCACCGCTACGAGGAGTGCACGAACGGAAGGTCGTGCAACCTCTGTGGCGAGCGGTCCCAACTCACCCGCGACTGCCCCTCCTCCTGGGCCAACAGGGCCAAGGCTGGAAGGAGGGAGTGGGCGGCCGCGGACCGGGCTTTCGAGCGCCAGAGGGCTGGAACGGCAGTTGCCGAAGTGGTAGTGGAGGAGCCGGTGGTGGTGGAGGAAGAGGCAGTAGTGGAGCCGGTAGTGGTGGTGGAGGAGCGGTGGAGCGGTGGAGGTAGTGGAGGGCGCAGAAGGTGTAGTGGTGGGAGTGGGAGACAAAACCCTCCCCACCCCAATCCCCCTGCCCCAGACTAATGTGACCCCTGAAGGAGAAAGTGCCGAGAAAGACGGCTCTGGAGAGATGTTCAGCGAAAGCTCCCCAAGTGGGTCAGATATTATAGGGTAGGTGTCGGAAAGCACCATGGAGACTGTGTCAGAAGGTACGGGGGAGGAGGGGGAGATTCTGGAGAAACACCTCCCCCACGTAAAAGAAACGTTGAGGAGCTCTCTGACCCCGAACAGGGTGAGGAGAAAAAGGGAAAGGTGGAGTGGGAGAGCTCCCAGGGGGAGGAAGAACTCAGAACCTTCCCCTCCAACTCCCCCAATCAAGTCTCCTTTTTAAGTCCTGTTTTAATAACCTCCTCTCCCTTCCAAACCCCTTTACCCCAGAGGGAGAGAGAGAAAGTCCCTGAAAACGAACCCCCTTTTAACTGTTCAATGCTTTTTCTTTTAGCACTGTTTTTACTCACCCCTTTTATGGCTTTTAAAATCACCACTATAAATGTGAGGAGTGTAAGAACAGCAACAAGAGCACAGTCGGTTTTATCCTTTTTAGCAAGGTTTAACTTTGATGTGTTTTTACTACAGGAGTGTGGTCTACCCTTTTTATCCTCTTACAGGAAATGGGAGGATATGTGGCAGCACGGGCCCTCCATTTGGAGTGGTTCCAATTTTAACAAGAACGACGGTGTTGACATTTTAATCAAGACCCCACAGGTGGTGGTGAAGGGGAGCACGGTGGTGGTAGGTGGGCGTGCTCTTTTAGCCAATTGTACTTTTATGGGGAGGGATTTTAACGTGCTAAATGTGTATGGTTTTAACGATAAACATGACCGGTGCACACTTTTAGAGGGCCTGCAGTCCCACATGCTAGGGAGGGATCCTCTAGTGGTGGGATGGGATTTTAATTGTGTTTTAAGTAGAGCAGACAGGAGAGGGGCAGGATGGGATTTTAAGGTAGACAGGTCAAGTGTTTTATTGCAAGGGCTGTGCAGGGATTTTAAACTGACTGACTGTTTTAAAACCCTGCATCCAAGAGAGGAGGGCTTCACCTGGACCAGTGGTGACGGCACCAGAGCCTCTCACATTGATTATCTGTTTACCCGGGACTGTCCCCCAACTGATGCTAGAATAACCCCTGCTTTCTTCTCAGATCACGTAATGCTGACGTGCACCCTTCCACTAACTTCGGGTGTGACTGTGGGAAGAGGGCCCTGGAAATTGAACTGCTCCCTTTTAGAAGATGATAGAGTAGTTAGTCAGTACAGAGAGCAGTTCAGCCAGTGGCAGACGCTACAGGACTTCTTTGACACACGAGCACAGTGGTGGGAAATGGTGAAGGGAAGGACGAGGACCTTCTTTAGAGAGATAGGAAAGAAAAAAAGCGAAGAAAAATATAGACGCATGGTGGGACTGCAAAAGCGACTGGAAAGGTATTTTAACCTATGCCAACAGGGCCTTGATTTTAACCAAGAAATTAAAGAAGTAAAAAAGGAAATGGCATTTTTAGCAGAACAGAGAAGCAAGGGGGTTATTTTAAGAAGCAAGGAAAGGGAATTAGAAGAGGGGGAGAAGTGCACAAGGTACTTTTAAGAAAATAGTCAGTAAGGGTAGGTTAATGACTTGTTTAAAAAAATAAAGATGGGGTTTTAAAAACAGATACAGAAGGAATAAAATAAGTAGTTGAGGATTTTTATGGGGAACTGTTTGGGGTAAAAGATGTGTGCGAAGAAACAATGGGGGACCTTTTAACATACATCGACAAGACCCTACCCAATACAGAAGACCTGACAAAAGACCTGACGAGGACAGAAATCGAACAAGGACTGAAACATTTTAAGAGGGGTAAATCACCGGGGGAGGACGGCCTCCCTTTGGAGTTTTATTTGACCTTTTGGGATGTTTTAGCCGACGAACTTCTGACTGTTTTTACCGACTTTGAACATCTTGACAGACTACCTGACAGTTTTAGAGTGGGGATCGTGACTCTTTTATATAAGAAAATGACAGGACGGACCTGAAGAACTGGAGACCGATAACCCTTTTAAACTTTGATTGTAAACTTTTTTACCAAGGTTTTAACACTCAGAATGTCTTCTGTTTTAGGGGAGGTGATCCACCCGGACCGAACCTGTGCCGTGCCCGAAAGGAAGATCACGGACAGCCTGATACTGATCCGAGATGCCATCTGTTATGCGAGAGACAGAAACATGCGGCTTGTAGTCCTACATTTAGATTTTGAAAAAGCCTTTGATTGGGTCTCGCACCAGTACCTCTTTAAGGTACTGCAAAAAATGGATTTCCCTGACAGGTTCTTAGCTTGGGTGGGACTGCTGTACGGGGACATCACCAGCAAAATCCTTGTAAATGGGCATCTGTCAAAAGCAGTGGGAGTACACTGCGGCGTCCGTCAGGGCTGTCCGTTATCTCCTCTTCTGTTCGTGGCCTGTATTGAACCACTGGCACAGGTCTTGAGAAGGGACCAAGGGATCAGTGGGGTGGGTGACCGCCAAGTGCGTCTTTTACATGGACGACGTCAACATTTTATGTACCAACCTTTTATCCGTCGACAGGACACTGGACAGGACTGACTGGTACGGACGAGCCTCTGGGGCGAGACTGAACAGAGACAAGACAGAGGCCCAATTCTTCGGACCGTGGGCAGACCCAGACTTGACCAGACTACCTCTGACAGTTAAACCGACGGACATAAGGGTACTGGGATTAACGTTTGACCGGGGGGGAGGAGGGAGCGGTAGGCGAGCCCACAACGGTCTGGCGCAACGTGGCCCATCCTGCTCTCCTGAATCGGCATCGGGACCTGTCCTGGATGGTCGCCCACGAGATCCTCCCGGTCAGGGCCGTCATGCACTCACGGGGCATGGCGAGGACATCCGCGTGCCCCCGACCAGGCTGCGGCCAAGAAGAGTCGATGAGGCACATGCTCTGGGAGTGCAGAGCCGCCAGGGACCTGTGGAAGGAAGCAGGCCCCCTGATCATCTCGTGTCTGCCAGCAGGGGAGGACCTAACACCTCAGCTCGTGCTGTACGGGGTGGGCCGAAGGCCCTTTCCACCAAAGGCCTTCACCAAGTTCTGGCCCACCCTCACGTGCCTGAAGGAAGCACTGTGGTCCTCCCGTAACCTGCTAGTAGCGAAAAACGTAGAGACCACCCCCCAGGCAGTGGCCATGGTAGCCACGGAAGCCCTGTGGTGGTACGGAAGGAAGGGGGCCTCGACCCCAGGCGAAGGGTCCCCCACAACACCCTAGGTCCCGGCGGCCACGGCCTGACAGCGCTGCGGCGCCTAGGGCGATGCGCCTAGGGGAGGGATCTCCTCTGGGCCCCGAAGGATGGGACGATGATCTATTCAGAAGAGCAGGATGAGGCGAGTTTGATAAGGACTCACCCCGCTCCTGTACAAGGGACCCGAAGACAGCCTTTTAACAAAGTGACTTTTTGACATGTTTCTCATGTCTTAAAAATGTTTTATATTTGTTAAATAATTTGTACACATTTTAAATGGCTTTTACAGATTTGAATTTTTATACAATGAAAAGTACTTTCCCAATGGTTGTTTTTAATTGTCTCAACAACATGTACTTTAAATTTAAATGTAATTTTCAAATGTTGTGTTTTTAGCTTTATCAACGTTTTTATGTGTAAAAATGATATGCAAATATGTATGAGCTGTTTTTAAAAGGAATCGTGATAATAAAAACTTTTCCAAAAGAAAAAATGAGCTCAGTTCAACTGTCACATTCCATGAGCACTCAAAATATAAGCTTGTTTTTCTCCAATGTTTGTGAACAGTGTAAATGTAAACAAACTTTGTATAGCCTCATAACAGAGTTAAAACAATAAGTTTGATATCATGAATGGTCCATCCTTGCACCCATAGCGCTGTCTATTAATCTGAAAGTGGTTACATTTCTCCAGACCCAACCCTCAGTCTCCATCCCTCCAGACTCATCCCTCCCTTAGGCAGGGCGAATATTTTGTTATCGTTTCATCTGTGGATTTGATCTTTAAACAGCTGCATATTATCACAATATCAGTGTCACCAACAAAAAGGTAAACAATAGGCCTGTAGCAAATACAGCATATGGCATTCATTTTTCACATGTAAATAGCTCAAAGCATGCCATTCCATGATCGAAGCATTTATTTTTCAACTCAAATCAATGAGCCCAATCAGTCCTCCATAATAACAACATCACAATGAACAGAGTAGGGCTGGCTAATAAGTCCTTCGTTTTGGGGTTATGCTCAGGTAAAACAATGTCTAATCTATACTTTCAAGTCCTATTTCTTGAAGATCAAAGGGTATAACATTTATTGGAATGACTGGAATTCTGTTAGGCTTTGGTTATTAATGTAAAGATAAAATGTAAATCGTATTATATGTAGTAGAAAGCGATGGTTATAAGAAGCCTACATAACCAACCCATAAAGTAAAATGTAACATCCATATGGCCAGCTATGTAAACTTTAACATTGATTTATCCTGCAATAGATGTCGTTCAATTGGTAACATACATTTTTGTCTTCTTCCAATACCTCTTAAGGGGAAAGCAATCTAAAAGTAACTGAATAATCAGATTAATGAATGTAATCAGATAGGCTACCTGGGGCAGCTGTCGTTCTGCCTGAACAAGGCAGTTAACCCACTGTTCCCTGGTAGGCCGTCATTGTAAATAAGAATTTGTTCTTAACCAACTTGCCTAAAGGTTCAATATTTTTTTCTTTAAGACTATGTTACTAAGTTTGGGTAGTCAAAAAGTTACGTTACCGATGACAATTTTGGACAAGTAACTGTAACGGATTACCTTTAGAAAGTAACCTACCCAACCCGGTTTGTTTGAACCCAGCTTGTTAGTGTATTGAATGTAGCCACTATTAGTCATACTGTATTCCCAATCCCAAATTGCCTCCTAGACCCAATACTCTATGTACCTGTGGAGATCTGAGAGGATTTGATAGATGTAAGCAATATGGTGAAAATTCCACTGAACCTATCAGATGTCAAGGTAGAAAGATGTATTACCATATCACTAGCTAAGTGTCTATAAGAGGGTACGCGTAGCAGTGTACTAGAATATTGGACTGTTGGCTTTCATACTTTTCGAAATCTCAGCGCAGCTCAAGCAATTTCTCCAACTGTCAACACATTCAAATGAATATAAAAAGCATACCAGAGATGCGTTGGTTGGGAATTGTGGGAAGGTGTGCGTTCGGGCTGTGCGTCCACGCGGATGGTGGTCTCAGAGCCGCATAGCTATGTCACAATGGGACACCGGAATATCAGGGAGTAAGAGGCCATTTGGGATGCTTACCCGTTCCAGGATGAGGTGGGACACAGTGGCGTTGGCGTCCACTATGATGGTGTCAGTCTGGTCGTTGCGGATCTCTTTTAGAACAGGCATGGGGTCCTGACTGTCATCCAGCACACGAACAGTCAGCGTCTCCTTAGAGATTAGGAACTGACGCAGTAACTGCTCCAGGTTCATCAAACCTGGGACAACAGCAACAATTGGCAATGAAAGTGTAATATTGTATCCCACAGCCCACAACGTTGATACACTTTCTTATGAACATCAGGTCACTACAATATCATCTGAATATCTTCTATTAAAGCCTAATAGTCTAAGTAATGGCCAGTAGGAGACTATTGCAAAGAATTCTGTCCAAAAAGACCAGCATACAGTATGTAGTTTACCATCTTCAAAATATAACAAAATTGTAAGCAAGCAACATCATCTTTCCAGTGGCCAACTAACACTGTGAAAGCAATTTCACTAGGAAATATGCATTCTATTTTAAGTTAAGATAACATTGATATAGAGAAAATACCAGCTGTTAGCCTAAGTATATTTTTAGGTTGGAGGGATTCATCTTATCCACGTTCTATATGGGGCGGCAGCGTAGCCTAGTGGTTAGAACGAATCCCGAGCTGACAAGGTACAAAATCTGTCGCTCTGCCCCTGAACAAGGCAGTTAACCCACTGTTCCTAGGCAGTCATTGAAAAGAAGAATTTGTTATTAACTGACTTGCCTAGTTAAATAAAGGTAAAATAAATATATAAGCATTGGGAACCAAAGCAAAGCTTAACTCATCATTTCACTCTTTCCACACCTGCCCTTGTCTCTGGGTGATATCCCTGAGGTGGCCTGGCTCCATAGGCCTGTCACACAGACGCATGGTGACACACTCACAAACGTCCCAATGACCACGGCAAGACAGAAAAGCTCAATTGGATCAATAATGACCTGCAGATGAGTGATGAGTGCGTGATGTGAATGAAACAAATAATAGTCAGCTTTGGGCAGATGAGTGCTTAAGGGGCAGACTGACAGAGATGACTGACCTGCAAGAGGAAGACTGGTGGTTCCAATGGCTCAGTTGGTCAGAAAACAGTCAACACCAATTTTATGGGTCTGCTAAATTACCATCTCACTACATCGCCTCCTGTTGCTGTATATGCAATGATTGCATGCATGTCCTAAAGTTAAACTGTACAGGGGTATTGTTATCATATAAAACCCAGTGGAATTTCCATTACAGTAATTATATTTCTATGGGTCCATCCATCACAACATAGTTGAGTTCATTGAGTAATTGTATTTCTATAGGATTGTTTACTTGAATGGGAATGTCCATCTAGTAATTTCCATTTCTATGGTTGGCAACTCACAGTCAGCCCTGGCGCAGAGTAGACAGGCGCTGGTGCTGTTGAAGAAGGAGAGCAAGTCCACTACGGCTAGGCTGACATGTGCATTGGTGGGCCGCAGGTCCAGGGGCGAGAAGCGCGGGAAACGGGCCCTCAGGAGGTCCTCAGGGGCCACCCTCACGTAAGGCACCTGGGGGTGTAATGAAAAGCAAATTCAATCATACCGTAGAACAGGGACTGTAAGTATCAATCCTCTCAAAGTAGGAGTGCTGATCTAGGATCAGTTTAGACTTTTATATCATAATGACAATGGACTAAATCAGCACTCCGACTCTAAGAGCCTTGGTACATACTAGAGGTCGACCGATTATGATTTTTCAACGCCGATACCGATACCGATTATTGGAGGACCAAAATATACGATACCATTTCAAAGGGGTAACTTAAAATGTACCGTTTCTAAGCAGCTGACAAACTAATGCCTTGTGAATGAGAACTATAATACTTATAAAACTATAAGTAGTCCAGAAAATATGTATACAAAAGTCTGTACAGTATGCTGCAGGAGATGTACTGTGCAGTAAGAATATACTACAGCTATGTTTCGACAAACCAGTGCCTCTCCCCCTTGAACATCCCTTTGAAGCTGCCCACTGAGATGTTTTCAGGACCATAGCCAGCTCCTTCTAGTGCCATACACTGATGAATACTGTATACACACACACACACACACACACACACACACACACACACACACACACACACACACACACACACACACACACACACACACACACACACACACACACACACACACACACACACACACAGGTAACTGCCAAAATAAAGGAAACACCAACATAAAGTGTCTTGACAGGGAGTTGGGCCACCACGAGCTGCCAGAACAGCTTCAATGATCTTTGACATATAATCTACAAGTGTCTGAAACTCTAGAACACCATTCCTCCACGAGAAATTCCATAATTTGGTGTTTTGTTGATGGTGATGTAAAACACTGTCTCAGGCACCACTCCAGAATTTCCCATAAGTGTTCAATTCGGTTGAGATGTGGTGAATGACAGACACACACACATTAAACCCCCTATGCTCATTTGAGACCCCTCTTTCAAAGTCACAGATCTTTTAGCCATGGTAGACAAAATAATGGGCAACTGGGGATATTTAGAAATGACTATGCATGATGGGATGTTAAAAACCTCTCTAGGGTATGTGGGACGTTAACGTCCCACCTGGCCAACATCCAGTGAGATTGCAGAGCGCCAAATTCAAATACAGAAATACTCATTATAAAAATTCAGAAAAGATACAACTATTTTACATAGGTTTAAAGATGAACTTCTTGTATAACCAGCATAACCAGCCAAGCAGAAGAGTTACACAAGTCAGAAATAGAGATCAAATGAATCACTTACCTTTGATGATCTTCATATGGTTGCACTCAGAAGACATTCATTTATTCAATAAATGTTCCTTTTGTTTGATAAAGTCTCTCTTTATATCCAAAAACCTCCATTTTGTTTGCGCGTTTTCTTCAGTAATCCACTGGCTCAAACGCAGTCACAACAGGTAGACAAAAAATCCTAATTGTATCCGTAAAGTTCATAGAAACATGTCAAACGATGTTTATATTCAATCCTCAGGTTGTTTTTAGCCTAAATAATCGATAATATTTCAACCGGACAATTAACGTCGTCAAAAAAAAGAGGTAAACAAGAAAGGCACTCTCTCTGTTGCGCGCATGAAAAAGCTCTGTAACACGGCAGGGTCCACTCATTCCGACTGCTCTTACTTCCTCATTTTTCAGAATATAAGCCTGAAACAATTTCTAAAGACTTGACATCTAGTGGAAGGCATAGGAACTGCAATTTGAGTCCTAAGTCAATGGATACTGTAATGGCATTGAATAGAAATCTACAACAACAACAAAAAATCCTACTTCCTGAATGGATTTTTCAAAGGTTTTCACCTGCCAAATCAGTTCTGTTATACTCACAGACACTATTTTAACCGTTTTGGAAACTTTAGTGTTTTCTATCCAAATCTACCAATTATATGCATATCCTATCTTCTGGGCCTGAGTAGAAGGCAGTTTAATTTGAGAATGCTTTTCATCCAAAATTCCAAATGCTGCCCCCTACCCTAGAGAAGTTAATTGCTTAATTAACTCAGGAACAACACCTGCGTGGAAGCATCTGCTTTCAATATAATTTGTATCCCTCATTTATTAAAGTGTTTCCTTAATTTTGGCATTTACTTGTAAATAGACTAGCAAGCAGCTGATGTCTTCAAAGTCAATATGGCATCTATAGGGCACACAGGGGGATGATAGAATATGAAGTCACTACTGTAATAAACAGAGCTAGTATCCACTGCAGCTATGGGTGAAAAACCACTTGAGTAGAACCAATAGTTTCCTGCATTAACCCACTAAGTGAATCAATAACACTGTGGCTGGCTAGAAGGTTACACTCATTGGTTACACCTCATCACCATAGGCATAATGTTATAAGTATAGAGTTGACTTCGTGCCTGCCTGCTTCTACCCTAGCCCTTAATTGTTTCAGCGGTCCAGTGGTAATGTGTTGCCATATGGCGAAACAGACCATGATAAGCTCCAACAGCTGCTCAGCTCTGCTCACAGCAGGACAATGCTCTGCTTTAATAATAATAAAACATCCCAACGGCCATTAGGCTAGGACACAAGGTGAGACACGGCTAATGGGGGAATTGGCTGAAAAACAGCCATTACCAAATCTCATTGAAGGCTCTATTTTTGGCTGGCGGTAAGGAGGTGCAAGTATCAAACGCATGTTAGTTAGACATTTTGTAATGTAAAAACTGTCACACTGGCGTTTTCCAACCCCTAGGCCAGGTTCAATAATTTACCCATCTTCCTTTGAGGAAACAATATTTGAGGTGTGTCCTTAAAAATGTGCGCCAATATGGCAATTAAAAAAATAAAAAAATAAAAAATTATATATCTTTTTACATTTTATTTTTTATTAACAAATAAATACAGAAAGTACATGAGGGAACACAGGTATATATAGATTATATACAATGGACAATCGAGCTAGGGGGTACAATATCACACTACAATTACACAAGGACCTTAAGGGACATACATACACTTACAATTCTAACAGCTTTTTTGTTAGGAGAGTATTTAAGGGTCTTAAAATACAGTTCAATTTCTTTTTGTAGGGTAAGAAAATATGTTTTGTTGTTTGCAGATTTACATTTGTGTGTATGAAATTTAGACAAAAGAAGTGAAATTAATTGCATAAAAATGTTTCAGCTTATTTCTATCGTATGTAAAGAATCCAAGCAGTACATCTCTCCACAATAGTGTAAAATCTTCATAAATGTGTTCAATTATAAATCTACTGATGTCTTGCCAGTTTTCTTACATGAATACAATGCCAAAAAAGATGCAACACTGTTTCTGGGTGGTCATTACAAAAGGAGCAATTTGAGTTGATGTTTTCCTTCAACTTCTTCATATAGTGGTTGGCAGTATAATATTTATGAATAATTTTAAAGGAAACTTCCTTAATTTTGTTAACAAGTAGGTATGTGTGTGGCAACATCCAAACTTTTTCCCAACAGATATTATCAATAAATCCATTCCAATAAGGCATGACATCCTGCTGAAACAAGGTTCGTAATCGCTCTGTTGTTGAATGGACCTAAAGAGAAACAAATCTTTCCTACTGATGAGTCAACAGGGTCAATAGAAGGTAGGCTCTGATGGTCAGGTCTTGACACGTTCCTGAATAACAACAATAGCAACACCTGAGGGAATGGCATCTAAAACAATTGCAAAATCTTTAGGTGTTACAGGGACCTTTGTAAAGTGATGAGAATTCCTTATAACTGAGTAAAAGACCCTCTGCATTTACCAGTTGGCTCACCAATAGGATATTATTTCAGAACCAATATTCGAAAAAACAAATAAGTATTTTTATACAATATATCCCGATTATTCCATATATAATATCTGTGTGGAGAAAAATTGTGTTTATAAATTAAGGAAATATGGTCATTTCAGTGAGCACAACTAGGGATATAGAGTACCATACCACTCAATCATATGAGTCATAATACCCATAAAACCTAGCAATCAAATAAGGAAATGGTTCCAATGGTTTTTCACCATTCATTTTTGCCATAGGGAATTTTAGAAACACTTAAAATAAAGGCAGTGTTTCGTGTAGGCTTACCCTGACGAGACGTTTTGATAACCATGTAAATCTCTCTAGGACAAATTAAATGTTATTAGTCACATGCGCAAAATACAACAGGTAGACCTTACAGTGAAATGCTTACTTATGAGCCCCTAACCAAAAAAGCAGTTAGAAAAAAAATATGAGTAAGAATAAGAAATAAAAGTAACAAGTAATTAAAGAGCAGCAGCAAAATAACAACAGCGAGACTATACACAGGGGGGTACCAGTACAGAGTAAATGTGCGTGGGCACCGGTACAGAGTAAATGTGCGTGGGCACCTGTTAGTTGAGGCAATATGTACATGTAGGCAGTTACCAAGGTGACTTTTATCAATATATTTGCCTGTATTTACCCGCTCCCAAAATGAAATGCTAATGTAGTTATCATAAAATAACCAGTGTTGTGTTCGAGACCACTTAAAGCGAGACCGATCCAAAGCCAGAGCAAATTGAGTCAGAGTCAAGACCAAGACCGGGAAGGGGACAAGGAGTCCGAGAACGAGTTAAGACCAGAAACATCTGTTTTGTCCAGGACCGGAGTCTACACAGACCAGTGCACTATAAGCAATGAGCGCTACAGTAGGCATTTATATGAACAAGCCATTTGCCACATGGGCCTGCCATCATACCCCTTCAACCTTCCTGTGTTTCCAGGCAGTTGCAATAGCGCAACTTTAGATCATTAGAACGCACTCGCCAAAAGCCACAAAATACACCTGAATTTCTGCAAAAAATGGAAACACCACTGAAGTCCTTTCACATTTGTAAACTTTACAGTTCTATTGATCAGACAACCATGAAAAGGTAGGCTCTCTTACTCAGTTATGCACATCAACAACTACAAGATCAACAACCAATGCTAGGCAGAGCAAGATGAGTTTAAATCTAATGAAGGAACATTAAATAAACCCTCTAACTTTTTCAGCTAGTTGGCTGTCAAAATTGCGCTGATAAACAATGGGGAATTGTAGCCTCCTCATCCTTCTGCAGCTTGCCATGCTTGTCCCAACCAAACTAACTGGCTAACGTTAGCTAGCTTGTTAGCAAGATACTTCCAGAAACAAATGAGAGAACGCCTCACTCTGACCATTTGCAGAGTGACCGTAGCAGAGCTGGTTAGCTGTTTACATGTTATCTAGAGCGTTCTTGAGCGTGCTCTGAAATTGGAGTAGATAAAAATAAGTGAATTTGCGAACGCAAGAGATATGCCAACTGGATAACCAAATGATACCTGCATCTCTAGCTGTGTATATCCACCAAAAAACGATATTAGAAAAGACTCACCCACTCCTCCATTGGCATGACATCCTCTAAGCAGCTAGCTATCTAACGTTAGGTTCCGTGTTTTAAGCTTGCTACATAAATATTGTAATGACCTGACTAGATCATAAATGAACAATTGTCCAGACAGAGGCTTGAGTTTACGAATTGACGGTTTATTACACCAACTTTACACAGGCTACTGTTTGGGCCGTAGCACACGCCAAATAGATGACAGATAACCCACAAGCCAATCGTGACCTTCTCTTGTGAAACCCAGACGTAAGAGAGAGAGAACAAAGGCTGAACCTGGTCTTAACTTCCAATGCTCCACCCCCCTGCCCAACCCCCCTCCACGCCACTCCGCCAACCACCAGGATGCCCGGCATCAGAACATTCCAGGCATTCCCGTGATTGGCAGATAGCAGGTTGATTGACAGGTCGGACCCCGCGAACACCGGGTACTGGTCAGTACAACACAACCACCTCCTAGCCTAACACATAACACACAGCTGTCTGTGCGGGTCGCTACACAGCCCCCCCACCACAAAGTCCCTCGTCCCCGAGGGAACAAACAAAGTCTCTGAAGCGACCCGGAGGTCTCCTTTGCCTGCGTGGCCGTGATGGTCGCAGAGTGCCCCTCTGGGACCCAGGGGATGAAGGCAGGGATATGGGTGACAAGGAAGCGGGAACGGGTAATACAGTCCGTGGCTCTGGGGAACCACGCGGTGACACAGGGGGAGACAGGGGAGTGGGCTGTCTGGAGCCTTGTCTGCGGCACCTGAGGGTGGGTGCCTGGAGAATGTCATTGCCAGAGAGGGGAATTGTGGGGGTTCCTGGGGTTTGGGGAGAAGAGGCCCCTCTGTATGGGGCTAACCTGTCCCGGTGCAGTGCCACCTTTCTCCCCCTGGGAGGAAGCTGCACCCGGTACACAACCTCCCCTACCCTCTCCAGGACACTGCAGGGTCCCACCCAGTGACTGTCCAACTTGGGGCATCTGCCTTTTTTCCTTAGGGGGCTGTAGACCCAGACCAGCTCCCCAGCCACAAAGTGCTTTCCCCGGGTGTGCACGTCATAGTTCCTTTCTGCCTCACACCTGCATTCACCAGCTGCTCTCTGGCGAAGGTGTGGGCTGTCTCCAGGCGGTCCTGGAGTCTCCGGGCATACTCCGGCCCCGGAGGAACATGAGGGCTATCCAGGGGCCGACCAAACGCCATCTCCGCAGGGGTGCGGATCTCTCTCCCCAGCATGAGGAGGGCAGGCGTGCAGGAAGTGGAGTCTTGGACAGCGGAGCGGCATGCCATGAGGACCATAGGCAGGTGCTTGTCCCAGTCACGCTGGTGTTTGGAAGAGACGATGGCCAGCTGCTGTCCAAGCGTTTTGTTGAAGCACTCCACAAGGCCATCACTTTGAGGATGGAGAGGAGTAGTGCGGGTCTTGTGCATACCCAGCCTCTCACACATGGTGGCGAACACACGGGACTCAAAGTTTCTGCCTTGGTCGCTGTGGATGGACTCTGCAGCTCCAAACCTGCTGAACATCCCCACTGTCAGGGCGTCGACGATGGTCTCTGCCTCCTGGTCAGGCAGAGCATAGGCCTCGGGCCATTTTGTGAAATAGTCCATGGCCGTGAGCACCCAGCGGTTTCCACTGTCTGTGGTGGGGAACGGCCCAACTACATCCACTCCCACCCTCTCCATGGGAGCCCCCACTGGGAACTGTTGGAGCTGAGCATGAGAGCGGCCTGGGGGGCCCTTTCTCGCTGTGCAGTTGTCAAAGTCCTCCACATCCCTCTTGTGCTGCCCCCAGTAGAAGCCCTGACGGAGACGGCGCAGTGTTTTTGTGACCCCAAAGTGTCCAGTCCCCACCCCCCCATGAGTACTCTGGAGCACAGCCTCCCGCAATGCTTTTGGGACCACCACCTGCCACCTCTCCTCTCCCGTAGCTGACTCCTTCCATGCCCGCTGTAGCACGCCATCAGCCAGCCGCAGTCTCTCAAACTTCGACCACAACCCTTTGGTCGCGAGTGAGAGCGCTGTCACCTCTTCCCATGGTAGCCTCACCTGCGCCTCTACCCACTGTAGCACTGGCTGTAGGTCTGTGTCCCGTCCCTGCTGCTGCCGCCATTCAGCCACGTCGACAGTCTGCAGCTCACAGCAGACAGGCCCGCTCGCCCGACACACTGTGGCACAGACACCCTCCTCTGCCCGCAGCTCTCTCTCCCGTCCCTCTCTCCGTTCACAGTGGCGGCAGCCGTCTGCAGTACAGGGCAGACGGGACATGGCGTCGGCGTTGGAGTGGCGTGCCCCTGCCCTGTGCACCACTGTGAAGTCATACGGCTGAAGCTCCTCCAACCAGGGGGCGTGCCACCTGCCCCTCTGGCTCTCTGAAAGACATGAGCCACTGGAGAGCAGAGTGGTCAGTCCTTACAGTAAAGGGCAGACCACCCAGGTAGTACTTGAAGTGTTTGACGGAAGCCACAACAGCCAAGAGCTCCCGCCGGGTGACACAGTAGCGGCGCTCATGTTTGTCAAATGTTTTGCTGAAGTACGCCACCACTCTCTCCCCCTCTGGCCCCACCTGGGCCAGCACCCCACCCATGCCCACATTGCTCGCGTCTGTGTCCAGGATAAAGGGCAAGGTGAGGTCAGGGGGCGAGCACGGGGCCTCGATCAGTGCACGTTTGAGGGTGTTGAACACCTCCTCACACTCCACTGTCCAAGTGAAAGCCTTGTCCTTCGGCAGCAGGCGGTTCAGTGGAGCAGCAACGCTTGAGAAGCCCCGTACAAACCTCCTGTAGTACGAGGCCAGGCCCAGGAAGCTCTTCAGCTGACGCTGGTCGGTGGGGATGGGCCAGTCTCTGACAGCCCCTACCTTGTCCTCCATGGTGCTGATCCCCTCCTTCCCCACTCGGTGGCCCAAGAAGGACACCTCTCTCCTCATGAAGTGGCACTTCTCGGGGTGGAGCTTCAGACCTGCGGCAGCCACCCTCTCCAGCACACACCGTAGCGCCCCCAGGGCTGACTGGAAGGAGCTGCCATGGGCCAGGATGTCATCGAGGTATACCAGACACTGCTGTCGGGGGATGCCATCCAGCACCCTGTCCATCAAATGCTCAAAAGTAGCTGGAGCGTTGCACAGGCCAAAGCACAGGACCTTGAACTGCCAGTGTCCTCTGTTAGTGGAGAACGCAGTTTTGGCTCTGGCCTCTGGGGAGAGGGGCACCTGCCAGTAGCCACTGCGGAGGTCTAGTGAGGAGAACCAGGAGGACCCCCTAACCAGGTCCAGCGACTCATCGATACGTGGTATGGGGTATGAGTCCTTCCTGGTTACCTCATTCAGCCGCCTGTAGTCCGCACAGAACCTCAGCTTGCCCCCCTTCTTCGGAACCATGACGACTGGCGCCGCCCAGGGGCTGTCTGAGGGCTCAATGAAGTCTGCCAGCTGCATCTCCAACACAGCCTTGTCTGCCGCCTCCTGGCGTGCCAGTGGGATACGGCGGGGACGCATCTTGATGGGTCGAGCATCACCTGTGTCGATCTCATGCTGCACCAGATGAGTCTGACCCACCTCTTCCTCACTCAACGCAAAGCTGTCTCTGAATTCAAACAGCAACTGCCACAACCGTTCCTGCTGCTCAGGGTCAAGACCAACACAGTTCCTCCCCCATATCTCCCTCACTGCAGACAGTGTCCTCTCCTCTCCCATCTGGGGTAGCTGGGCTGGGGGGGTGCGGCCCGGGCTCACAGAGGGCTGTGTCATGGAGGTAGCTGGGGGAATGTAACACACCGCCGTAGGTGACAGGGGGACTGGGGAAAAGTCACACACAGCTGTGGGGGAGGGGGCGCAGCCATGAGTCTCTGCTGCTTTAACTGTTGGAGTAAAGGGTTTGTTGGGTTGAGTGAATGTGACATTAGGGGGGGCCATGGTGACTTCCGTCCCTCCCTGGAAGCTCAGTGTGCCCCTATTTAGGTCTAACTGGCAGCCTGTGCTCCTAAGAAAGTCCAACCCCAGGATACAAGGGTCCTGCACAGCCGCCACCCACACAGGATGACGCACAGTCCTGCCCCCTACTGTCAGAGTCATTATTCCCTTCCCTTTCATGGGTGCCAGCTCACCTGTGACTGTGCGGAGCTGCACAGTTGTAGGCTCACACTGAGTCCAACCTGGCACAATATCTGGCCTCACCAGGGTTACTGTGGACCCAGTGTCCACCAGGGCGGAGCAGGGCACCCCCTCCACAGTGACAGGGACATGACAAAAGTCCCCAACACAGGTCCGGCCCACCACAACAACAGGCTCCATCCGCTTGCCCTCGTCTGCTTCTGGGGGAAGTGGAGCCTTGCTTCCCCGTCTGTGCCGGTGGGCTCCTCCTGAAGATGATGGTGGTTGGGATAGAAAGCCAGGGGTCCGCACTACCCGGTCTATGCGGACCCCGAGCCGTTTCCCTGAGCTCTGGGGGACATGGGGCAATCTCGGCGCAGATGGCCTGGCTGGCCACAACCCCAGCAGACCCTGGGACCAGGACGTGTGTTTCGTTCCGCCTGTAGCGACAGAGCACGAATGAGTTTTGTCATTTCGGCCACCCAAGCAGGCTTTTCCGGCTCCGGGCTGCTCTGCCCCCCAGCTCGCACAGAGGGTGTGTCTCCCTGCACCCCCACCAAAGCCCCAGCTGAAGCCCCAGCCCACACCAGCTCCCTCTCCAAAGCCATCTCCAAGGCTGTCTGCAATGACTCAGGATGAGCCAGCTGGGTCTGTATGCGCAGCTCCGTAGGAGAGAGCGCCTGTATGAACTGGTCCCGTGCTAGCTCGCTCTGCACGGAGGGGGGCATGTGAGCATATGCCCGCCGAGAGAGGCTCTCAATGTCATTAGCTAGCACCCGTAGAGGCTCTCCAGGCTGCCTGCGTCTATTACTCAGTTCGGAGCGCAGTAGCCCGGGCTGTACACACTGTCCATAGCGCCTCCTCAGTGCTCCCACTAAAGCCCCATACTCATGCCTGTCCTCAGGGCTAATCAATATCAAACAGGCCAGAGCTTCATCCGTGAGGCATAAAGCCAACTGCAGTGCCCTTTCTTCATCCGACCACCCCCTAAAATGAGCTAACAGTTCAAACTGAGCATGAAAAGCTTCCCAATCCGCCTTACCGGAATACTTCGGGGTCTTAACAGATACGGACGCAGCCGGGAACTGGGCGCCGCCATGTTTGTTTACATCCTGAGCCCCAGATTCCTCGTCACGCCGCGTCGATGTCACCACTTCGGTCCGCCACCACCAGAATCTGCGCGAAATACATTCGACGAAGCACTCATGCCCGCTTCAGCCGCCATCGCTCTAACGTCCTCCCTCAAGCGGCCTCTGCGCTCCGACGCCCTGGCGATCTCCTCAGACAGAGCCCCCGACGTCCATTCACACGCACCTCCTTGGCCATAATCGTCCCCTACCTCCACCTTCACTTTCGGATTCCCTCGAAGCATTTTCAATCCCCGTTCTCACCTACGGTAGCTAGCCACATAAGTCAGCTAGCTAGCTGGCTAACTTGTATCAACGTTTTTACTTCTGACACCAATGTAATGACCTGACTAGATCATAAATTAACAATTGTCCAGACAGAGGCTTGAGTTTACGAATTGACGGTTTATTACACCAACTTTACACAGGCTACTGTTTGGGCCGTAGCACACGCCAAATAGATGACAGATAACCCACAAGCCAATCGTGACCTTCTCTTGTGAAACCCAGACGTAAGAGAGAGAGAACAAAGGCTGAACCTGGTCTTAACTTCCAATGCTCCACCCCCCTGCCCAACCCCCCTCCACGCCACTCCGCCAACCACCAGGATGCCCGGCATCAGAACATTCCAGGCATTCCCATGATTGGCAGATAGCAGGTTGATTGACAGGTCGGACCCCGCGAACACCGGGTACTGGTCAGTACAACACAACCACCTCCTAGCCTAACACATAACACACAGCTGTCTGTGCGGGTCGCTACAATATATACACTAGCCTATAAGCAACATTTTGACTGACTTGAGATCATTGCCCTTGCTAGTTCGATTGTATTGACATTCTCAGCGTTATTTACATTTGTCCGTTTTTGACCAGAATATTGAGTCATTGAAACTGAAACAGCGCATCCAGAATGGAGGCAGAAAACAAGGTACCAGTCCAGCTGTGATTTACAACCTGACAGCAATATTTCTTTGGACGACCAAGAAATGTATTGGTGAATTATATTAATCATGCATCTATTTATTCTGCCATCAATGCCTTCGTGTACGTCATGGAACGTTGAGTCAAATACGCTATTATTAAAACCTCTTATAAAGCTGGTTTTGTAGCATAAACTGGGAATTGGATATTTTTTACTGATATTATGATGGTCTCTTTCATATCTTTCAAAACACAGTCAGTTCCACTTTAAGTCACACTTTGTGTGCTACATGTGAAATTATTTTGGGGAAGTAATAGTAATACATTTCAATTGGGAAAGCTTAAAGGTTGTGTTTTTATGATTTGCTACCTACTGGCTTATTATGTCCGAATTTATGGACTGCTTAACCTTTAACATAATGCTGTGTGAGACTGCTGTCTTTCCATCGGCCCTATGCCGTAGTGTAGTGGTACCTGGAGATATGGGTATACTGTCATTTTGCAAGAAAATTCCCAAACGGCCAGTCCAGCGAAAGAAAATGGCACCCCTTGTGAAAAATCCTGTTTCCTATGTTTTTTTGTATGAGTTTTCCCATAGATGTTTCAGATTGTCAACCTCAAAGATCACCAATTTTTTTAATAGATTAATTAATTAATTTTTTAAACGATGTGATGGTCTAAGTCCACAACAATGCTTAAACCACACCAATCTGATTGGCTTCAGTGCACCCAGGCCCATTCATGTCTACACCTCTGATGCAAACAGTGCATGATAACAATTGCACACCACAAATGGCATACTAACCAACACTTCGGACTAAACTTGTTTAATACCTGGTTTGCATACCCATTGTTTCCTTAGTTAGCATTTACTAGTAGATATCATACATTGAAACTTCTTTCCTACCCTACCGGCTTCCGATGTCATCCTTCTGTGAGCCGCTCCATGCCAAAACCATTTGAGAGCTGCACACTCTTGCTGCCTGAAGATTACATTCTGCAGAAACTAGGCTTTGTGCAGCTCACATGTGAATATATTTCACATGCTTTGCGATTGAGTAGGCTACTTTGACAGAATCATGAACCTGTCACACACTGAAGGCCTATAGGTTTGCCATTGCGCAAACATGTCTATAATAGATAAAGGCTGTTAAGATAATGTTTCAAGAAAGGACTGTATATATATTTGTCCTGGCGAAGAGGTTTTATCCGCTGACTGAATGAAAGCTGATAATTATGAGTTTTTTATTTCACTAGTCTGCTGGTCTCAGAAAGAAATTATGAATCCTCACTGTTAGATTGAGGCAAAGGTAAGAAGCTCTGGATTCACATTAGATAGTTAATCCAGAGATTCTTACCTTTGCCTCGATTTGACAGTTTAGTCCAGAATACGAGCTCCACGAACCGCCAACTCCTTCGCTGGAGTCCCATATTGCAGGAAAACGAGAGGGTTTTGATCGGTATAGACCATCAGAAGGGTAGAGATTCATACATAAACCTCAAAGTGCTGAAGAGCCAGTACCAAACGAGCTCCTCCTTCTCAATAGTGGTTTTGATATGAGGCCAATTTATTTTAAAAGTACCCCACAGGGTGCTCAACATTGTTATTGTATTTCTGTAGGAGGACAGCCCCTGCTTCTACGTCGCTGGCATCGTTGTACAAAGAAAATGGCCGACGGAAATCCGGAGCTGCTAGCACCGGTGCAGAGACCAAAGGGTCTTAGGATTTCGTAACCTGATCAGAAGACGAAGGTAGGAAAACAAACCATCAGGAGTGACAAAAGCAGACAACTCTTTGACGTGCTCAGTTAGAGGGACCTGCCAATATCCCTTCAGCAGATCAAACTTGCTAATGTACTTAGCAGTGCCAACACAGTCCACACAATCGTCGACCCTAGGCAAAGGGTACGAGTCTGACTTAGTAACGGTATTGACTTTCCGAAAATCGGGGGAAAAACATCCCCTTTGTTACAAATATACTGGGCGAACTCTACGGACTATTGCCATGTTGTGCAATGCTGTGCTCAAGTATAAACTCTACTTCACTATGGCGCTAACGTGCTCCAACGATTAGTTTGTTCGTGATTAAGGTGTTGCCCTGCAACAACCTCGCTCTCAGCAAGCTCAAAAGGACCTCTTAAATGATGTCCAAACAAGCTCATTCAGACTAAAACCGAGAGATTCCTGAACAACCACGCTGCAATCACCACAAGAGGGACCCCTTCATCCCAGTCTCTCAAACTAAAAGCAGTAAGCTCTCAACATTGACTTCAAAGTCTGAAAATCTCTCAATAGCACATTGAGATTCTGGGTGGTAGACACTAGAGGGGAAATTAGTTACACCCAAATGTTGTAGAACTTGCTGGAAGACCTTTGACATGAAATTCGAATTCGGTCTGATTGCACAATCCGCAGAAGTCTAAACGTTGACAATTGTTTCACCAGGGCCTTAATACTGGGAGCTGTGATTTTCCTCAGTGGAATAGTCTCAGGGAAACAAGTAGCAGCACACATGATGGTTACGAGAAACTGGTTACCACTCTTGGCTTCGGGAAAAGGACCAACACAGTCCACCAGAACCCTGCTAAAATAAATATATATATATATATATATATATATATATATACACACAAACACAGTGGGGCAAAAAAGTATTTAGTCAGCCACCAATTGTGCACGTTCTCCCACTTAAAAATATGAGAGAGGCCTGTAAATTTCATCATAGGTACACTTCAACTATGACAGACAAAATGAGAAGAAAAAAATCCAGAAAATCACATTGTAGGATTTTTTATTTATTTATTTGCAAATTATGGTGGAAAATAAGTATTTGGTCACCTACAAACAAGCAAGATTTCTGTCTCTCACAGACCTGTAACTTCTTCTTTAAGAGGCTCCTCTGTCCTCCACTCGTTACCTGTATTAATGGCACCTGTTGAACTTGTTATCAGTATAAAAGACTGTCCACAACCTCAAACAGTCACACTCCAAACTCAACTATGGCCAAGACCAAAGAGCTGTCAAAGAACACCAGAAACAAAATTGTAGACCTGCACCAGGCTGGAAAGACTGAATCTACAATAGGTAAGCAGCTTGGTTTGAAGAAATCCACTGTGGGAGCAATTATTAGGAAATGGAAGACATACAAGACCACTGATAATCTCCCTCGATCTGGGGCTCCACGCAAGATCTCACCCCGTGGGGTCAAAATGATCACAAGAACGGTGAACAAAAATCCCAGAACCACACGGGGGGACCTAGTGAATGACCTGCAGAGAGCTGGGACCAAAGTAACAAAGCCTACCATCAGTAACACACTACGCCGCCAGGGACTCAAATCCTGCAGTGCCAGACGTGTCCCCCTGCTTAAGCCAGTACATGTCCAGGCCCGTCTGAAGTTTGCTAGAGAGCATTTGGATGATCCAGAAGAAGATTGGGAGAATGTCATATGGTCAGATGAAACCAAAGTATAACTTTTTGGTAAAAACTCAACTCGTCATGTTTGGAGGACAAAGAATGCTGAGTTGCATCCGAAGAACACCATACCTACTGTGAAGCATGGGGGTGGAAACATCATGCATTGGGGCTGTTTTTCTACAAAGGGACCAGGACGACTGATCCCTGTAAAGGAAAGAATGAATGGGGCCATGTATTGTGAGATTTTGAGTGAAAACCTCCTTCCATCAGCAAGGGCATTGAAGATGAAACGTGGCTGGGTCTTTCAGCATGACAATGATCCCAAACACACCGCCCGGGCAACGAAGGAGTGGCTTCGTAAGAAGCATTTCAATCAAGGTCCTGGAGTGGCCTAGCCAGTCTCCAGATCTCAAGCCCATAGAAAATCTTTGGAGGGAGCTGAAAGTCTGTGTTGCCCAGCAACAGCCCCAAAACATCACTGCTCTAGAGGAGATCTGCATGGAGGAATGGGCCAAAATACCAGCAACAGTGTGTGAAAACCTTGTGAAGACTTACAGAAAACGTTTGACCTCTAGCATTGCCAACAAAGGGTATATAACAAAGTATTGAGATAAACTTTTGTTATTGACCAAATACTTATTTTCCACCATAATTTGCAAATAAATTCATAAAAAATCCTACAATGTGATTTTCTGGATTTTTTTTCTCATTTTGTCTGTCATAGTTGAAGTGTACCTATGATGAAAATTACAGGCCTCTCTCATCTTTTTAAATTGGAGAACTTGCACAATTGGTGGCTGACTAAATACTTTTTTGCCCCACTGTATATATATGTATATATATATATATATATATATATATATATATATATATATATATATATATATATATATATATATATATATATATATATATATAGACACACACACAACCGTTCAAAGTTCGGGTCATTTAGAAATGTCCTTGTTTTTTTAAAGAAAAGCACACAAAAAACCCCATTAAAATAACATCTCATTGATCAGAAATACAGTGTAGACATTGTTAATGTTGTAAATTACTATTGTAGCTGGAAACAGACTATTTATTTTAATGGAATATTTACATAGATGTAGAGGCCCATTATCAGCAACCCCTCCTGTGCTCCAGTGGCACATTGTTTTTTTTTCAGCCTTATTTAACCAGGTAGGCTAGTTGAGAACAAGTTCTCATTTGCAACTGCGTTGTGTTAGCTAATCCAACTTTATAATTTTAAAAGGCCAATTGATCATTAGAAAACCATTTGCAATTATGTATGCCACTGCTGGAAATGGTTGTGCTGATTTAAAGAAGCAATACAATTGGCCTCCTTTAGACAAGTTGAGTATCTGGCGCATCAGCATTTGTGGGTTCGATTACAGGCTCAAAATGGCTAGAAACAAAGAACTTTCTTCTGAAACTCGTCAGTCTATTCTTGTTCTGAGAAATTAAGGCTATACCATGCGAGAAATTGCCAAGAAACTGAAGATCTCGTACAACGCTGTGTACTACTCCCTTCAAAGAACAGCGCAAACTGTCTCTAACCAGAATAGAAAGAGGAGTGGGAGGCCCCGGTGCACAACTGAGCAAGAGGACAAATGCATTAGTGTTTAGTTTGAGAAACAGAAGCCTCACAAGTTCTCAACTGGCAGATTAATTAAATAGTACCCGCAAAACACAGTTTCAACGTCAACAGTGAAGAGACGACAGTGCCTTAGACCACTGCGTCACTCGGGAGGCCCAGGACAAGGTGACTTTTATCAATATATTCAGCTCTATTTACTCTCAGATTCAAAAATGTTAATTAGCGTCAAAGTAGACATCATGCAAGGCTACAAATCACTGCAAGCTCCTGCATATCATCTCTACTTGCACAAATCCCTGCAAGCTCCTGCATATCATCTCTACTTGCACAAGACAAACATGTTTATAATAAACTCAGCAAAAATAGAAATGTCCTCTCACTGTCAACTGTTTATTTTCAGCAAACTTAACGTGTAAATATTTGTATGAACATAACAAGATTCCATAACTGAAACATAAACTTAACGAGTTCCACAAACTTGTGACTAACAGAAATTGAATAATGTGTCCCTGAACAAAGGTGGTGGTGGGGGGGTCAAAATCAAAAGTAACAGTCAGTATCTGGTGTGGTCACTAGCTGCATTAAGTACTGCAGTGCATCTCCTCCTCATGGACTGCACCAGATTTGCCAGTTCTTGCTGTGAGATGTTACCCCACTCTTCCACCAAGGCACCTGCAAGTTCCCGGACATTTCTGGGGGGAATGGCCCGAGCCCTCACCCTCCAATCCAACAGGTCCCAGATGTGCTCAATGGGATTGAGATCTGGGTTCTTCGCTGACCATGGCATAACACTGACATTCCTGTCTTGCAGGAAATCACACACAGAATGAGCAGTATGGCTGGTGGCATTGTCATACTGGAGGGTCATGTCAGGATGAGCCCGCAGGAAGGGTACCACATGAGGGAGGAGGATGTCTTCCCTGTAACGCACAGCATTGAGATTGCCTGCAATGACAACAAGCTCAGTCCGATGATGCTTTGAAACACCGCCCCAGACCATGACGGACCCTCCACCTTCAAATAGATCCTGCTCCAGAGTACAGGCCTCGGTGTAACGCTCATTCCTTCAACGATAAATGTGAATCCTACCATCACCCCTGGTGAGACAAATCCGCAACTCGTCAGTGAAGAGCACTTTTTGCCTCTCCTGTCTGGTTCAAAGACGGTGGGTTTGTGCCCATAGGCGATGTTGTTGCCGGTGATGTCTGGTGAGGACCTGCCTTACATACAACAGGCCTACAAGCCCTCAGTCCAGCCTCTCTCAGCCTATTGCGGACAGTCTGAGCACTGCTGGAGGGATTGTGCGTTCCTGGTGTAACCCGGGCAGTTGTTGTTGCCATCCTGTACCTGTCCCGCAGGTGTGATGTTTGGATGTACCGTTCCTGTGCAGGTGTTGTTACACGTGGTCTGCCACTGCAAGGATGATCAGCTATCCGTCCTGTCTACCTGTAGCGCTGTCTTAGGCGTCTCACAATACGGATATTGCAATTTATTGCCCTGGCCACATCTGCAGTCGTCATGCCTTCTTGCAGCATGCCTAAGGCACGTTCACGCAGATGAGCAGGGACCCTGGGCATCTTTCTTTTGGTGTTTTTCAGTAGAAAGGCTTCTTTCGTGCCCTAAGTTGTCATAATTGTGACCTTAATTGCCTACCATCTGTAAGCTGTATGCATGTTCAGGAATTTTTATGGGTCATTGAACAAGCATGGGAAACAGGGTTTAAACAATTTACAATGAAGATCTGTGAAGTTATTTGGACTTCTTCTAATTATCTTTGAAAGACAGGATCCTTATAAAGGGACGTTTAGATTCCCTGTTGCTGTTAAGATTCCCTCTTGAAATCCGACATGTTCGTGGTAAGGACAACTTGGTTGCTGATTGTCTTTCAAGGGTGGTCAGGCAACAAGTTTTGTGTTTAGACCTGGCTCAGAATTTATTTTGACTGCACGTTTTGCCGTTTTTGGAAGTTAGTTGTGTCTTGATTGGGCTCGTTCCAAGTGGATGACAGTTATAGAAATGTACGTAATTTTACCTGTTTCTCAAACGTAATTTTTTTGTCAAGTAAAAAATTGATTGTAAAAAGTATATATACAGTATATTTAAAAAAGTTGTCTGTTTTGTCTTGTATTTAATTGTTGACAGACACCATGTTTCTATTGGAAATGGTGACGCATTTAAGTTGATCATGTTGTGAGATGGAAGTAATTTTCTGTTGGTGGTGAGCAAACTTCTCCAACAAAAATATAGGATATGTTTGATGTCTAAAGGGAGAATGTATTACAGGCTTTGGTTTTTCCATTTTTATTTTGAGGTTGGACATTAGCATGTGGGGTGCACCGATTGGCATCACCTCGTTAGTCAGTATGTGTTACACCTGTGCTGGTTTGTCATCTCTTTAGTGGGAAAGTGTCTTATTTAAGAGTGGCTTGCCCAGTACTTCAGTTGTCTTGAGAGAGGTGGAGAGTTACTCCCTATTTGAGTGTGTAGCTTATCTTCCCTGTTTTTGTTTTGTTGTACTTTTTGATTTGCTTCTTATCTAAGTTTGGTGTGGGTTTTAATTTTGGACAAATTTAGTGGGCGCTCATGGTGGGTGTCTTTTAGGTCCCAGTTGTTGATAGTGACCTTTCAGTGGACACACCCATGAGTGTCTTTCAGAACCCTTCCTAAAACCCCCACCATTTTGGTTGTGGTCAGCAACTCTTTGTTAGTTACACCTTCTATTTGAGTGACATTATTTGGTTTTCTTGCTGGGGAACGTAATACACAGACAGAAGTGTATTGGTCACACCACACACACACCTCTTTCTCTCCACAGATATTACTGATGATGGTGTCGGAAGCTGGGCTAGCAGAGGGTCCCAGGACCGCCAATACTCCCTTAGAGATAATCTGGCACACTGTTGGGAGGGAGAGGAGAAAACAGGGAACCAAATGAGCATTAACATAGAATTTACAATGGCATTGAATTACACACTGGTTGCATATTAATACAGAGTACAATGCAATTTAATACAATATAAAGGCAGAATATGAAAGTATTGTTTACTTTTACAATACACAAGTAAATATGTACATTTTGTTTTCTTGCATGTTTCTGGTTGTTTTGACCCACAGATTTGCAGATAGACTGGCAGGTCAATTATTTTTTGGCTTGGCTAGCCACCTCGCTAATTGTTTTTGTTTGAATGATGCGTCTGGACACTGTACCAGCTTTTTTTGTTTCACCTGGCTGCTGGTTCCTGATCTTTTGAAACCATCAATTGAGGAGTTACCTAACGCTTGAGAGGAATGGGAGATGCAGTAGAGGAATGCAGTGCTGAGGCAGAGGGCTTGTAGTGAGGAGGACTGGCTACTACTCTGAACTATGTGTGGTGTGCTTTCTAGCACCCAGCGCTGCTGAGGCAAAAATTGTGAAGGAGGATCTACCATTAGTTTTCATTGAAGGCTAAATAGAAAGACTCCAACCACAGCCTAGACATACTGTAGTGTCACCTACATGGGCCCAATATGGAGGGATATCACAACACTACATTATGCAAAAAAACAAATAATCTCCTGGAATAAACACTTATTTTTTTTGCATATCAGGCTGACAAGCGTGTCTTGGTTTGAGAGGCGTATCAAAGGGCGCTATCTCCAGAATTGTGTAACCATGGGCAGAGACTGCGGTCTACGGAATCATACAGTGCGTTTGAAAGTTTTCAGAGCCGTTGCATCTTCTACATTGTTACATAACAGTCTTATTCTAAAATATATTATATTGTTTTTTCACCCCTCAATCTACACACAATACTCAATGTTTTTTAGATTGCTCAGTTTGGCTGGGCAGCCAGCTCTAAGCAGAGTCTTGATGGTTCCAAACTTCTTCCATTTAAGAATGATGGAGGCCACTGTGCTCTTGGGGACCGTATATGCTGCGGAAATGTTTTGGTATCCTTCCTCAGATCTGTGCCTCGACACAATCCTGTCTTAGACCTCACGGCTTGGTTTTTGCTCTGACGTGCACTGTCAATGGTGGAACCTTAAATAGACAGGTGCATGCCTTTCCAAATCATGTCCAATCAATTGAATTTACCACAGGTGGACTCCAATCAAGTTGTAGAAACATCAAGGATGATCAATGGAAACAGGATGCACCTGAGCTCAATTTTGAGTCTCCAAGCAATGGGTCTGAATACTTAAATAAGGTATCTGTTATTTTCTCTTTATTTTTAATACATTTACATCGCTTGATCGTTATGGGGTATTGTGTGAAGATTGAGGGAGAAAAATAATTAAATCCATTTTAGAATAAGGCTGTAACGTAACAAAATGTGGAAGTCAAGGGGTCTGAATACTTTCCGAATGTACTGTACAGCTTCCATAATTTAATTTGTAGTGTAAATTGGACAATGATGAATCAATACCCTGTTTACAAATTTTCCCATTTACAATGGTCTAGTGGTACACATACTTTCAAGCAGCACTGTATATGAACCCTACAGGGCTGGTCATTATTTTGCTATAAAATAAACCTAAAATCCATATCTATACCCCAATTCTTAATAAAGACATTCCAAGTAAATTATATTTTCATTGTTAAATAAACCACTTTTGTTAAATAAGCAAACTCAGATTTGATGTGTGCAAAAATATGTGAACCCCTTCAGTCAATAACTTGTGGCACCCCCATTAGCAGCGACAACTTGGAGTAAATGCCTCCTATAGCCAGTAATCTGACATCTGTTTTGAGGTATTTTTGCCCACCTCCTCCTTACAGAACGCCAATTGAGTGAGGCTTGAGGGGTGTCTGGCATGAACTGCCTGCTTCAGGTTCTGCCACAGCATCTCGATTGGATTTAGGTCAGGACATTGACTTGGCCAAAACACAAATCTTCTTTCTCTTGAGTCATTATTTGGTAGATTTGCATGAATTCTTTGTTGGAAGACCCATTTTCAGCCCAGCTTTAGCTCCTTGACTGATGGCCTTGCATTCTGTTCAAGAATCTTCTGGTATACCTCAGAATTCATGGTTCCCTTAATGATGTAGAGTTTCCTCCACAGGAGGAAAAGCAGCCTCAGATCTGGACATTCCCACCACCACCACGCTTGACTGTTGGGATAAGGTTATTTTGGTGGTAGGCAGTGTTGGGTTTTCGAGGAACATAGAGGTGTTGATTGTGACCAAAAAGGTCAATTTTGGACTCATCGGTCCAGAGAATGGGCTTCCAGAAACCTTCAGGTTTGTCCAGGTGGTCTCTGGCAAAGTTAAGGCAGGCAGTTTGTTTCTTTTTTGACAGCAGAGGCTTCTTCCTAGCAAGCAAATTTATGTCATGTTAAATGCTCTCCATTTGTAAATGATTTGGTTGTCAAATCTTTTTGAGATATTATATCCTTCCCCGGACTGATGTGCTCTCACTACCCTCGTCCTGATGTCCTCTGAGCTCTCCTTTTACCTTCCTTTCGGCATGGTGTGCTTTGCATTTACCTGGATAGGTAACACCATCCAGGTAAATGCCCCGCCCAAAGTCTTTCCTAACGATCTCTCCTTTGATGGGTTCATTTGGTACCCAATTGTTTACCCACCTGATTCTACTTGACTTAACCAATACAACTTGGGGTCCACTTATTTTGGCACCTGCTCTAATTCCTTTTTTATTTTGTTTTTCTACTAAACACTAGATTTCCTCTACACCAACATATGGTATTGGTAAATATGAACCTGTTATGTCAGATCAAAAAGACTGGTTCTGATAAAATGAAGATTTCATGGTTTAAAAATACATTTTTAATTGCACAAGGGGTTCACATACTTTCAAGCAGCACTGTGTGTGTGTGTGTGTGTGTGTGTGTGTGTGTGTGTGTGTGTGTGTGTGTGTGTGTGTGTGTGTGTGTGTGTGTGTGTGTGTGTGTGTGTGTGTGTGTGTGTGTGTGTGTGTGTGTGTGTGTGTGTGTGTGTGTGTGTGTGTATACACACTCTATATACACTGCTCAAAAAAATAAAGGGAACACTAAAATAACACATCCTAGATATTCTTATTAAATACTTTTTTCTTTACATAGTTGAATGTGCTGACATAAAATCACGCAAAAATTATCAATGGAAATCAATTATATCAACCCATGGAGGTCTGGATTTGGAGTCACACTCACAATTAAAGTGGAAACCACACTACAGGCTGATCCAACTTTGATGTAATGTCCTTAAAACAAGTCAAAATGAGGCTCAGTAATGCGTGTGGCCTCCACGTGCCTATATGACCTCCCTACAACGCATGGGCATGCTCCTGATGAGGTGGCGGATGGTCTCCTGAGGGATCTCCTCCCAGACCTGGACTAAAGCATCCGCCAACTCCTGGACAGTCTGTGGTGCAACGTTGCTGTGGGACCAAAGTGTGGCGTTGGTGGATGGAGCGAGACATGATGTCCCAGATGTGCTCAATTGGATTCAGGTCTGGGGAACGGGCGGGCCAGTCCATAGCATCAATGCCTTCCTCTTGCAGGAACTGCTGACACACCCCAGCCACATAAGGTCTAGCATTGTCTTGCATTAGGAGGAACACAGGGCCAACCGCACCAGCATATGGTCTCACAAGTGGTCTGAGGATCTCATCTCGGTACCTAATGGCAGTCAGGCTACCTCTGGCGAGCACATGGAGGGCTGTGCGGCCCCCCAAAGAAATGCCTCCCCACACCATGACTGACCCACCGCCAAACCGGTCATGCAGAACGTTCTCCACGGCGTCTCCAGACTCTGTCATGTCTGTCACATGTGCTCAGTGTGAACCTGCTTTCATCTGTGAAGAGCACAGGGCGCCAGTGGCGAATTTGCCAATCTTGGTGTTCTCTGGCAAATGCCAAACGTCCTGCACGGTGTTGGGCTGTAAGCACAACCCCCACCTGTGGACATGCACATTTGTGGCCTGCTGGAGGTCATTTTGCAGGGCTCTGGCAGTGCTCCTCCTGCTCCTCCTTGCACAAAGGCGGAGGTAGCGGTCCTGCTGCTGGGTTGTTGCCCTCCTACGGCCTCCTCCACGTCTCCTGATGTACTGGCCTGTCTCCTGGTAGCGCCTCCATGCTCTGGACACTACGCTGACAGACACAGCAAACCTTTTTGCCACAGCTCGCATTGATGTCCCATCCTGGATGAGCTGCACTACCTGAGCCACTTGTGTGGGTTGTAGATTCCGTCTCATGCTACCACTAGAGTGAAAGCACCGCCAGCATTCAAAAGTGACCAAAACATCAGCCAGGAAGCATAGGAACTGAGAAGTGGTCTGTGGTCACCACCTGCAGAACCACTCCTTTATTGGGGGTGTCTTGCTAATTGCCTATAATTTCCACCTGTTGTCTATTCCATTTGCACAACAGCATGTGAAATTTATTGTCAATCAGTGTTGCTCCTAAGTGGACAGTTTGATTTCACAGAAGTGTGATTGACTTGGAGTTACATTGTGTTGTTTAAGTGTTCCCTTTATTTTTTTGAGCAGTGTATATCTCCCCACCAGAGACCAGGGTTCAATCCCTGTGTCCACTGTCCACCCTTCCTACTGTACACCCTTCCTACTGTCTTCCCTTCTGTCTCCCCGTCTACTTCACTACTGTCTCAAGTATTCAAGTATTAAAAGTGAGAATTCCACTTTTAAAAATTGCTTGACATTTCCCGCAATGCCTGTGTCCCAACCAGGGCCAATAGGGCTCTGGTCAAAAGTAGTGCACTATATAGGGAATAGGGTGCTGTTTGGGATGAAGACAAATAGTCAGCCGTCCATTTCTAATCCTGTTTCAGCGGTATCCATTTCCACAGCCAACCAGCCATGGAGAGGCCAAACTGGCCTGGGTCTTTATTGGAACTGGGGAAATGCATTTGTCATTTCCTTCCTGCCGGTCAACTAAAGGGTTACATCCCAAATGGCACCCTAATCCCCATATAGTGCATAAATAGTATAATGTAGGGTGCCATTTGGGACGAAACCAATATGTTCTCTCAAGGCTTCAGATAAATAAAAAAATACTTTACATCCACTAGACTAGAGCAAACATTGGAAATGCAGCCAGGTCACCCGTGATACAAGTCAGTATTCGATGTCCATCCATGTCTGAGGATGTTGGGAGATGACATGGAACCCGGCCACTAAGGGCAACAGTGAACACTGTTACCTTCAAGTAGGTTTCGGTTTTGCTAAGGCATTTTGGACAGGGATGGCGGATGGGTGTAAACATCTGCTACTCGTGTCAAAGGTTGAATGTTTGAATTCAGCAATAGAAAGTTGTTTTTGAGATTTTTTTGTTTTAAGCCTATCCCAAACCTTACTTTAACCATTCAGAGTTAATGCCTAAACTTAACCATAAATACTTTGAAATTTGACGTTTGGAACAACTTTGAAATTTGTTTGGGAAAACATGGCTGAACATCTAATTCTGTCATGAGACTGTTAGAGCTTGTTGTGTAAATGGTACATAGGACAAGGGGATTTGTTTCTAGCTGTAAGTCTTTGGCCGTATCCGAAAGCTGTCTAGTCTACTTACTAAAACTATATACTGTACTAATCACTCTACATACTATTTAGAACGTACTGTTTAGTAAAAACGTATGAAGTAAGCAACAAATATCAAGTTCATTAGCCTATGCCCTGAGGGAACTTGGTTCCAGTTACAGTTGGAACCTTTGTATTAAAACCTTTTGCTTTTAATAAACACCAGCTTTGCCTCTGTCTTGAGCCTCTATGAATTTTCTCTCATCACTGCCCTCCAAGTGTTCTGCCACGTAGAAAATACTTCAGTTTTTAGCACTGTATATCATTATCCTGACTTACTGGTGTCCCCTGTCTCGTACTCGCTGTCCCTCAGGAGTTCAAAAATGTCCACCTCCACTTTGCCCATCACAGAGAGGTTACTAACACGGTTGATGCCCTCTTTGGCCAGGGTGATAGCCAGGCGCTCACCACGACTGCACTCCATCGGGTCATCCAGAACAGCAGCTACAAGACACAGGGTGTGTTACTGTTCTGCCATTTTGAGGACTATGCCTAGGGTTGCAAAGTTTTGGTAACTTTCCCCAAATTCCCTGTTTTCCAGAAATTCCAGTTGGAATATTCCTGGAATCAGGAGGGAATAAGGAATCCTCCAACCAGGTTACCAGCTTTTTAAACCCTAACTATGCCATCAATGCCATAGCCTGGTGCCAGATCAGTTTCTGCTGTATAGCCAACTCCTATGGCCACTATCTTGCCAAACATTACAGTTGAACTGCAATAGTAGTCTCCCATTTGTGTTGATTGTGAGGACCTATAGGTTGGTATCATTAACATATTTGGGAAAATATTTTGCAATGAGCAGATTTTTATTTTGTTGATGAACATCTTTTTGGGGTGAATTTCTCCCAAGCATGATCAGTGAGTAGACCTTTTTATTGCTATATTTCTATGGCACAGGCTGTATTTCAAAGGCAAAATAGCACAGATCTATTAATCAATTTTCAACAATAATGTGCATTAAAATGAGGTGGTTTTTTAATCATGAAACGATGCATGCAACACACACAATGCATTTGTGAGTTGCAGTATTTGGAACTCACAATGGATATTAATCCCTTCCCACCTATGTGAAATATTGGTTATTTTGCTCACTGCTGTTTGCTCATGTAAAATGTCCCCCATTATGCATTTTCTCTAGAGGCAAAGCAGAGAGACAGACTGCAGAGAGACAGACTGCAGTTGTCTGTGATAAAAAGTTTATTATGTTAAATGTCATGGGTTTTCTCTCTTTCCCCAAATGTCATGTACTGAATATGAAATAACACTCTCAGTCCAGTGTGAGGGAGTTCAAAAGTAGTGCAACCTAACAGAAATGCAATCGCGGCTTTACTGCTCTCCAATAATGTTACATTCTTTGACCCCCCCCAACAGTGGGATTTGATTCACTTCATAAGGTAAGCCAATGCTTGGATGGCAAGGAGAGAGGGATACACAGACACACTTTTAGTTATCGTTCATATACCATTCAGTGAAATGTTGACCAGTATGAGAAGCTTGTCATAGTGAATGTTGCTGTTAAATAAACAAGTTATGCAGGGTCAGACAATGCCCTGTTTTTTCTGTTATTGTTTCCTTTAAGATAGAAAGCAATTTTCTGCTTCACAAATGCATTCAGTCACTAGAGCGTGCAAGGAAGTGACAGGAGCTCAAATTGAGATTGCAAATAGAAAAGCAACACAAGCCACATTGTAACCGAAGGTGCCAAGTCCTTTGTCACCATCAAAGTATATTAGTTAATACAGCACAGTAAGCCGTAGACGAGTATTAAATTAAATTAAGCCAGTTGTCACATCTCCAAATAGGATGATTTCCAATGTATGCAAATGTCTAATTTAAAGCAATGTTGAGTATTCAGCCAAGCTGTGGTATAAGCAAAAATGGCTCTCACTGGTTTTAGTATTTTCCACATTCAAAAAATGCCAAATCCTTAAGAGGAGTGTTGGCATGATAGTGCACTGCAATTGCACAGGCAGTGGGATAGTTTGGTGCATTACTTACCCAGTCTCAAGGTGAATGGATTGCTGGATATGCGCCCTGCACACATGGCTAAGAGCAGCAGAGCGGCCCACACCGGGTGCATCTTCTATGACTCCTCATGGGGCTTACCTTGGGGGTGCCCCTCTCACAGCCAGCTGCACACAACAAGAAGAAACCGTCAGCATAGATAGAATATAGAACTATTCTATTCTCATCAACGCTGTGGTATCCCAGGACTCCCTGGGAAGCAGTGACCATTGTTATTGTGTGTACTATAAATGGACAATGCATAATCAATAACTTATCAACAAATTGGCATACAATGCACTAAATAAAAAAATAGGCCTGTCAAATAAAATATATTATAAAATTAATTTACTCTACCGCAGCAACACACAACGGCACCATATTTGGGTCCTCATTCTCAGGTTGTAAGCTGGGAAAAATTAAATGTATTACGCCGTCATAACTATAATACAGCTGCTTCTTTTGTTAAGTAAATAGTAATACACTTGCATTATTAACCAGAGAGACAGAACATTCAATGTTTTCATTTGAAAACCTGCTCTGCTCTTTGAGGGTTGTATTACTGGGCAGTCTACCACTAATATGCTGCTAATTCATTTATCACAATGGGGAAGTGGCAATTAAGCAAACACACACAATGCTCAATCAATTCTCCCATATGCAATTACTGCAGATCACCGTGAATGGCTTTAAATGGCCCATGTGTAGGCAGCCATTGGCCTATAGAATACTGAATAGTGGGATGTCCAACCTGGTCTCGGAGCATTTTGTATTATTCTGTATGTAAATCCGAGACACTCCGTTTAGTATGATATGTTGCGTTTGGTACGGTGTGTATTAATTTGAGGATGTCTATCACCCATTTCGAATGATATGTTCCGAATTTGCTGATCTAAAAATGTGTTACGAATTGGCAAACCGTAAATTAGTTAATTAAAGCTAGCTAGGTGGCTAACATTAGCTAGGCTAGGGGTTAGGGTTAGCTAAAAGGGTTACGGTTAGGGGAAGGGTTGGCTAACATGCTAAATAGTTGCAAAGTAGATAAAAAGTAGTAAGTAGTTGAAAAGTTGCTAAAATGCTGAAGTTGTCTGTGATGAGATTAGAACTCGCAACCTTTGGGTTGCTAGACGTTTGCATTATATGCAGACCCATCCACCCCGGCCAACCACCCTATGTTTGTTTTTGCCTTAAGTAACCATCTTTCTTGTAACTTACTTTATCATACAAATTTTAGCATCCCGGATTTACATCTATTATGTTACGTCTATGAGACCAGACTTAGATGTCTGTGAGTGTATACCACCTATGCAGTAACAACCTATGTATGTTGTAACAGAGCTTGCACGATAGGCTATAAATTGTTGGACAAGACAGACAAAAAACAGCAAATCGGCTCCAAGTGATTTTAATTTAAGAATGTATTCCCACGCATAATAGAGAGAAACGTGATTGTATACAAATGTATGCAAGGTTTGAAATGATTTATGTTTTAGTCACATATCTGTTTTGGCTTGGTTTGTATAGGGTTAAGTTAAACTTTAAAGCAATACACTTCTCAAAACATCACAGACACAGTACCTCAGTTATTACGAAGACATGTAAAATATAGGTACAAAGAGTTTCAAACATCATTCAAGTGCACCTGAGCATGTACAGTGCCCTCAAAGTATTCACACAACTGGACCTTTTCCACATTTTGCTGTGTTACAGCCTGAATTTTAAATGGACTAACATGAGATTGTGTCACTGGCCTACACACAATACTCCATCATGTCAAAGTGAAATGTCTTTTTTACAAATTAATACAAAATTAAAAGCTGAAATGTCTTGAGTCAATAAGTATACAACCCCTTTGTTATGGCAAGCCTAAATAAGTTAAGGAGTAAAAATGTGCTTAACATGTCATATAATAAGTTGCATGGCCTCAGTGTGCAATAAGCATGTTTAACCTCATCTCTATACCATACACATAAAATGATCTGCAAGGTTCCTCAGTCGAGCAGTGAATTTCAAACACAGATTCAACCACAAAGACCAGGAGGTTTTCCAATGCCTCGCAAAGTAGAGCACATATTGGTAGATGGGTAAAAAATAATTTTCCTTTGAGCATAGTGAAGTTATTAATTACACTTTGGATGGTGTATCAATATACCCAGTCACTACAAAGACACAGGCAATCTTCCTAACTCAGTTGCTAGAGAGGAAGGAAACTGCTCAGAGATTTCACCATGGAGCCAAACAGTTAGTTTTATCCTGTCACAGCCATTAAAATCTGAGGATGGATAAACATCATTGTGGTTACTCCACAATACTAAAGTAAATGACAGAGTGAAAAGGAAGCCTGTACAGAATAAAACATATTTCAAAACATGCATCCTGTGTGCAATAAGGCAGCAAAGTAAAACTGCAAAGAATGTTTGAGGCAAATCCAACACAACACATCACTGAGTATCACTCTGAATATTTTCAAGCATGGTGGTGGCTGCATCATGTTATGGGTATGCTTGTCATCGGCAAGGACTCGAGAGGAAAACCTGGTTGTCTGCTTTCCATCAGACACTGGGACAAATTCACCTTTCAGCAGGACAATAACCTAAAACACAATGCCAAATATACACTGGAGTTCCTTACCAAGAAGACATTGAATGTTCTTGAGTGGCATAGTTACAGTTTTGACATAAATCGGCTTGAAAATCTAAGACAAGACTTGAAAAGGGCTTTCTCGCAATGACAGAGCTTGACAGAGAACCAACTTGACAGAGCTTGAAGATATTTTTTATATAGAATAATGTGCAAATATTGTAAAATCCATGAAGCTCTTAAAGACTTACCCAGAAATACTCACAGCTGTAATCGCTGCCAAAAGTAATTCTAACATGACTCAGGGGTGTGAATACTTATGTAAATGACATTTCTGTATTTCATTTTCAATACATAAAAAAATAGATAATCTAAAAACATACTTTCATTTTGTCATTAAGGGGTATTGTATGTAGTTGAATGGTCAAAAAGAAGCAGAAATAGCTTGTTAGCAATTTCTCAAGCAAGAATTTAGCTAGGACTGTGTATTTGTATTTATTATGGGTCCCCATTAGCTGCTGCCAAGGCAGCAACTGCTCTTCCTGGGGTCCAGCAAAATTAGGCAGTTTAATACAATTTTAAAAATATTACAATGCATTCATTGATCTTACAACACACTGTGTGCCCTCAGGCCCCTATTCCACCACTACCACCTATTTACAGTACAAAATCCATGTGTACGTGTGTGTATAGCGCGTATGTTATCATGTGTGCGTGTGTATGCATCAAATAAAACCTTATTTGTCCCGTGTCAAATACAACAGGTTTTAAATGCTTACTTACAAGCCCTTAACCAACAATGCCTTTCAAGAACTTGGACCTAGACTTGGAGCTCCGGTACCGCTTGCCATGCGGTGGCAGAGAGAACAGTTTATGACTTGGATGACTGGAGTCTTTGACAATGTTTTGGGCTTTCCTCTGACACAGCCTAATATATAGGTCCTAGATGGCAGGAAGCGTAGCCCCAGTGATGTACTGGGCCGTACGCACTACCCCCTGTAGCACCTCACGGTCAGATGCTGAGCAGTTGCCTTACCAGGCGGTGATGCAACCGGTCAGGATGCTGTCGATGGTGCAGAGGTAGAACTTTTTGAGGATCTGGGGACCCATGCCAAATATTTTCAGTATCCCGAGGGGGGAAATGTGTTGTCGTGCCCTCTTCACAACTGTCTTAGTGTGTTGGCACGATAATAGTTTGTTGGTAATGTGGACACAAAGGAACTTGAAACTCTCGACCTGCTCCACTTCAGCCCCGTCAATGTTAATGGGGGCTTGTTCAGCCCGCCTTTTCCTGTAGTCCACGATCAGCTCCTTTTATCTTGCTCACATTGAGGGAGAGGTTGTTGTCCTGGCACCACACTTCCAGGTCTCTGACCTCCTCCCTATAGGTTGTCTCATCGTTGTCGGCAATCAGGCCTACCACTGTTGTGTCGTCAGCAAACTTAATGATGGTGTTGGAGTCGCGTTTGGCCGTGCAGTCGTAGGTGAACAGGGAGTACAGGAGGGGACTAAGCACGCACCCATGAGGGGCCCCAGTGTTAACGATCAGCATGGCAGTTGTTGCCTACCCTTACCACCTGGGGGCGACCCGTCAGTAAGTTCAGGATCCAGTTGCAGAGGGAGGTGTTTAGTCCCAGGGTCCTTAGCTTAGTGATGAGCTTTGTGGGCACTATGGTGTTGAACGCTGAGTCAATGAACAGCATTCTCACATAGGTGTTCCTTTTTTCTAGGTGGGTGTTAAAATCTAATTTTACTGCTTGCATCAGTTACTTGATGTGGACTAGAGTTCCATGTAGTCATGGCTCTATGTAGTACTGTGCGCCTCTCATAGTCTGTTCTGACTTGGGGACTGTGTGGAATGCATGGGTGTCTGAGCTGTGCGCCAGTAGTTCAAACAGACAGCTCTGTGCATTCAACATGTCAATACCTCTCATAACTACAAGTAGTAATAAAGTCAATCCCTCTTCCACTTTGAGCCAGGAGAGATTGACATGCATATTATTAATATTAGCTCTCTGTGTACATTCAAGGGCCAACCGTGCTGCCCTGTTCTAAGCCAATTGTAATTTTCCTTTTTTGTGGCATCTGACCACACTACTGAACAGTAGTCCAGGTGCAACAAAACTAGGCCCTGTAGGACCTGCCTTGTTGATAGTGCTGTTAAGAAGGTAGAGCAGCACTTTATTATGGACATGCTTATCCCCATCTTAGCTACTGTTGTGTCAATATGTTTTGACCATGACAGTTTAAAATCCAGGGTTAATCCAAGCATTTTAGTCACCTCAATGTGCTCAATTTCCACAATATGTAGTTGAGGTTTAGTGAATGATTTGTCCCAAATACAATGCTTTTAGTTTTAGAAATATTTAGGTCTAACTTTTTCCTTGCCACCCACTCTGAAAGTGACTGCAACTTTTTGTTGAGTGTTGCAGTCATTTCAGTCGCTGTAGTAGCTGATATGTATAGTGCTGAGTCATTCGCATACATAGACACACCAGCTTTACTCAAAGCCAGTGGCATGTCACTAGTAAAGAGTGAAAAAAGTATTGGGCCTAGACAGCTGCCCTGGGGAATTCCCGATTCTACATGTATGTTGTTGAAGCTTCCATTGAAGAACACCCTCTGTGTTATGTTAGACAGGTAACTCTTTATCCACAATATAGCAGGGCGTGTAAAGCCATAACACATATGTTTTTCCAGGAGCAGACTATGATAAATAATGTATAAAGCCGCACTGAAGTCTTAACAACATAGCCTCCACAATCTTTTTATCATCAATTTCTCTTAGCCAATCATCAGTCATTTGTGTAAGTGATGTGCTTATTGAATGACCTTCCCTATAAGCATGCTGAAAGTTTGTTAATTTGTTTAATGTAAAATAGCATTGTGTCGGATTAAACACAATTGTATTATTCTTCACTATTCTATTCTTCTTTTGCTTCCTTCCAAGCCTGGGGGCATACTTTCTGGTAGGCTTAAATTGAAAATATGGCAAATATGAGTGGCAATATCGTCTGCTATTATCCTCAGTAATTTTCCATCCAAGTTGTCAGTCCCGGTGGCTTTTCATTGTTGATAGACAATAAAAATTCACCTCTTCCACACTCACTTTACAGAATTCAAAATGACAATTCTCGTCTTTCATATAATTTGGTCAGATATACTTGAATGTGTAGTGCCAGTGTTTGTTGCTGGCATGTCATGCCTAAATGTGCTAATCTTGCCAATAAAAAATAATTAAAGTTGTTGGCAATATCAGTTGGTTTTGTGAGGAATGAGCCATCTGGTTCAATGAATGATGGAGCTTAGTTTTCCTCTTTACACAAAATTTCATTTGAGGTGCTCCAAAACGTTTTACTTTAAATCTTTGTCATTTATCTTTGTTTCATAGTGTAGTTTATTCTTTTTATTCAGTTTAGTCACAGGATTTCTCAATTTTCAATACATTTGCCAATCGGTTGTGCAGCCAGAGTTATTTGCCATTCCTTTTGCCTCATCCCTCTCAACCATAGAATTTTTCAATTCCTCATCAATCCACAGTGATTTAACAGTTTTACAGTCCCTTTCTTAATAGGTGCATGCTTATTAGTAACTGGAACAAGCTATTTCATGAATGTGTCAGTGTCTGTTTGCTCCTCATTATACACCATGGACCAACAAATATTCTTTACATCAACAACAGAGGAATCACTACAAACTTATTGTATGACCTCTTATACACTATATTAGGACCAGCCTTTGGAACTTTTGTTTTCCAAGATATGGCTACTATATTGTGATCACTACACCCTATAGATTTGGATACAACTTTCAAGAAAATGTCTACAACATTAGTAAAGACGTGATCAATATATGGTGATTTCATTCCTGTGCTGTTTGTAACTACACTGGTAGGTTGACTGATAACCTGAACCAGGTTCCAGGCACTGGTTACAGTTTGAAGCTTTTTCTTGAGTGGGTAGCTTGAAAAAATATACCTCTGTTTATCACATACATTATCAAGCATTTCACACATGTTACCCAGATAATGACTGTTAGCACTTGGTGGTCTATTACTTCAACAGTGAGAGATGAGATCCTGAGATCCTCTAATCTTTACAGGAATGTGGTTATGAATATAAACAACACCTCCCATTGGCATTTATATATTTTCTGTAAAAGTTATAACCTTGTATTGCTACCACTGTATCATCAAAGGTATTATCTAAGTGAGTGTCAGATATAGTCAGAATAGGAATGCCATCTGTTACTAGCAAATTATTGATTTCATGAACCTTGTTTCTTAAGCTACATATGTTAACGTGGGCTATTTTGATTACTTTTCTTCTGGGATGTTTACTTGTTTAGCAGAAGTAGATATGCTCATGTTATTTATGTTAGTGCAAGGTGAGCTGCACACAGTGGACTTCCTCCTAGGGCACACCTGCTCAGTGCTAACAGTGTAAATGTGGTTCATATGCGCATGATTACAGCATACAATAGCTGTAGGATCAGCAGAGGCATTCAGGGAAGTTAGAGGGACATACATTAGGTTACTTACATTGTCTACCAATGCCGCTGGTGTAATGTACATCTTATGAAGCATTATGGCAACTCTGCGTCACAATGGTAGAGATTAGCTGAGCTTGGGTCATTGATAAGTAATTGTCTCAACACAGCCTTATAATGCTGTGAAAGGATCCAGGAACCCAAATGATTTAGGTGGATCGTATCCTCCTTATAAAACTTGTTTTGTTTCCAAAAGCTATTGAAATTGTCAACAAAATGACACCCATTGAGATGTAATAACCACATAGCCAGTTGTGGCAGTGGTCTGAGTGGGGAGGGGATAACTGAAATCTAGCTGATATTGGTCTATTAAATAATGTACCACCTGGTGATGTCACCAGGCATGCCAAAACTACATCCCACCAAAAGAGCCTGAAATTTCAGGCGGCCTTTTCAAAAAGCTTTTACACTAAAAATGCATTAACCTAATTTGCACAATTTCACAGTACTATTCTGCAATGGGGAATTACTTGATTTAAATTAATCTCCTGTATTTTATTTACTATACAGTGGCTTGTGAAAGTATTCACCCCCCTTGGCACCCTATTTTGTTGCCTTACAACCTGGAATTAAAATAGAATTTTGGTGAGGTTTGTACCAGGTACAAACCTGGTACAAAGGTTTGATTTACACAATATGCCTACCACTTTGAAGATGCAAAACATGTTTTTATTGTGAAACAAACAAGGAATAAGACAAGTTTTTTTTACTTGAGCGTGAATAACTATTCACCCCTCCAAAGTCAATACTTTGTAGAGCCATCGTTTGCAGCAATTACAGCTGCAAATCTCTCGTGGTATGTCTCTATAAGCTTGGCACATCTAGCCACTGGGATTTTTGCCCATTCTTCAAGGCAAAACTGCTCCAGCTCCTTCAAGTTGGATGGGTTCCGCTGGTGTACAACAATTTTAAGTCATACCACAGATCCTCAATTTGATTGAAGTCCGGGCTTTGACTAGTCCATTCCAAGATATTTAAATGTTTCCCCTTAAACCACTCGAGTGTTGCTTTAGCAGTATGCTTAGGGTCATTGTTCTGCTGGAAGGTGAACCGCCGTCCCAGTCTCAAATCTCTGGAAGACTGAAACAGGTTTCACTCAAGAATTTCCCTGTATTTAGCGCCATCCATCATTCATTAAATTCTGACCAGTTTCCCAGTCCCTGCTGATGAAAAACATCCCCACAGCATGATGCTGCCACCACCATGCTTCACTGTGGGGATGGTGTTCTCAGGGTGATGAGAGGTGTTGGATTTGCACCAGACATAGCGTTTTGCTTGATGGCCAACAAGCTCAATTTTAGTCTCATCTGACCAGAGTACCTTCTTCCATATGTTTGGGGAGTCTCCCACATGCCTTTTGGCGAACACCAAACGTGTTTGCTTATTTTTTTCTTTAAGCAATGTTTTTTTTCTGGCCACTCTTCTGTACAGCCCTTCTCTGTAGAGTGTACAGCTTAAAGTGGTCCTATAGACAGATACTCCAATCTCTGCTGTAGAGCTTTGCAGCTCCTTCAGGGTTATCTTTGGTCTCTTTGTTGCCTCTCTGATTAGTTGCCTCTCTGATTAATTCCCTCCTTGGTTTTGGTGGGGGGCCCTCTCTTGGCAGGTTTGTTGTGGTGACATGTTCTTTCCATTTTTTTAATAATGGATTTAATGGTGCTCCATGGGATGTTCAACCCTGATCTGTACTTCTCTACAACTTTGTACCTGACATGTTTGGAGAGCTCCTTGGTCTTCATGGTGCTGCTTGCTTGGTGGTGCCCCTTGCTTAGTGGTGTTGCAGACTGGGGCCTTTCAGAACAGATGTATATATACTCAGATCATGTGACACTTAGATTGCACACAGGTGGACTTTATTTAACTCATTTTGTGACTTCTGAAGGTAATTGGTTGCACCAGATCTTATTTAGGGGCTTCATAGCAAAGGGGGTGAATACATATACACACACCACTTTTCCGTTTATTTATTTATTTATTTGAAACTAAGTCTTTTTTTCATTTCACTTACCAATTCTGACTATTTTGTGTATTTCCATTACATGAAATATAAAATAAAATCCATTTAAATTACAGGTTGTAATGCAACAAAATAGGGTAAACACCAAGGGGAATGAATACTTTTGCAAGGCCCTGTAAGCACTTATATTCCTACCTTTTTGACGTGTTTAACTCCCAGTATCAAATGTCTGCCAATGTTGAATGTTATGGTTAAAAGTTTGACGTCAAACTGGGCCGAGGGCACACTGATAATGTCCATGACACTATGTAATTCTGTAACCGCTGATGTTGTCTTCCTCCCGGGCTGGTATTTACAGAACACTTGATACTGTTGGATTAGAATATAAAGGGTCTTTCTCCAAGAGGTCCGCTATACATTTTTTATCTGCTTTATAAATAGAACCCAGGAAAATATGTTTAATATATTTAACCTTTATTTATCCAGGCGAGTCAATTAAGAACAAATTCTTGTTTACGATGAAGGCCTGGTAAAAAGGTATCGCTATTTCCTTCTCAAAACTAACAGTGTCATAATGTAGCATTCCGCCTAACAGTCTATAGGATCACATAAATATGAAATTTTTGGAAAGCAGTCATTTTTGGAAAGCAGTCGAGTGCGTGGCTGAACCCTGTCTAGTGTGTAGCACAGCCACTTTCTAAATAAAATATTTTTGTAGGAAGAATGCCAGGACAAACCTTCTTATGGATTCATTTAACCGTTACCAAGGTAGGACTGCAATCTAACTTTTGTGGGAAATACAGTATGCTAGCTATTCAGTGGTGTAAAGTACTTAAGTAGTACTTCAAACTATTTGTTTGGGGTATCTGTACTTTACCGTACTATTTATATTCATTACAACTTTAACTTTTAGTCCACTACATTCCTAAAGAAAATATGTACATTTTTCTTCCATACATTTTTCCTGACACTCAAAAGTACTTGTTACATTTGGAATGCGCACGCAGGACAGCAATATGGAATAATTCACCACATATCAATAGGTGGGGCTCACTAAACACATATACTGGATTTGTAAATTATGTCTGAGTGTTGGGAGTGTGCCCTTGTCTGGCAGTAACAAAACAAGAAAATGTTGATGTATACTTTACTTTAACGCAATTAATTCATTGAAAAAATTTTTTTCCACCACTGTACTTAAGTATATTTAAAACCAGATACTTTTAGACATTTACTCAAGTAGTATTTTACTGGGTTACTCACTTTTACTTTAGTAATTTTCTATTAAGGTATCTTTACTTTTACTCAAGAATGACAATTTGATACTTTTTCCATCACTGTAGCTAGGTAATTTTTAGGTGTCTGTTGAAAAATGGTCTACTAACTTTATGATAATAGTTCATATGGGTAACATATTCTCATGGGTTTAAATTATTTTTATTTTTATGGTGGTTTTTATTTTTGCATTGTGCTCTCAATGTGTCCGTTGGCATTCATTAGCTGCTAGCTGCCTCCCAGAGCATGTGGAAGGCAGTAGTGCTCAGCTAGAAATTCAACAATGTAAAAGCGAAGCAGCATACTCCTCTTGCTCATCTTGGCCTGTTCTTATATATAAAAATGAATGATTCCCGCAGCTCTACAATATTAAACACATTATGGCTGCAATCAAAAGATAAAATGCCAATGACATCTACCATTTTTATAATGAAACTACCATTTTGGACGTTAACCTTTAAGTTAATGGATCTGCGAGAGTCATGTTACTGGCTTAGTTGGATTGTGGGTTACAGTAGATTCCCATGGGGGACAAGTATGAAAATGTATGCACTCACTACTGTAAGTCGCTTTGGATAAGAGTGTCTGCTAAATGACTAAAGAATGCGATCATGGCTCCAAGATACCAAAGTTCAAGTTCAATGCCTCCGAATTGATATGCAGGGCCATGGTCCGATGTTTCTAACATGAGAATACTCTCAGCAGAGATTATGAACATTGTTGAGAGGACACCGTGAGGAATTAATGAAGTTTTGGAGACGAAATGTTGACATTGACACTTCTGAAGTAAGGAAAGCTTAGGGAGCTCAGAAACCCAATGGACTGTGGAGCCGTGACACATCATTGAACGAAGTAAGGACCTATTTGAAATAAGACTTAATTGGACTCTTTAATTTGCATTTCATTATGCATAACTGTTTTACAGACGTGATTTTGCCATTTCAGATTAACCACTTTAGAAGATTAGCGGGAACAATATTAGTGGCTATTTCATGAACTAAAAAGAGGTCGTGGCTTTGAAATTCAATCAATTTTGAAATAATGTTCCCTTATTGCAACCTTTCACCCAAGCTGTTTTGGTTGTAAATCAAGTGCAGGGTTCCATGCCGGAATCTCATCAGTATTCATTAAAACTCATTTGATGAAGCAAAAGGTGATCCTGAGATAATATTTTGTTCTGCTGGGCAGCAGTGATACACCCTGTGACTGATCTCAAACATCTCCCCTTCAAGTGAAGAGGAAATGCAGTACACACTGCCATGACCCTGATTGAAGATGCACATGAAATAATATCCACAGGAGAAAGAAAACACGGTGAGAAAATCCAGAGCAAGCTGCAGGAGACAGATATAGCTGATACATCTCCGGGCTCATCCCCCATCTGTGGCGTTTGACTCTCCCTGGAAATAAATAGTGGTGTGAAGAATCACCTTTTTAATATGCGGACTGCATAAACAGAAACAAGACAGGTGGTGGGATTCACAATAGGATTAGGCTGAACAGGAAGATACCAGTACTGTGATATCAGTTTTGTGAAGGGAAATATCACTAATGCAACTCTAATACAGCCTTTCTGATGCAAACTATTTCTGACAAAGTTCAATTTCTGGCTAGATAGCAGAGAGCAAGAGTTATTTTCAATATTGATGTCTGGCTAAAAATGTCAGTCAAAATGCAGGGTTGGAGCAAATTGTTGCCAGAAAGCCCTTTAGTCTAACAATCCAGCTGAGGTTTGAAGACACAATCCTCTTTGGCTATGCCTCCATGTGGTGTGGTGACATGGCATCATACCAAAAAGCATGGCTGGGTGAATTTGATCCCTCTCATCTAGCAGCTATTCAACCAAATAGTTTACTTCTGCAGCCATTACCACTTTACAGTGGTGTGCTTTCATCCAGGTCTTATTGGTCAGGAAAATAGTAATCTCTGAACCAAGAACCCAATTTCGCATGCGCTAGCTAGCTAACACGATTTACTTCTGGGAGAGGAAGTGGCTGAATTTAAACTAATAGAAACAGTAAATTCTGCTCCTCCCCAGTAAACAATTAGAATTTTACCTTGGGAAATAAATTCACTTAGCCGTCATGTTAACACTATTTGGGCATGTGTGTTTGTCTACCGGATAGCTACCACAGTGCCACCAACTGGAATCAGCCTTAGCAAAGCATCTGCACATGTGCACAGGAATTTCCCCCGCTCTAGAAACATTATTTTCCTCACAATGATTATATACATTAACTTATAGGTTGTTGGGTTTTAATGAAAAGAGGTGTCTTATGAGAAGTTTGATAAAATATGACAAACCCTATTTACACATTTGGCAATGTTTGATTGGAGGAATAGGTCTATACGCTCTTCCACCAACCCCTGCAGGGCTGGTTGTCATACTACAATGCAAAAAAGTGTGACGGCTAATGCTAATAAGCTAAGCCATAGATTTCTCCTCTTCTGGCACCACTTTGATACTTCTAAAGCAGGTATTCCCAAACTGGGGTACATGTAACCCGGCCGTCGGGAGTACGCCAAATCAAAATGTGATTCACTTAAAAAAATATATATATTTTTCCAAACAGTCCATTTATATTTTCCAACTGGGCTATACATTTGGGTGAGTTTTTTTTCTAGCCTTAGTAGTCTCGTTTCACTGCCAAAAGTGTACATTGAACCATCTAGTGTATATCAAAATAATAACACAATGTCAATGTCAAATAATTAACATATAATCACATTAACCGTTACTCTCTCGCGGGAATTCCACTAACGGTCCGTATGTAGCCAAACGTAGCTGCTGCTCATGTTGATATCTGTACTGATGGCGCAAGCCATGACAGACATAGTGGAGTGGCATGCAAGTAGTTGCTCCCAAAGCCACTTGGGTACACTGCAGCATCCACCAAGAGGCTCTTTCTGCCAAGGGAATGCATGACCGCTTGAAAGAAATTTTGGACACTACAGTGAAAATGGTTAACTTTGTTAAAGCAAAGCCTCTGAACTCTCATGTATTTTCTGCACTATGCAATGTTATGGGCAGCAATCATGTAACGCTTTTACAACATACATAACTGCGCTGGTTATCAAGGGGCAAAGTATTGACAAAAAAAACATTTAATTGAGAGACGAGCTTAAAGTTTTCTTTACTGACCATAATTTTCACTTGTCTGTCCGCTTGCATGATGACGAGTTTCTCACACGACTGGCCTATCTGGGTGATGTTTTTTTCTTGCCTGAATGATCTGAATCTAGGATTACAGGGACTCTCTGCAACTATATTTAATGCAGTACAAAATTGAGAATATGATTAAGCAGTTGGAGCTCTTCTCTGTCTGCATTAACAAGGACAACACTAAGGTTTTTCCATCATTGTTTGATTTTTTTTGTGTGCAAATTAACTGAAGTTTACGGACAATGTCAAATGTGATATAGCGACGCACCTGAGTGATTTCGATGTGCAATTACGCAGGTACTTTCTTACGGATGACACAAACAACTGGATTCGTTATCCCTTTCATGCCCTGCCTCCAGTCCACTTACCGATATCTGAACAAGAGAGCCTCATCGAAATTGCAACAAGCGATTCTGTGAAAATGTAATTTAATTAGAAGCCACTGCCAGATTTCTGGATTGGGCTGCGCTCAGAGTATCCTGCCTTGGCAAATCGCGCTGTTAAGACACTTGTGCCCTTTGCAACCACGTACCTATGTGAGAGTGGATTCTCGGCCCTCACTAGCATGAAAACTAAAATACAGGCACAGACTGTGTGTGGAAAATTATTTATACATTTTTATTTCACCTTTATTTAACCAGCTAGGCCAGTTGAGAAGTTCTCATGTACAACTGCAACCTGGCCAAGATAAAGCAAAGCAGTGCAACACAAACAACACAGTTACACATGGGATTAACAAACATACAGTCAATAACACAATAGAAAAAAATCCATATACAGTGTATGCAAATGTTGTAAGATTAGGGAGGTAAGGCAATAAATGGCCATAGTGGCAAAATAATGACAACTTAGCAATCAAACACTAGAGTGATAGATGTGCAGAAGATGAATGTGCAAGTAGAGATACTGGGGTGCAAAGGAGCAAAAAAACAAAAAAACAATATGGGGACAAAGTAGTTGGGTGGAGAGTGTGCTACGGGTGGGTGCTGTTATCGTGACCAGTGAGCTGAGATAAGGCGGGGCTTTACCTAGCAAAGACATATAGATGACCTGGAGCCAGTTTGTTTGGCGACAAATATGAAGTGAGGGCCAGCCAACAAGAGCATACAGGTCGCAGTGGTGGGTAGTATATGGGGCTTTGGTGACAAAATGAATGGCACTGTGATAGACTACATCCAATTTGCTGAGTAGAGTGTTGGAGGCTATTTTGTAAATGACATCGCTGAAGTCAAGAATAGTTAGGATATTCAGTTTTACAAGGGTATGTTTGGAGGCATGAGAGCTTGAACTGTTTGGGCACAGACCTGAATAGCATGACAGAACTCTGCAGGCTATCTCTGCAGTAGATTGCAACTCCACCCCCTTCAGCAGTTCTATCTTGGTGGAAAATGTTGTCGTTGGGGATGGAAATTATAGTTGGTGGCCTTCCTAAGCCAGGATTCAGACACGGCTAGGACATCAGGGTTGGCGGAGTGTGCTAAAGCAGTGAATAAAACAAACTTAGGGAGGAGGCTGCTGATGTTAACATGCATGACACCAAGGCTTTTACGGTTACAGAAGTCAACAAAAGATAGTGCCTGGGGAATAGGAATGGAACTGGGGGCTACAGGGCCTGGGTTAACCTCTACATCACCAGAGGAGGAGTAGGATAGGGTATGGCTAAAGGCTATAAGAACTGGTCGTCTAGTGCGTTGGGGACAGGGAATAAAAGGAGCAGATTTCTGGGTGTGGTAGAATAAATTCATGGAATAATATACAGACAAAGGTATGGTAGGATGTGAGTACAGTGGAGGTAAACCTAGGCGTTGAGCGATGATGAGAGAGGTTTTGTCTCTGGAGGCACCAGTTAAGCCAGGATAAGGTCTACGCATGTGTGTGGGGTAGGACAAAAGAGCTATCTAAGGCATTTTGAGTGGGACTGAGGGCTCTATAGTGAAATAAAACAGTAAGACACCAAGACAGCAGTACACAAGGCATATTGACATTAGAGAGAGGCATAAAGCAAACACAAGTGTTGATCAGGAGAGCTAAGACAACAATGGGTAAATGGTGATGAATGGGCAGAGCGGGTTAGTTAGGTACATACAGGACCTGAGTTCGAGGCTGGGCCGACAGGTAAACAAAATGATATACCATGTTATGAAACGGTCCAGGGGGAATCAGCTGCGTAGCCGAGCGATCATAGGGTCAAAAGAGCAGCAATACGTGAGTCAGGGTGCCATTCGGCAGACACCACTACAATAGGTGAGCAGGGAACACAGCGTTCAGAAAAGCTAGCAGGTCGGTGCTAGTAGATGGTTCTTCGGCGACATTGTAACAGAATAGCCTGTTGAGACCCCCTCGGACTGTTATGTCGGTAGACCAGTCATTATGGATCGGCGGGGCTCCGTGTCGGCAGTAAAAGGGTCCGGGCCAATTGGCAAAATAGGTATTGTAGCCCAAGAATTGGCTGAAGGACCTCTTCGGCTAGCTGGGAGATGGGCCTAGCTCGAGGCTAGCTCCAGGCTAACTGGTGCTTGCCAGTTAGCCAGGAGTAGCCACTCGGATAGCAGCTAGCTAGCTGCGATGAGCCAGTGTAACGGGTCAGAGCTTGCGGTAGGAATCCGGAGAAAAAGCAGTCCGATATGCTCTGGGTTGATATCACACTGTGCAGACTGGAAGGAATTGACCGGGCTGAGGCTGGCTGATGTCCGAGTTAACGGTGATGACCATTAGCAGTGGCTAACTGACTACTAGCTAGTAGCTGGCTGGCTTTTGATGGGGGTTCCGGTTCTAAAGTTAAAAAAAATATCAGATCCGTACCACATTGGGTGGGGCGGGTTGCAGGAGTGTATGTTCAGTCCGTAGACGGAAATTGAGATTAAAAATGATATATACATGGAACGGGACTGACGGGACAAGACAAATAGACGTCCGACTGCTACGCCATCTTGGAATACAGCTCAACATTGCAGAGTTACAGTCGTATGAAAAAGTTTGGGCACCCCTAACAATTTCCATAATTTCCATTTATAAATAATTGGGTGTTTGGATCAGCAATTTCATTTTGATCTATCAAATAACTGATGGACACAGTAATATTTCAGTAGTGAAATTAGGTTTATTGGATTAACAGAAAATGTGCAATATGTAGGTGTATAAATTTGGGCACCCCAATAGAAAAAACACATTAATATTTAGTAGAGCCTCCTTTTGCTAAAATAACAGCCTCTAGATGCTTCCCATAGCCTCTAATGAGTGTCTGGATTCTGGATGATGGTATTTTGGACCATTCCTTACCAAACATCTCCAGTTCAGTTAGGTTTGATGGTTGCCGAGCATGGACAGCCCGCTTCAAATCATCCCACAGATTCTCAATGATATTCAGGTCTGGGGACTGGGATGGCCATTCCAGAACATTGTACTTGTTTCTCTGCATAAATGCCCGGGTAGAATTTGAGCAGTGTTTTGGGTCGTTGTCTTGTTGAAATATCCAGCCCCGGCATAACTTCAACTTTGTGACTGATTCTTCAACATTATTCCCAAGAATCTCCTGATATTGAGTGGAATCCGTGTGACCCTCAACTTTAACAAGATTCCCAGTACCGACACTGGCCACACAGCCCCACAGCATGATGGAACCCAAGTGTTTTTCTTGGAACGCTGTGTTCTTTTGCCGCCATGCATAACGTCCCTTGTTATGACCAAATAACTTAATCTTTGTTTCATCAGTCCACAGCACCTTATTCCAAAATGAAGCTGGCTTGTCCAAATGTGCGTTTGCATACCTCAAGCGACTCTGTTTGTGGCGTGTGTGCAGAAAAGGCTTCTTCCGCATCACTCTCCCATACAGCTTCTCCTTGTGCAAAGTGCGCTGAATTGTTGAACGATGCACAGTGACACCATCGGCAGCAAGATGATGTTGTAGGTCTTTGGAGGTGGTCTGTGGGCTGTTTTTCACCGTTCTCACCATCCTTCGCCTTTGCCTCTCTGATATTTTACTTGGCCTGCCACTTCTGGCCTTAACAAGAACTGTGCCTGTGGTCTTCCATTTCCTCACTATGTTCCTCACTGTGGACACTGACAGCTTAAATCTCTGCGATAGCTTTTTGTAGCCTTCCTCTAAACCATAATGTTGAACAATCTTTGTTTTCAGGTCATTTGAGAGTTGTTTTGAGGCCCCAATGTTGCCACTCTTCAGAGGAGAGTCAAAGAGAACAACAACTTGAAATTGGCCTTAAATACCTTTTCTCATGATTGGATGCACTTGTCTATGAAGTTCAAGGCTTAATGAGCTCCCCAAACCAATTGTGTGTTCCAATTAATCAGTGCTGAGTAGTTAACGGGTATTCAAATCAACAGAATGACAAGGGTGCCCACATTTTTGTATAGCCTATTTTTCACATCTGATTTAATTTCATACAACTTAATATTGCTACACTAAAAATCTTTGTCTGGACAATACCCCAGTACTCAGCTTTTATTAGAAAATGAATGGCATGCCACTGTGATCATTTTCTGTGACGACAGAGTAAATTATTATGCAGCCTCAGAGGGGTGCCCAAACTTTTTCATACGACTGTATGCGCATCCTTTCAAGCACACCCTTCTCATTAACCTGTTGTGAGTTATTCACAATTTTCGATGAACAAATAAAGTTTTATATTTAATGGTTAAATAAAGAGCAAAATGATTGATTATTATAATTTGTGCCCTGGTCCTATAAGAGCTCTTTGTCAATTCCCACGAGCCGGCTTGTGACGCACTCATTCTTATGTTTAATAAATGTGTGTGTTTGGGTGACAGGCTTACAATGATGGCAAAAAAAACTACATTCGAGAGTGCGCTGAGCCTGGTGCTAGAGGGGGTACGCAGCTGGAGGTTGAATGTTTGAAGGGGTACGGGACTGTATAAAGTTTGGGAACCACTGTTCTAAAGAATCAGTCGTGCCGTGCACATTTAGATTTTTCCACCTGAATCTCAGATTCATCAAAGTTCACTGACAGATTTCCAAGTTTTAAATAAAACTGTTACAAGACATTATCATAATACCCACAATGACCTTTTCTATACTGTTATCAGGTAACACACAGGTAAACTACAATATGAGCCATTTGAAAACAGCAAATATTGCACCTGGAATGACATGCATTGTGACATTTTATACAAAGAGAAGTGAAATGGTTTAGGAAAGGGATGATTATTTACAAGGCTCCATTTCAAGATGTTTATTGATTTACATGTATTGATTGAAATTCTACAGTCATGAAAGTGCCTCAGGAAACGTGGTGTCAGCATAAGCCAAAACACAGAAACTGCAGAGGGAAGGTGTTAGACTGGGGAACAGAATGGCAATAGTACTCTACTCTCTTTGGCAGTGGAAAACGTGACTGAAATGAGGAACAGTCAGCCCACGTCATCGACTCAAATCTTCAGGGCATTGGCAGGCCAAGACGATTTAATATTAAAGTCCCAGGAAGGCAGGCATATTGTCACAGTCATTATAAAGCTTCTAGCTTGCAGCCTAACAATAAATAACCTATGGATAAACATTCAATAGATTTATTGGCATGAATAATCAATGGTTTGTGCAATAGTGAGTAACAGGTCTTTTCATTTTAGACACAATATGGCCAAGAATGTGGAACGAGCCTGATATACAAAGTTATTCTAGATGTCACCATTACTTCAAGGCATTAGTATTCGAAAGATAATGAAAGACAACTAATGACAGTGTCCAGAAAGTCAGCAAGTATAGTAATGTTCCTTTAACACAATATCCTGAGATGTAAGCTATTCAAAATGGCAACCTTTAATTAAACTTTTAATCCACAAAATAGAATAGTGTGCGTGAATTAATTGTGGTTTCCTTTCCACAGCATCTCAGAAAAAACATGTCAGAAAAAAACTGTGCTTTTTAGCTCATTAGTTGAACTCGGTAGCACAGTATTTCCCAATTCAATATGTCTATGTTCCTTACTTATAAGATAACAACATGATTTTTCCGACGTGCTTGATGCTTTGTAGTCTTTAACTGAATCTTTAAAAAATGTATGAAAGCACAATAGACCAAAGTATTATCTATTTTAGTGTAAAAAATCATACAATATACATTTACATGATATTATCTACGGTGGTGCACTCTAAATATAATGTACAGATTTCATATCAAATCATTTTAACAATACAATTCTGAAAAATGTCTTTGGTCTAGGTCTAAGGTGCATTTGAGTTCTAGATGTTGCATATTTCCAACGTGACCAAATGTGCAATTCTCGAGGCCTTCACTCCACAATTAAGCAAGTAAGGCTCTCCATTTTTAGGTTCTCTATATTCATACCTGTCATATCTCTTAGCCATCAGACCATGCTAGTCCTTGAGACACTGCTTTGATCTCAGCCTCAGTACAGTGCTGCAGCTTCCTTGGTTCAGGTAACTTCAAACGCGTTCATCAGTTCAGGTCGACACATCTTCCCTACCAGACAGTAAGTCAGTCACATGGTTGAAGGATGGGTTTAGATCACCCTTAGAGTAGTGTACTCACAAGCTGCATGACTGACAATGTCTTATAACCCTCTCATTACCTAAAAGTAAAAATAATCTATTTTAAAATAATATACTACTTTGCATAACATGAATAACCAGCTCCTCAAACATCAAAGGCATTATGGCAAAGCAGGTGGCAGGTTGGACACAAGGAAATGAAAGGTACTAAATAGATTCTAATATCTCTATCAAACTGGTTTAATACCCTGCCTCGTGTTAGAAACACTAGGTTTTCATTCACAATGGGGATGAAGGATATCTATTATATCCTTCAGTTCTCCCACAGCAAACATTAGGCTACAAAAATTATAGACAGCTGCCACCTAGGCTTTTTGTTGTTTGAAGCTTTCTCCATACAGAATGAATAACAGCTTTCAAGCCACATGAAATTCTTTCTTCCCAAGATATAGAGGTGTGTCTTTTCGAAGACACTCGTCAGATAATTATTTAAATGATTGAATAAAGAAAATGTCCAAATCTGAAGAGCCTTTTTAAATTTAAATATCATGAAGTATACATGAGACCCACCAAAGATCACTTCTGTTGGATTTCCTCAGGTAGACTCTTTTCCATTAGAACTATGTTTCCTTTCAACCTAGAACTTTTGATTTTCAGAGACATGAATTAATATTGGTCCATCTTGAGTGAGGCACTTAACCCTAATCAGTGGCGATTTTAGCATGTAAGTCTTGGTGGGGAAAACTCTGCGACAAGCAGTGCCCACAAACATTTAGGGCCTACATAAAGCTGTCCGAACAGCAGAGCTTTCTTTCCAGCACAATGGAGTGAATCATTACCACCGCTACACTTGGCTATCAGCGGAGCCTTGTCTGGTAGCGACACAATTCATTCAGCCTCATTTACTGCCTTTTTTTAAAACATAGCTGATACAGCTGACCATATCTCCCTGGCATATTACATAATTTATGCAGCAGCATATAAGACATTTTTGGACTCCCCTTGTTGTGTTTATATCCAATGGCCGATGAGCACCGATGTTTTATCATGTTTTCTCTTCATTATTTATCTTCATATGACAAGGATTAAAATGGATTTGCCAGTAGACTTGATTCACGATGATGACTGCTAGCTAAGATTGTGAAAGTGTTTTATTTTTTTTATTTAACCAGGTAGGCTAGTTGGGAACAAGTTCTCATTTGCAACTGCGACCTGGCCAAGATAAAGCATAGCAATTTGACACATACAACAACACAGAGTTACACATGGAATAAACAAAACATAGTCAATAATACAGTTAAACAAAAGAAAACAAAAAGTCTATATACAGTGAGTGCAAATGAGGTAAGATAAGGGAGTTAAGGCAATAAATAGGCCATGGTGGCGAAGTAATTACAATATAGCAATTAAACACTGGGATTGAAGACGTGCAGAAGATGAATGTGCAAGTAGTGATACTGGGGTGCAAAGGAGCAAGACAAATAAATAAATAAATGCTGTATGGGGATGAGGTAGGTAGATATATGGGCTGTTTACAGATGGGCTATGTACAGGTGCAGTGATCTGTGAGTTGCTCTGACAGCTGGTGAGGGAGATGAGTCTTCAGCTTCAGAGATTTTTGCAGTTCGTTCCAGTCATTGGCAACAGAGAACTGGAAGGAAAGACTACCAAAGTAGGAATTGGCTTTGGGGGTGACCAGTGAGATATACCTGCTGGAGCTCGTGCTACGAGTGGGTGCTGCTATGGTGACCAGTGAGCTGAGATAAGGCGGGGCTTTACCTAGCAGAGACTTGTAGATAACAACACTGTGATAGACTGCATCCAGTTTGTTGAGTAGAGTGTTGGAGGCTATTTTATAGATGACATCATCGAAGTCGAGGATCGGTAGGATGGTCAGTTTTACGAGGGTATGTTTGGCAGCATGAGTGAAGGATGCTTTGTTGCGATATAGGAAGCCAATTCTAGATTTAATTTTGGATTGGAGATGCTTAATGTGAGTCTGGAAGGAGAGTTTACAGTCTAACCAGACACCTAGGTATTTGTAGTTGTCCACGTATTCTAAGTAAGAGTAGTGATGCTGGATGGGCGAGCAGGTGGAGATTTCAAGGTTTTTGGTGGTTTTCCTAAGCCAGGATTCAGACACGACTAAGACATCCGGGTTGGCAGAGTGTGCTAAAGCAGTGAGTAAAACAAACTTAGGGAGTAGGCTTCTAATGTTAACATGCATGAAACCAAGGCTTTTACGGTTACAGAAGTCAACAAATGAGCAGATTATGTCGCCTAAATGTATTCCAGTTGTAAAAGAGGATCTGGGCACGGGGTTCAAGGCATAGTGTGACAAAGGCAAGGAAGATGTGAGTACATTGGAGGTAAACCTAGGCATTGAGTAATGATGAGTAGAAGGGGTTTATACCGTGATGTCATTGTAGGTGGGCCCATGAGGTACAGTGAAATAAGACAGTAATCACTAACCAGGACAGTGGACGAGACACAGGAGCCCTGGCCAGGCTAACTTCAGGCTAATTGGTGCTTGCTCCAGGATGGAAACGCAGTTAGCCAAGAATGGTCACAAGTTAGCCTTTGGGGGGATTGCGGTTAGCTAGTTGCGAAGATCCAGATGAAAATGTTCAGAGTTTGTGCTAGGAATCCATGGGGATATGGAGAGAAATTGGTGCTTGCTCCAGGATGGAAACGCTAGCCAAGAATGGTCACCCGGGATTGCGGTTAGCTAGTTGCGAAGATCCAGATGAAAATGTTCAGAGTTTGTGCTAGGAATCCGGGGATATGGAGAGAAAAATAGGGCCGTTATGCTCTGGTTTGAAACGCGTTGTACGAACTGGCGAGAGCTTTCCGAGCTAAAGGTTAGCTTATGACCTCTAGCAATGGTTTGCTAACTGATAGCTGGTAGGAAGTTAGCTAGTTAGCTAGCCTGTTGGTACTAGGGGGCAGTATTTTCATTTTTGTTAAAAAAAAAAACGTTCCCGTTTTAAACGGGGTATTTTGTCAGGAAAAGATGCTAGAATATGCATATAATTGTCAGCTTTCGATAGAAAACTCTAACGTTTCCAAAACTGTAAAGATATTGTCTCTGAGTATAACAGAACTGATGTTGCAGGCGAAAGCCTGAGAAAAATTCAATCCCGGAAGTGCCCCAGGTTTTGAAAGCGCTGCGTTCCAATGACTCCCTATTTGGCTGTGAATGTACCATCAACGAGCTTACGCTTTCTACGTATTCCCCAAGGTGTCTACAGCATTGTGATGTAGTTTTACGCATTTCTGTTGAAGAATGGCCGTAGGCGGCCACATTGCGTAAGTGGTCACATAGTAGCTCCGAGAGAGATTCGCGCGTAAAATACAGAGGTAGCCATTACTCCAATCGGTCCTAGAGAAAAACGAATTGTCCTGACGGATATATTATCGAATAGATATTAGAAAAACAACTTGAGGATGGATTCTAAACAACGTTTGCCATGTTTCTGTCGATATTATGGACGTAATTTGGAATATTTTTCGGAGTTGTGGTGACTGCAATTTCCGGGGAATTTCTCAGCCAAAAGTGAAGAACAAACGGAGCTGTTTCGCCTACAAAAATAATATTTTGGGAAAAAATGAACTTTGGCTGTCTACCTGGGAGTCTCGTGAGTGAAAACATCCGAAGTTCATCAAAGGTAAACGATTTAATTTGATTGATTTTATTATTTCCGTGACAAGGTTGCCTGCTGCTAGCAAGGCATAATGCTATGATAAACTTACACAAATGCTTGTCTAGCGTTGGCTGTAAAGCATATTTTCAAAATCTGAGATGACAGGGTGATTAACAAAAGGCTAAGCTGTGTTCCAATATATTTCACTTGTGATTTTCATGAATAGGAATATTTTCTAGGAAGATTTATGTCCGTTGTGTTATGCTAATTCGTGTCAGGCGATGATTATGCTCCCGGATCCGGGTTTGAGAGTCACAAGAAGCTCTAGCTAGCTTCAGTTGAGGTATTCCAGTTCGGAGGTAAATAGAAATACTTTAGAAAAAAGCAGATCCACGCCACATTGGGTGAGGCGGGTTGCAGGAGAGTATTTAGAAGTTGAGGTTTAGGAAAATATTTTTAAAATATATGCAAAGAAAATTATGTAAAAAGATATATACAAGGGACAGGACAAAAGACAAAGACGTCTTACTGCTACGCCATCTTGGAAGTTTTGTAAGTAAAGTAAGATCAAAGCTACTGTACATACAACGTGATTTGATGTAATTTCTGTGGCCAATGACCTTGAGCTGTCTTGGAAGGGCACTTGTAATATAACTCTATGGTAGGGTGTGGGTGTCTACCATTACTAAAGGACTGAAGCTCGGCGATTGCGCAAGGTCCCCATGAGTGACAGAATACTGAGCCAATCACGGTGCAATGCTCCTATTTTCTGGTGGCCCGCACCACCACCACAAAAAGCACTGAGCTAGGCTGAAACACCTGCATTTTGGAGCTGCCTTACTCAAGAAAACAAAAACGAGACCATGTTTGTATGCAAGTTTCTTGTTAACTCAATTATATACAGTACTGTTCAAAAGTTTCGGGTCAATTAGAAATGTCCTTGTTTTTGAAAGAAAATCAATTTTTTTGCCCATTTAAAATAACATAAAATTGATCAGAAATAGAGTGTAGACATTGTTAATGTTGTAAATGACTATTGTAGCTGGAAACGGCTAATTTTGTATGGAATTATCAGGGTTGGTATCTGGTTACCTTCTTTCCTGTGGAGCCATTAACTCTGTCTTAAGTAGGATCTTTATGAACTGTGATGTCTAATATGTTTTGCTGTCTGATTTCAGCTGTACAGAACCTTTGGGAATGATAACTTGGTTAAAGCTTCTCTAGTGTCTGTGAGTTATTTACTCTGAAAAATAAGAACCTAACACTATTAAGCTGACTGGTTCTGCTCACATATCCTGCTGCCGCTTGCTGCTACTGCTAGTATGCGTTTGCTTATTTTGCTCCCACCACCACCCCAGCCTACACCTGTTAGGTTCTGTTTTTCTCCACCTGTTAGGTTCTGTTTTTCTGCTTACCACACTCACTGCTTGTAGGTAATTTTATATATTGACGCTTTGCTTGGGCAGTGAGCTACCCTGAAGGAGCAGAGTGTTTTCAAACCTTGAATTATTGATGATTTAATAAATGATTAAACATAATTCTACGTGGTGTTTCCTTTCTGAACTATGCTGACGTGCTGCACTCATCTACCATATATCTATACTTTGTCATTCTAGTCTGGTGCCTTTAAGTCATTGCTAGTTATTAAGACTGAACAAAATGTGTCCAACAGTGTAAGTATCCATGGCTCGTTACCAAAAAACAACTATAACAGATTATCACTATAACAGCTGGGAAATACATTAGCTACCATTGCCATGCTGCGGACTGAGGAAATATGTTTGGCTTTAATTGAGTCCACACATATAGAGAATGCAGAATAGAGTTCTTGAAATGACTGGAGTCTGGAGTTACAAGGAGAGAGGTGATTTATTGGACAAGGGACATTTTGGGGAGCTGCTTAAAAATATTCTCTGAAATATGACCTGTGGCAAATAAGGACAAAATAATAAAGCAGTCTTTTCTCAGAGGTCAAAAACCTTTCCAGTAAATTGGGTGTGTGGGTTAGGAAGTGCTGGTCATTGAAGGTGATCACTGATATCCTGCTACACTTGACGTCAAGTTTATTTTACCAGAAAATAATGAATTAAGGGATGTCTCTATAAAGTCAGTCCTCCAATGTTTACAATGGTGACATCTGAAGAGTGACAACCAGCCTCAAGCTCTACTGCTCCAGCACTGAGGTGGGAGCAGAGTGACTGTACCAACGGCAAAGGATCTTAAAAAATAAGTACAGGGGTGTGAAAAACTGGCTTGTGCCACAGTTGCAACCTAAATGAGTCTTAATGGCAGGGCCTGTATTCATAAACACTCCTATGAGGCACTTTATCTTGGACCATTTTTGCATTTTAGATCATAATTAATATGATTACATGGGAGCTAGTCTCTTTTTGATAGAAAATGGTTAACATAGAAAAATCTAATGTGTGCATAAATGTATCCTTTACCAGACTAAAACTGTAAAACAACTGTCAATACTGTTTGCTTGCACAGTGTGGCACCCTTTTTGTGCTTCATCACTAGAGGCTTGCAAATATTAAATGTATACTTTGAAGTTCCTTAAATTCATTGTAGGTGTCCAAAATAACAAGATGTTTTTCTGTGAGTCTATTCAAACCTTCTGTAGTAATTACACTTGCCTGCAATAAATTAATACAACAATAGACTAGTCCCCTAAGTGCTCCAGAACATTGTTTTTATTTCTAACCATTGCTCTTCTAGACAATAAGATTTTTCAGCATGTCAGCAATCATCATTTGTCATTAAGGCTTATTTACATTAAACTTGCCCCAAAGTAAACTGCACTGTCAATCAAAACCTCATTGGATAATGGGCACTGAACTGCGTGATTCATCCGCAGTGGGAAAAACCTGGTTGAAAGACGTCTGTATGACGTCTTTTAAAGACCTCTTATTCTGGTCACAAACATGTTTTATGACCAGAATACTACGTATTTTTCTGACCACCGTACGACCAGCTGGTGATAATTCTGACCACTATATTATTTGCTACCGGTATAATGTACTGGTCATAGTTAAGACTTTATCATAACCTGGTAATGACCACCTGACTACAGCTTATTACCTACTGTAAAAAGTATTGCAGGGGATAAAGTTGGATATTGAAAACATTGTTCATTACATTTATTTGTTTCCATAGTCACCAATTAGTTTCAATCTGCAAAACATTCTTACATTTACAATAAATCAAACAATTCTATGCACATCTGCATACAGTAATTCTTTCATAATTTACCCACAGACATTACATGCATAGAAAGAATGGGGCAGAGTATATGAAGGCGTATTGCTTTTTATTATTGATGATTATTAAGATTGGTGTGGTGGGGAAGATCCTCATCAAGGACCTCTGAGCAAAGAAGGTGATCTGGAGCGCAATGGCCCTTTTGAAGAGTGGTGTGATGGGTCAGATCTGCAGTGATGAGAATCAGCGCATTAGAACTTTATCGATTTAGAGATTTTTTAACTAGTTATAGCTTAGAGATGTCTTTAAACAAGAGCAACTTGCTCATATACATACTTTAGGTCCTCCTCCACCACAGCGGTCAGGTGCACATTTTAGGACTTTACCGACGGCCCGCAACACATCAACCTCCCAAGTTTTCTGGCCTTTCATGACACTTAATGTAAGCATAAAAAGAGACTAAATTACAGATTGGCATAATGTGGGCATGCAGGACACGACAACAGTAACGCACAGTAAAATATATTTAAAATATTGCATCGTCTATGTCAAATGTCTCAACTGCTCACATTTATTTACCAATTACAATGGAGCACACATGAGTGGTAGCAAGGCATGTTTGCTCCTCTGTCCCTTCATATTGAAGTGGGACATTAATTCATTGGTCATCAATCTGAAACATTTTAAAATTAGACAGTAGTTGGATCATTACATTGTTTAAATTGACGCTAAATAAGGTAGTGTTGCTTAATCCTAATACATGTTTTAATATTACAACAACTTTTTATAAACACACCACTCTATAATCCCGAGGACATTATCCCGGACAGTTCCCCCAATCCAGGACAGCTTGGCAGTCTTAAAAAAAGGAAGGTAAATACAAAAATGTAAGTATATGTAAAGAGACAAATAGAGACAATAAAATATTATATTTTTCAGAAGTTGTGTGTCTGTCATATCATTCCTGCAGCAAACATTGCTAATTAGATGGAATTCGCAAATCTCTTCCACATCTCTGCAACATGTTTGAGTGAGCGACAGGGAGAATGAGCAAGAGAAAGGGGAGGAACTTTACGTGGCTCACCAAGGAAGGTCTAAAAAAGAGAGTTAAAATAGGATGTTATTTGCTTTACAAACTTGTATTATTAGAAGCAGTGCTATTTCAATTGGATCTACTTACACTAAGATCAAGCAATCATGGGAAGCGGAATAGCATGTCTTTTGGGGAATACAGTCTCAGTGAGACCTGATGCAGAGAAAATACTAATGATAATCAGCATAGTACAAACCTAGCTCTAACCAAGCTGTTTAGTAGGAATCAATACATATTATTAAAGAGAAAACAAAACATTTCACAACTTACTGTCAATGACTATGGATTTAAGAAGGACTGGTTCTGCTCTCTTTTCCCTGGGATGTGGGAGAATAGGTGGGTGGACAAGCACGCATCAGGTCATTGACATGTTTAAGGAACTGTAAAGACAGACAAATCATGATTCACCTTTAAGTTAACCTAGCTACGACAGAAGACATGTCTTTAGAATGTTAGACTAGCCTAGCAAGTACATTGACTATGTTGCCCTTCAGCAATGGCCAGCAGCATACCACCCTGCATCCCACTGCTGGCTTACTTTTGAAGCTAAGCAGGGTTGGTCCGAGTCAGTCCCTGTATGGGGGACCAGATGCTGATGGAAGTGGTGTTGGAGGGCCAGTAGGAGGCAATCTTTCCTCTGGTCTTAAAAAATATCTCAATTCCCCAGGGCAGTGATTGGGGACATTGCTCTGTGTAGGGTACTGGATAGGATGTTAAACGGGTGTCCTGACTCTCTGTGGGCACTAAAGATCCCATGGCATTTATCGTAAATGTAGGGGTGTTAATCCCAATCTGGCCCCGTTGAAGGATTTTTATCAATAATGACTAAATGATGTATACATTTAACGTAGAATTATAACTAACAGAATTCTATGCTGACTGATGAAGAATATGTTTGTATATAGGTAAAGAGGAAGTGTTAACAGACAACTTGTGACCACAGTGAAACTAACAACAGGAAAGATGTCTGGTCCCCAACCAGGGAGGGGAGAAACCGTTGGGCTTGCAGTAGATTGTGTAACATGTGGTAGCATATGATAAGCAATATGTACGTGTTGGAATGGAATTGAAAAGCAGCTTTGTCATTGTCTGAGAGGAGGAGGGATATGTATGATGAAATGATAGGTATATAAACCAATGTACATGAAATGATGGGCAGAGCTCACGAGAATAAACGCTATTGGCTAATCTTGATGGCTGGTCTCTGTCCATTTCATGCAAATGAGAACCTTACAAATCCTTAGAAGTGGACAGAGTGTTTTAATTGAATTGGTTAATGAACACAAAACTAAATTCATCCAACAGGCCCTCATGGTCACCTAATCATCCCTTGCTTCCAATTGGTTCCTTCATCTCGACTGTAACTATATTCCCCAGGTTGTTGCTGAGAATGTGTTCTCAGTCAACTTGGTAAAACATTTTTTTACTAATAATAAGCAGACAGATGGAGAGAGAGCGACAACAAAACATAAGCTTTTTACATTTCTTAGTCAGCCGGCTAAATAACTTCTGTCTGCCATCCAAGCTAGAAGATTACTGCAATAAAGAGAATCAATAATTGAATGTAGTTGAAAGGTGTTAGAATGAGTGTTGGGGGGGATAGGCAAGGATCCCTGATGAATCAAGAAAAACTTCACATTCGTATTGGGAGGTACATGTTTCAAGAATTAGGCTAGATAACAATGTCACACACAGTCAATGTTTCCTATTTGCATTCATCAACCCTCTCTCGCGCGCACTCACTCACTCACTCACTCACACGAGAATGTTGACATGATAACAACCTTTTCTATAAATTATTGTGATCATCTCTCTCCCCCTCTCTCACAAAGACATACACACAGCTGGCATGACAATGTTTTCTAAAGTTATTGTGATCATCATTTCTCTCTCACACACGCACGCACGCACACACACACACACACACACACACACACACACACACACACTCTTACTGTCATTAATAACTAAACATATAAAATGTCAAAACATTAGATAGCTAACTAGCTACAATGGGTACAAATTTAAATTTAACTTACCATGTCCATGGAGAATTAGCCAGAGAGCTAACGTTAGCTAGCTAGCTAAAATTAGCCAGCTAGCAAAACTTTCCTTGACGTTCTTCTCCCCAACAAACTGCCAATTTACTTACAAAAGTAAAACAAGAATGCATGAGAACATGGATGACCACTTAGCAGTCAAATATTATTATTATTTTTTGTGCAAATTTCGAGAAACTGTCGTTTTCCAGCTGTGTTGTTGTTGGAACTGATATGCCTACCTGCTTATTTAGATACAGAAATGTAAATAAAATGGCTGCACGTATTTATGTTAATTGCTTAAAAACATTACGGGAAAATCTAATTGTCATAATGTATTTCCAGGGTCAAATTATTGCGATAATTTGACTAATTATTGGCGGAAATAAATGGGATAAAAATATTTTGGGGGTAAATCATGGTGGATTGTAAAGGATAATGAAATAAAATATATAGTCCTATTTGTTAAATTCTGAAAACAAATGTTGTCATAATAGAACATCAAAATTGCATTCAGTGGAACAGAAGGAAATATGCAGCAAAACAGTGCAATTACACAGACAAAAGATTACCATTAGAAGCCAACACATACCCAAACTACCACCCAGTAACCAAAATTACATTGAAAAGACGTCAGATATTGACATGTGTAAGCAGGAAGTTCCAGACATTGACATGTGTAAGCAGTAAGAATTTGTTCTTTACTGACTTGCATAGTTAAACAAAGGTTAAATAAAATATCTAAAATAAACGTGCATTTCAGGTGCTGAATGAAAGTTTAGAAAATATATTTTCTGGATGTTGAAAAAATATCTTATACGGACGTCGAAAAGACTACCTTTACGGACGTTGAAAATACGTATTTTCAGTATGTTGAATTTGGGTGCTGAATGAAAAGGTGAAAATATGTATTTTCAGTACGTTGAATTTGGGTGCTGAATGAAAAGGTGAAAATACGTATTTTCAGTACGTTGAATTTGGGTGCTGAATGAAAAGGTGAAAATATGTATTTTCAGTACGTTGAATTTGGGTGCTGAATGAAAAGGTGAAAATACGTATTTTCAGTACGTTGAATTTGGGTGCTGAATGAAAAGGTGAAAATATGTATTTTCAGTACGTTGAATTTGGGTGCTGAATGAAAAGGTGAAAATACGTATTTTCAGTACGTTGAATTTGGGTGCTGAATGAAAAGGTGAAAATACGTATTTTCAGTACGTTGAATTTGGGTGCTGAATGAAAAGGTGAAAATACGTATTTTCAGTACGTTGAATTTGGGTGCTGAATGAAAGGTGAAAATATGTATTTTCAGTACGTTGAATTTGGGTGCTGAATGAAAAGGTGAAAATACGTATTTTCAGTACGTTGAATTTGGGTGCTGAATGAAAAGGTGAAAATATGTATTTTCAGTACGTTGAATTTGGGTGCTGAATGAAAAGGTGAAAATACGTATTTTCAGTACGTTGAATTTGGGTGCTGAATGAAAAGGTGAAAATATGTATTTTCAGTACGTTGAATTTGGGTGCTGAATGAAAAGGTGAAAATACGTATTTTCAGTACGTTGAATTTGGGTGGTGAATGAAAAGGTGAAAATACGTATTTTCAGTACGTTGAATTTGGGTGCTGAATGAAAAGGTGAAAATACGTATTTTCCGGATGACAAAAATACGTATTTTCAAGACACTGAAAAGTCATAATTTACAGAAGTTGAAAATACATATTTTTCGGAAATGAATTCTATGGCCAAATTTCAATTGCACATACATTCAATTAAATAAGCATTATATCACAATAATAATTTTTCAAGCCTCTTGATATAAAAAAAAAGTATTGTTATTATTGTTCCCATCGGTCACATGCACTTATGTTAGTTTTTTCAAAAGCTTTGAAACTGGCAGCTATGATGTTCAAAGTAGTCCAAAAAACTAATATTTCAAACATCCAGCCTGACAAAAGATACATTTTATGCCTCACCATTAAGTTAGTTATTGCCAATACATATTAACAAAGGCGTGTACATTTGGTTTTGATATTTCATGTTTAATATTCATGTAAGATTTAGTCATTATTACAGAATAAACCAACAGACCCCTTCAACTAGAATAACATTTTTGTTTATCTACCTTAGTTGAATGCACTGACTCTAAGTTGCTCTGGATAAGAGTATCTGCTGAATAAACTAAATGTAAATGTAAAAACAAACACTTGCAAAGTATGCTGGGTATTATTCGAATGCACTTGGACCCCAAGCCAGTGCAAATTTGTTCAGTGCGATCCAAATCTGAACAAATCATAGACGTCCAGGTTGTTTCACAAGTTTGAATATTACAGTAGAGCGTAGTACAGTATGGTACAGAACAGTGAGGTTTTATTCTGTAGAGTAGGGTACAGTACACTATACTTTACTCTAGTGTACTTTACTGTACTGTGTACTGCACTCTGCTGTGCTCTACTGTACTGTGTGTACTGTGCTGTCCAGAGTTGTGAAACATAGTTGTCTAAGATTGGTTCAGATTTTGTCTGAACCAGACCAAATCTGAACCAATTATAGACGTCTATGTTTGGGCCAAATCATGAACGGTCCGGACAAAATTTGAATCAATTATAGACTTCTATGTTTGGGCCAAATATAGGCCGGACCGGACGTCTGTGGACATTGAACTCAAGGCCAGTCCAAACCGGACAAAATCTAAACCAAACATCGAAGTCTATGATTGGTCTGGACCAAAAAATTACGTCCTTGGACGTTGAAATCAAGGCTGGTCCAGACTGCACCAAAAACGTTGGTATAAGATGTCATGAAAAATATGCCTCTATCACTACTTATGCCCCCTTGGGTTCTTTCCTGGCAGGGCTTATATTCTGAAGTGACAAGTTTCCAATGAGATAGTTAATAGTCTTGTAAACATGATCTAAATGCATATGTTATCTCACCATGGAAACTCATATCTGATTTTTTTTGTTCATGGGCCTATACAAATATTACATTTTTTCTCCTTTTTGTCATTGTTTGTAATGTGGAGCCTATAAGGAAAGCATTTATTTAATTTAAAGCATTTATTTTATCTTCATTGTCAAATCATGCACTACAGATTCTTATTCGATTTTTCTTTCACACATTATCAACTTGTGCATAGAAGATACAAATCAAAATGTATTTTTCTTTTCCATACGAGAACCACTCCATATACGAAAATAATAGTTCAGATGTGGGGTATATCACAAAAACTTAAACTGAAAAAGATGCATCCATGAACAAATGACTGTCTTTACCGGCGGCTGCTTACCCGACCATTCATAAGATGACGTTTCCCGCTTGTTTTACGACTTGAGTTTTTGGTTGGGTATTTATTTGTCTTGATTTCTTGCACCAGCTGCTGTTGAATAGTGGAAATGTTTAAATTTTCGTGGCAGTCTGTGTGCAACAACCTGTGCATGTCTATTGCTGTCTTGTCTGGAAGTTAAGGGTCTCCTGAGTGAACGCGAGAAAATGTTCGCATCAAAGCATGATGAGGTTGTTGATCATTTCTGCCATGTCCAGCAGATAGAATCGAGCTGATGAAAATCAAACCATTCCGGTCTCAGTGTTGTGGGTTTTGCTCACGGTAGGCTACTACTCTTCCTCTCGTTGCCGTGGATAAAGAAGAGTGAATGCCACGGATAAATATCCACGCAGTTTCAAGCTCCTGCCGCGCAGAGATGCCACTCAGCTTTCGACTGAAGACATATACCGTTGTCTGTCTCATCTTACTAATGAATCTAGTCAAAACCATGCATGGCGCAGCCCGGCAAATATGCATGTCCTGATGAGTAGGCAAAGTCAATGAACTGTTAAGTAGCCTATTATTCGGAAATCTCATTGGAATTCATATGACTTTACTCTGTAGTAGTATCCTATTGAATATTCTGTGAAGAGCACTCTGCTAAATTATTTCCCACACTGATTTAACATATTCTAAGATAAGAGAGTACCAGTCAAAGGTTTGGGCACACCTACTAATTTAAGGTTTTTCTTTATTTTTACTATTTTCTACATTGTAGAATAATAGTGAAGACATCAGAACTGTGAAATGACACATATGGAATCATGTAGTAACCAAAAAAGTGTTAAACAAATCAAAATGTATTTTATATTTGAGATTCTTCAAAGTAGCTAGCTACCCTTACCCTTGATGAAAGCTTTGCACACTCTTGTTATTCTCTCAACCAGCTTCATGAGATAGTCACCTGGAATGCATTTAAATTAACAGGTGTGCCTTGTTAAACGTTTATTTGTGGAATTTCTTTCCTTGTTAATGCGTTGGAGCCAATCAGTTGTGTTGTGACACGGTAGGGTGGTATACAGAAGATAGCCCTATTTGAAAAATACTAAGTCCATATTATGGCAAGAACTGCTCAAATAAGCAAAGAGAAATTACAGCCCATCATTACTTTAAGACATGAAGTCAGTCAATCTGGAAAATGTCAAGTTTCTTCAAGTGCAGTCGCAAAAATCATCAAGGGCCATGATGAATCTGGATCTCATGAGCACTGCCACAGGAAAGGAAGACCCAGAGTTACCTCTGCTGCAGAACACAAGTTCATTAGAGTTAACTGCACCTTAGATTTCAGGCCAAATAAATGCTTCACAGAGTCAAGTAACAGACACATAACATCTTTTCAGAGGAGACTGCGTGAATCAGGCCTTCATGGTCGAATTGCTGCAAAGAAACCACTACTAAAGGACATCAAGAAGAAGAGACTTGCTTGGACCAAGAAACACAAGTCATGGACATTAGACTGGTGGAATTCTGTCCTTTAGTCTGATGAGTCCAAATTTGAAATTTTTGGTTCCAACCTCTGTGTCTTTGTGAGACGCAGAGTAGGTGAATGGATGATCTCTGCATGTGTGGTTCCCAACGTGAAGCATGGAAGAGGAGGTGTGGAGGTACTTTGCTGGTGACACTGTCGTTGATTTATTTAGAATTCAAGGCACACTTAACCAGCATGGCTACCACAGCATTCTGCAGCGATACGCCATCCCATCTGGTTTGCATTTAGTGGGACTATAATTTGCTTTTCAACACACCTCCAGGCTATGTAAGGGCTATTTGACCAAGAAGGAGAGTGATGGAGTGCTGCATCAGATCACCTGGCCTCCACAATCCCCCGACCTCAACCTAATTGAAATGGTTTGGGATGAGTTGGACCGTCAGATTTTAACAGACAAACATTGGGCAATAGCACACTTGATGGCCTGGATGAGGATGAGAAAAATAACCACAACTCCCACTATTGGAAGTATCATGCTCACCAAAAAACTTTCCCATGTACCGAATGTGGAAGACAACCACATGACTGAGCCTAAAACATCTGGATTGTAATCATGATATTTAGCGCCCTCAGTCCTGATTTTTGTATTAGGTCAGTTATTTCTTCAGAATTATCAGGAATGTAAGTACAGCATTCAGCACCAATAACAGCACATCTACCCCCTTGTGAAGACAGAAGATAATCAAGGGCCAAACGATTTTGCATCACCACAGTCCGAATGGCAACCATCTCAGCCATAATTAACTCAAGACTCTCAGTTGTTCTATTTGCTAGGATTTCCAAAGAGTTGGCCATATTAACCTCTCTGCGCACCGAACCCGTTAGCGGGATTAAATTCGACAACATACGGTGATCGCTACATAAATAGTCATATTAAACATTCATGAAAATACAAGTGTCTCACTTGGGTCGAAAGCCTAGAATCTTGCTAATCCAACTGCGTTGTCAGATTTAAAAAAAGGATTTACTGCGAATGAATATGATGCAATTATCTGAGAACAAAGCCCCATAAAAAAACTTTTTCAACCAGCACAGGCGTAACATCACAAATTGCAATAAAATAAATTGTTTACCTATGATGATCTTGCCCTGTTTGCAATACCAATGCTCATTTTTACACAATGAAGGGTTTTGTTTGATAAAATCAATTTTTATAGCCGAACACGAAACATTTTGTGAACCGCTTGTGTGATGAATTCCGTCTCATTCCATTTTCGACGACACATTCGATGTAAATACACACACTAAACGTGAGTCATGTTTGGTTTCATTGCAATCAACTGGTTTGTTTGTAACACAACCAAACGTGATGGGTCATTTCGCTGGACGTATTGACTGAAAGAAACCGATTTGACAACAAGTAATGACATCATTGTGCACCAATGATATGACCTCTGTTTCGTTGATTGACTATTTTAACCCAATGACCACTGATAGTCTTGAAATATAGCTGGGTAGATAGCCAATGAGCTGAGGTGAACGGCAATATGTAATGGTTGTGTTGGAAGACCAACCCATGTAGTAAACTCCGGCGTAAAGAGGGTCATTCGCCATTGAAGATTCATACCGGATGGAGCCACGCATGTTACGCACAGAATTATTTTGGTAAAACGCATCTTCAGCTGTTTATATATCAATCAGTATTGCGACTAAGTCAGGGAAAGCTAAATCTAAGTCTAGATATACAGATGTACACACAATTTTAGAAGACACTGATCGGGAAAGCGAGACAGAGATTGTTGGAGGACGATTCATTTAGCGATTCCCAAATGGAGGAATATTTTTTATACAGAGGTCATCGTTTTGGACTGGTAAGTTCTTCTCATGCTAATGCCGTTGTTTGAAATTAATAATATAAAATATTATTTGTGATTTAAAAAAAAAATTTGAGTAGCAATATATGAAAATGAAATGTGTAAAGTACACGTTGGCTATACATTGTGGGTGGGGGTATGTTTGTATGTACTGTATGTGTATGACCCATAGCCTGTTTGTGTGTGTATATATATATATTGTGGATTAGAGGGAGCATGACCGAGATGCATGTGTCTGCCGCTCCACCCCACCTCCACATGAGGACAGCAAGGAGTCATCATGTCAGGTAGTCCTGGGGCATGGTCCTAGGGCTCAGGTCAGTTGAAACTGGAGCAGCAGCATGGCCAGGTGGACTGGGGACAGCAAGGAGTCATCATGTCAGGTAGTCCTGGGGCATGGTCCTAGGGCTCAGGTCAGTTGAAACTGGAGCAGCAGCATGGCCAGGTGGACTGGGGACAGCAAGGAGTCATCATGTCAGGTAGTCCTGGGGCATGGTCCTAGGGCTCAGGTCAGTTGAAACTGGAGCAGCAGCATGGCCAGGTGGACTGGGGACAGCAAGGAGTCATCATGTCAGGTAGTCCTGGGGCATGGTCCTAGGGCTCAGGTCAGTTGAAACTGGAGCAGCAGCATGGCCAGGTGGACTGGGGACAGCAAGGAGTCATCATGTCAGGTAGTCCTGGGGCATGGTCCTAGGGCTCAGGTCAGTTGAAACTGGAGCAGCAGCATGGCCAGGTGGACTGGGGAGAGCAAGGAGTCATCATGTCAGGTAGTCCTGGGGCATGGTCCTAGGGCTCAGGTCAGTTGAAACTGGAGCAGCAGCATGGCCAGGTGGACTGGGGACAGCAAGGAGTCATCATGTCAGGTAGTCCTGGGGCATGGTCCTAGGGCTCAGGTCAGTTGAAACTGGAGCAGCAGCATGGCCAGGTGGACTGGGGACAGCAAGGAGTCATCATGTCAGGTAGTCCTGGGGCATGGTCCTAGGGCTCAGGTCAGTTGAAACTGGAGCAGCAGTATGGCCAGGTGGACTGGGGACAGCAAGGAGTCATCATGTCAGGTAGTCCTGGGGCATGGTCCTAGGTGCTCAGGTCAGTTGAAACTGGAGCAGCAGCATGGCCAGGTGGACTGGGGACAGCAAGGAGTCATCATGTCAGGTAGTCCTGGGACATGGTCCTAGGGCTCAGGTCAGTTGAAACTGGAGCAGCAGCATGGCCAGGTGGACTGGGGACAGCAAGGAGTCATCATGTCAGGTAGTCCTGGGGCATGGTCCTAGGGCTCAGGTCAGTTGAAACTGGAGCAGCAGCATGGCCAGGTGGACTGGGGACAGCAAGGAGTCATCATGTCAGGTAGTCCTGGGGCATGGTCCTAGGGCTCAGGTCAGTTGAAACTGGAGCAGCAGCATGGCCAGGTGGACTGGGGACAGCAAGGAGTCATCATGTCAGGTAGTCCTGGGGCATGGTCCTAGGGCTCAGGTCAGTTGAAACTGGAGCAGCAGCATGGCCAGGTGGACTGGGGAGAGCAAGGAGTCATCATGTCAGGTAGTCCTGGGGCATGGTCCTAGGGCTCAGGTCAGTTGAAACTGGAGCAGCAGCATGGCCAGGTGGACTGGGGACAGCAAGGAGTCATCATGTCAGGTAGTCCTGGGGCATGGTCCTAGGGCTCAGGTCAGTTGAAACTGGAGCAGCAGCATGGCCAGGTGGACTGGGGACAGCAAGGAGTCATCATGTCAGGTAGTCCTGGGGCATGGTCCTAGGGCTCAGGTCAGTTGAAACTGGAGCAGCAGCATGGCCAGGTGGACTGGGGACAGCAAGGAGTCATCATGTCAGGTAGTCCTGGGGCATGGTCCTAGGGCTCAGGTCAGTTGAAACTGGAGCAGCAGCATGGCCAGGTGGACTGGGGAGAGCAAGGAGTCATCATGTCAGGTAGTCCTGGGGCATGGTCCTAGGGCTCAGGTCAGTTGAAACTGGAGCAGCAGCATGGCCAGGCGGACTGGGGACAGCAAGGAGTCATCATGTCAGGTAGTCCTGGGGCATGGTCCTAGGGCTCAGGTCAGTTGAAACTGGAGCAGCAGCATGGCCAGGTGGACTGGGGACAGCAAGGAGTCATCATGTCAGGTAGTCCTGGGGCATGGTCCTAGGGCTCAGGTCAGTTGAAACTGGAGCAGCAGCATGGCCAGGTGGACTGGGGACAGCAAGGAGTCATCATGTCAGGTAGTTCTGGGGCATGGTCCTAGGGCTCAGGTCAGTTGAAACTGGAGCAGCAGCATGGCCAGGTGGACTGGGGACAGCAAGGAGTCATCATGTCAGGTAGTCCTGGGGCATGGTCCTAGGGCTCAGGTCAGTTGAAACTGGAGCAGCAGCATGGCCAGGTGGACTGGGGACAGCAAGGAGTCATCATGTCAGGTAGTCCTGGGGCATGGTCCTAGGGCTCAGGTCCTCCAAGAGAGAGAAAGAAAGAAGGAGAGAATTAGAGAACGCACACTTAGATTCACACAGGACACCGAATAGGACAGGAGAAGTACTCCAGATATAACAAACTGACCCTAGCCCCCCGACACAAACTACTGCAGCATAAATACTGGAGGCTGAGACAGGACGGGTCAGGAGACACTGTGGCCCCATCCGAGGACACCCCCGGACAGGGCCAAACAGGAAGGATATAACCCCACCCACTTTGCCAAAGCACAGCCCCCACACCACTAGAGGGATATCTTCAACCACCAACTCACCATCCTGAGACAAGGCTGAGTATAGCCCACAAAGATCTCCGCCACGGCACAACCCAAGGGGGGGGCGCCAACCCAGACAGGATGACCACAACAGTGAATCAACCCACTCAGGTGACGCACCCCCTGCAGGGACGGCATGAGAGAGCCCCAGTAAGCCAGTGACTCAGCCCCTGTAATTGGGTTCGAGGCAGAGAATCCCAGTGGAAAGAGGGGAACCGGCCAGGCAGAGACAGCAAGGGCGGTTCGTTGCTCCAGAGCCTTTCCGTTCACCTTCCCACTCCTGGGCCAGACTACACTCAATCATATGACCTACTGAAGAGATGAGTCTTCAGTAAATACTTAAAGGTTGAGACCGAGTTTGCGTCTCTGACATGGGTAGGCAGACCGTTCCATAAAAATGGAGCTCTATAGGAGAAAGCCCTGCCTCCAGCTGTTTGCTTAGAAATTCTAGGGACAATTAGGAGGCCTGCGTCTTGTGACCGTAGCGTACGTGTAGGTATGTACGGCAGGACCAAATCAGAGAGATAGGTTGGAGCAAGCCCATGTAATGCTTTGTAGGTTAGCAGTAAAACCTTGAAATCAGCCCTTGCTTTGACAGGAAGCCAGTGTAGAGAGGCTAGCACTGGAGTAATATGATCAAATTTTTTGGTTCTAGTGAGGATTCTAGCAGCCGTATTTAGCACTAACTGAAGTTTATTTAGTGCTTTATCCGGTTAGCCGGAAAGTAGAGCATTGCAGTAGTCTAACCTAGAAGTCACAAAAGCATGGATTAATTTTTCTGCATCATTTTTGGACAGAAAGTTTCTGATTTTTGCAATATTACGTAGATGGAAAAAAGCTGTCATCGAAATGGTCTTGCTATGTTCTTCAAAAGAGAGATCAGGGTCCAGAGTAACGCAGAGGTCCTTCACAGTTTTATTTGAGACGACTGTACAACCTTTAAGATTAATTGTCAGATTCAACAGAAGATCTCTTTGTTTCTTGGGACCTAGAACAAGCATCTCTGTTTTGTCCGAGTTTAATAGTAGAAAGTTTGCAGCCATCCACTTCCTTATGTCTGAAACACATGCTACAAGCGAGGGCAATTTTGGGGCTTCACCATGTTTCATTGAAATGTACAGCTGTGTGTCATCCGCATAGCAGTGAAAGTTAACATTATGTTTTCGAATAACATCCCCAAGAGGTAAAATGTATAGTGAAAACAATAGTGGTCCTGAAACGGAACCTTGAGGAACACCGAAATTTACAGTTGATTTGTCAGAGGACAAACCATTCACAGAGACAAACTGATATCTTTCCGACAGATAAGATCTAAACCAGGCCAGAACATGTCCGTGTAGACCAATTTGGGTTTCCAATCTCTCCAAAAGAATGTGGTGATCGATGGTATCAAAAGTAGCACTAAGGTCTAGGAGCACGAGGACAGATGCAGAGCCTCGGTCCGATGCCATTAAAATGTCATTTACCACCTTCACAAGTGCCGTCTCATTGCTATGATGGGGTCTAAAACCAGACTGAAGCATTTCGTATACATTGTTTGTCTTCAGGAAGGCAGTGAGTTGCTGCGCAACAGCCTTCTCTAAAATTTTTGAGAGGAATGGAAGATTCGATATAGGCGATAGTTTTTTATATTTTCTGGGTTAAGGTTTGGCTTTTTCAAGAGAGGCTTTATTACTGCCACTTTTAGTGAGTTTGGTACACATCCAGTGGATAGAGAGCCGTTTATTATGTTCAACATAGGAGGGCCAAGCACAGGCAGCAGCTCTTTCAGTAGTTTAGTTGGAATAGGGTCCAGTATGCAGCTTGAAGGTTTAGAGGCCATGATTATTTTCATCATTGTGTCAAGAGATATAGTACTAAAACACTTGAGCGTCTCTCTTGATCCTAGGTCCTGGCAGAGTTGTGCAGACTCAGGACAACTGAGGTTTGGAGGAATACGCAGGTTTAAAGAGGAGTCCGTAATTTGCTTTCTAATAATCATAATCTTTTCCTCAAAGAAGTTCATGAATTTATCACTGCTAAAGTGAAAGTCATCCTCTCTTGGGGAATGCTGCTTTTTAGTTAGCTTTGCGACAGTATCAAAAAGGAATTTCGGATTGTTCTTATTTTCCTCAATTAAGTTAGAAAAATAGGATGATCGAGCAGCAGTAAGGGCTCTTCGGTACTGCACGGTACCGTCTTTCCAAGCTAGTCGGAAGACTTCCAGTTTGGTGTGGCGCCATTTCCGTTCCAATTTTCTGGAAGCTTGCTTCAGAGCTCGGGTATTTTCTGTGTACCAGGGAGCTAGTTTCTTATGAGAAATGTTTTTAGTTTTTAGGGTGCAACTGCATCTAGAGTATTGCGCAAGGTTAAATCGAGATCCTCAGTTAGGTGGTTAACTGATTTTTGTCCTCTGGCGTCCTTGGGTAGGCAGAGGGAGTCTGGAAGGGCATCAAGGAATCTTTGTGTTGTCTGTGAATTTATAGCACGACTTTTGATGGTCCTTGGTTGGGGTCTGAGCAGATTATTTGTTGCAATTGCAAACGTAATAAAATGGTGGTCCGATAGTCCAGGATTATGAGGAAAAACATTAAGATCCACAACATTTATTCCATGGGACAAAACTAGGTCCAGCGTATGACTGTGACAGTGAGTAGGTCCAGAGACATGTTGGACAAAACCCACTGAGTCGATGATGGCTCCGAAAGCCTTTTGGAGTGGGTCTGTGGACTTTTCCATGTGAATATTAAAGTCACCAAAGATTAGAATATTATCTGCTATGACTACAAGGTCCGATAGGAATTCAGGGACCTCAGTGTGAAACGCTGTATATGGCCCAGGAGGCCTGTAAAACAGTAGCTATAAAAAGTGATTGAGTAGGCTGTATAGATTTCTTGACTAGAAGCTCAAAAGACGAAAACGCCATTTTTTTTTTTTGTAAATTGAAATTTGCTATCGTAAATGTTAGCAACACCTCCGCCTTTGCGGGATGCACGTGGGATATGGTCACTAGTGTAGCCAGGAGGTGAGGCCTCATTTAAAACAGTAAATTCACCAGGCTTAAGCCATGTTTCAGTCAGGCCAATCACATCAAGATTATGATCAGTGATTAGTTCATTGACTATAATTGCCTTTGAAGTAAGGGATCTAACATTAAGTAGCCCTATTTTGAGATGTGAGGTATCATGATCTCTTTCAGTAATGACAGGAATGGAGGTGGTCTTTATCCTAGTGAGATTGCTAAGGCGAACACCGCCATGTTTAGTTTTGCCCAACCTAGGTCGAGGCACAGACACGTTCTCAATGGTGATAGCTGAGCTGACTACACCTACTGTGCTAGTGGCAGACTCCACTATGCTGGCAGGCTGGCTAACAGCCTGCTGCCTGGCCTGCACCCTATTTCATTGTGGAGCTAGAGGAGTTAGAGCCCTGTCTATGTTGGTAGATAAGATGAGAGCACCCCTCCAGCTAGGATGGAGTCCGTCACTCCTCAGCAGGTCAGGCTTAGTCCTGTTTGTGGGCGAGTCCCATAAAGAGGGCCAGTTATCTACAAATTCTATCTTTTGGGAGGGGCAGAAAACAGTTTTCAACCAGCGATTGAGTTGTGAGACTCTGCTGTAGAGCTCATCACTCCCCCTAACTGGGAGGGGGCCAGAGACAATTACTCAATGCCGACACATCTTTCTAGCTGATATGCACGCAGAAGCTATGTTGCGCTTGGTGATCTCTGACTGTTTCATCCTAACATCGTTGGTGCCGACGTGGATAACAATATCTCTATACTCTCTACACTCGCCAGTTTTAGCTTTAGCCAGCACCATCTTCAGATTAGCCTTAACGTCGGTAGCCCTGCCCCCTGGTAAACAGTGTATGATCGCTGGATGATTCGTTTTAAGTCTAATACTGCGGGTAATGGAGTCGCCAATGACTAGAGTTTTCAATTTGTCAGAGCTAATGTTGGGAAGCTTCGGCGCCTCAGACCCCGTAACGGGAGGAGTAGAGACCAGAGAAGACTCGGCCTCTGACTCCGACCCGCTGCTTAATGGGGAAAACCGGTTGAAAGTTTCTGTCGGCTGAATGAGCGACACCGGTTGAGCTTTCCTACAGCATTTCCTTCCAGAAACCGTGAGAAAGTTGTCCGGCTGCGGGGACTGTGCCAGGGGATTTATACTACTATCTGTACTTACTGGTGGCACAGACGCTGTTTCATCCTTTCCTACACTGAAATTACCCTTGCCTAACGATTGCGTCTGAAGCTGGGCTTGTAGCACAGCTATCCTCGCCGTAAGGCGAGTACAGCGACTACAATTAGAAGGCATCATGTTAATGTTACTACTTAGCTTCGGCTGTTGGAGGTCCTGACGAATCGTCTCCAAGCGTCCGGAGTGAAAAAGTTGAGGAAAAAATAAATAAATATATGAACGGTAATTAAAAAGTGAAAACCGTAAAGTTGTCAGGTAGCAAAATAGGTTAGCAACAAAACGCACAGCAACTCGAAAACAAGCCTGCAAGTTGTGACCGGCACCTGTTGTCTCAGCGCTACTGGGGCATGGACCGCAAAAAAATGTCCCCATTCCAACTGCAATAAAGGACTACAACAAGAGCATGGGAGGTGTGGACCTGTCAGATGCGCTGATAGGCTATTACAATGTTCTCCATAAGATGATGAAATGGTACAAGACTTTCTTCTATCATTTCATCGACATTGCTGTGGTGAATGCATTCATCCTACACAAGGAAATGGCTAAGAGCTGTGGAAAGCCCCCCATCTCACAGCTAGCCATCAAGGATCTTGCTGGCTACAGCACCACTGCACCACATTCTGTCCCTTCTGCTCCTGCCACAAGTGGTGTTCACCTACCCAAATTTATTTCTGCAGGCATGGATGTGCCTCAGTGCCAAAAGGGCACAGCATGGAGGCGTCGCTGTGTTCTTTGCTAAATGAAGTCCCCCATCACCTGCACCACATGCTTGATGACCCTCTGCTTTACAGCAGAAAGAGACTGCTATGGCACCTGGCATCAGCAGGACAATATTGTGTAGAGGATTGAGGGTCTTCCAAATATTGAAAGTGTTATTTTGTAAATGTATATATTTTTTTCTTGTTAGGGGGTGTGTTAGAATATCATTTTGGTATTTTGTATATACACTGCTCAAAAAAATAAACGGAACACTAAAATAACACATCCTAGTTCTGAATGAATGAAATATTCTTATTAAATACTTTTTTCGTTACATAGTTGAATGTGCTGACAACAAAATCACACAAAAATGATCAATGGAAATCAAATTTATCAACCCATGGAGGTCTGGATTTGGAGTCACACTCAAAATTAAAGTGGAAAACCACACTACAGGCTGATCCAACTTTGATGTAATGTCCTTAAAACAAGTCAAAATGAGGCCCAGGCCTCACGTGGAGGCCACACACACTACTGAGTGTGTGTGGCCTCCACGTGCCTGTATGACCTCGCTACAACGCCTGGGCATGCTCCTGATGAGGTGGCGGATGGTCTGCTGAGGGATCTCCTCCCAGACCTGGACTAAAGCATCCGCCAACTCCTGGACAGTCTGTTGGTGGATGGAGCGAGACATGATGTCCCAGATGTGCTCAATTGGATTCAGGTCTGGGGAACGGGCGGGCCAGTCCATAGCATCAATGCCTTCCTCTTGCAGGAACTGCTGACACACTCCAGCCACATGAGGTCTAGCATTGTCTTGTATTAGGAGGAACCTAGGGCCAACCGCACCAGCATATGGTCTCACAAGTGGTCTGAGGATCTCATCTCGGTACCTAATGGCAGTCAGGCTACCTCTGGCGAGCACATGGAGGGCTGTGCGGCCCCCCAAAGAAATGCCACCCCACACCATGACTGACCCACCGCCAAACCAGTCATGCTGGAGGATGTTGCAGGCAGCAGAACGTTCTCCACGGCGTCTCCAGACTCTGTCACGTCTGTCATATGTGCTCAGTGTGAGCTTGCTTTCATCTGTGAAGAGCACAGGGCGCCAGTGGCGAATTTGCCAATCTTGTTGTTCTCTGGCAAATGCCAAACGTCTTGTACTTGAATAGGTTACGGAACTTGTCTCAACTGCACCAGGACGCGTTTGTCAAAGTAGGACAGAGTAAGTGTGATCAAACAACAGATCTATCTATCTGCCTGCGACAGTACTAAGGTTAAGGAATGTTTAATGTCTGTTGAATTGACTCTCAGTAATGGCACTATGACTACTTTTTAATGCCAATACCTTCGGTAATATCATCAATAATGGTATAATAGCTTCTAATGGGACTTTATCTGTGGATCCTATGCCTATTCCTGATTACCAAAGTTGTGGCAGTGTTGTACCCCATGTAAAACATTCATAAACATGGGATTACAGAAACAGATTATTTGATTGCTTTTCCCTCTAATGGTATTTCTAAAATAGCATTGGAAGTTATTAACCTCTTACTAACCCCCCCACCCCTAATTTTTTTTCAATTTCGGCCTGAAGACATACCCAAATCTAACTGCCTGTAGCTCAGGCCCAGAACCAAGGATATGCATATTCTTGGTTTCATTTGAAAGAAAACACTTTGAACGTTGTGGAAATGTGAAAGGAATGTGGGAGAATATAACACAATAGATCTGGTTTAGATAATACAATGAAAAAAAACATACGCTTTTTCTTTTTATTGTTGTATCATCTTTAAAATGAACAAGACAAAACAAACATTCAGATAGGATGATGGGGACATTCTCACCCCAATTAACATCTCTCCATATCCCCAACATTTCACTCTGGTTATAAGGAATTGCCCTTAAAATGAAATATCAGCCCTTGATGTGAATGGTGCATATGTACAAACCTAACAACTACTTTGATTGACTACTCTGGCATAGTGTAGAGAGAGGGCTAGAAATGTATTGACACCCAGTGTCCCTCATCCTGCTGACATTTCTCTGTGTTAGGAATGGAAACACCACCCACATCCTGTATTAGGAGGAAACTCGCAAGGAATATAATTTCAAACATACTTCACTTGTCACCAAGGCAATAATATTCAATCGTCCTTTTGTCAAGGTAATCAATCACAAAGTCCTTCAAAAGTGACCAGCTCTTCCACACTGGTATCAGTCCCACAGGTAACAATTACACATTTTGCCGGTAATGAGGAATTCTTCCACTGGTTGCACTTCACCGGTGATCTTGTATCGTTTCAGGTACAGTCAAGGGATACTGCTGCAGCTTCAGATGATAGATTCTCATAACATGTAAAGACGGAAACAAACAAGTGAAAGTAAACCCTCTTAATTAAGGATACCCCCTTTTTTTCAATTTTCACCTTAAATGACACACCCAAATCTAACTGACTGTAGCTCAGGCCCTGAAGCAGGGATATGCATATTCTTGGTATCATTTGAAAGGAAACACTTTGAACGTTGTGGAAATGTGAAAGGAATGTAATTGAATATAACAGAATAGACCTGGTAAAAGATAATACAAAGAAAAAAGAGTTGTATTTTTTTCTACCATCTTTGAAATGCAAGAGAAAGGCCATAATGTATTATTCCAGCCCAGGTGCAATTTAGATTTGGTCCACTAGATGGCAGCAGTGTATGTGCAACATTTTAGACTGATCAAATGAACCATTGTATTTATGTTAAAAATGTTGAGTCAAGACTGCCCAAATCTGCCTAATATGTTTATTAATAACTGTTCATGTTCAAAATTATGCACTCCTCAAATAATAGCATGGTATTATTTCACTGTATATTGGACAGTGCAGTTAGATTAACAAGATTTTAAGCTATTCTGCCAATATCAGATATGTCTATGTCCTGGGAAATTCTTGTTACTTACAACCTCATGTTAGCTCAACCGTCCCATGAAAGGGACACCGATCCCGAAAAAGGAAAGTAACATGTCCTGGTTTCAAGAGATGCTTACCTAGATTTCCCTAGGTAATCATGTCCCGATTTTCTGGAAAATGTTAGACATTTCACCTATTATCCACTAAATATTAGCAGATTAGTTACAGGTGGGAGCCAGACAGGCTGTGTGTACACCTTTGAGAGGTGGTTGGGGTCACAAAAAATCTGAACTCACTCATCATGGGGAGCCGCAGTTGCGCCACCACATCTGATCAAATCAAATGTATTTATATATCCCTTTGTACATCAGCTTATCAAAGTGCTGTACAGAAACCCAGCCTAAAACCCCAAACAGCAAGCAATGCAGGTGTTGAAGCACATTGGCTAGGAAAAACTCCCTATAAAGGCCAAAACCTAGGAAGAAACCTAGAGAGGAACCAGGCTATGAGGGGTGGCCAGTCCTCTTCTGGCTGTGCCGGGTGGAGATAACAGAACATGGCCAAGATGTTCAAATGTTCATAAATTACCAGCATGGTCAAATAATAGGTCTGGGACAGGGTGGAGAGAAATGTTTACAGTTTTTAATATGATATCTAATAAAGTCAATGGGGGCCCCCGGGCGGTAATTTCCTCGGATGGGGCCACAGTGTCTCCTGACCCCTCCTGTCTCAGCCTCCAGTATTTATGCTGCAGTAGTTTATGTGTCGGGGGGCTAGGGTCAGTTTGTTATATCTGGAGTACTTCTCCTGTCCTATTCGGTGTCCTGTGTGAATCTAAGTGTGCGTTCTCTAATTCTCTCCTTCTCTCTTTCTTTCTCTCTCTCGGAGGACCTGAGCCCTAGGACCATGCCCCAGGACTACCTGACATGATGACTCCTTGCTGTCCCCAGTCCACCTGGCCATGCTGCTGCTCCAGTTTCAACTGGCCTGGGCCCTAGGACCATGTCCCAGGACTACCTGACATGAGGACTCCTTGCTGTCCCCAGTCCACCTGGCCATGCTGCTGCTCCAGTTTCAACTGTTCTGCCTTACTATTATTCAACCTTGCTGGTCATTTATGAACATTTGAACATCTTGGCCACGTTCTGTTATAATCTCCACCCGGCACAGCCAGAAGAGGACTGGCCACCCCACATATGCTCTCTCTAATTCTCTCTTTCTTTCTCTCTCTCGGAGGACCTGAGCCCTAGGACCGTGCCCCAGGACTACCTGACATGATGGCTCCTTGCTGTCCCCAGTCCACCTGACTGTGCTGCTGCTCCAGTTTCAACTGTTCTGCCTTATTATTATTCGACCATGCTGGTCATTTATGAACATTTGAACATCTTGGTCATGTTCTGTTATAATCTCTACCCGGCACAGCCAGAAGAGGACTGGCCACCCCACATAGCCCGGTTCCTCTCTAGGTTTCTCCCTAGGTTTTGGCCTTTCTAGGGAGTTTTTCCTAGCCACCGTGCTTTTACACCTGCATTGTTTGCTGTTTGGGGTTTTAGGCTGGGTTTCTGTACAGCACTTTGAGATATCAGCTGATGTACGAAGGGCTATATAAATAAATTTGATTTGATTTGATTTGATTTGAATTTGGCCATGATTACTACAACTTTAGATAGCTGGCCGCTAGACTAACTTACCAATCTAAAACATTTTAGCTGACATGGACTAATTGAGTAACAAGAAATCTTGCAATATGCCTTTGATGTATTTCAGAAAAGTAGTCGACGTCATAATTTATTTTTTAAATACATTTTACCCCCCTTTTCACCCCAATTTTGTGATATCCAAGTGGTAGTTACGATCTTGCCTCATCACTGCAACTTCCCAACAAACTAGGGAGACGCCAAGGTCGAGTCATGCGTCCTCCGAAACAGGACCCCTCAAAATGGTGGAAAATTCAAAATTGCAGACCTAAGTCCTTGAGGCAAATTTGTTCCCTGTAAGGAGAGGGAACTATGTACCGAATTTCAGGACTCTAGGTCTCACAGGATGAGGGGTGTGTACTTTCAGTTGCTTGTTATAGCTTCCCCATGTGGCGCATTAACATGGCATTGCTTAAGAGGGTGTATCCCTTGGACCTTTTGCAAGGTCTCAAGCTCTAAGAATAATAATGCCAACAAATACAATAGGGTGTGCTGCTGAAACGCTAATAATAGCCATGTTTGGGTGAGAAGATGCACAGAAATGAAACCGACTACACCGTGCACATTGTTGAATAAGTACAGTGAGGTGAACAGACTGGAATCCGATCTAGTGCATGATAGATTGGACTGACAGCGAGACCCGCTCCACTGAGGCCCGAGCTGTAGAAAAGAAAGATGTTAAGGAGAGTTGTAATTAAAGCTAGCGTGAGTGACTATGCTGCATGCTCCGAGAGAGCTGAGCAGTGGGGTATTCAAACTTAATGATCATGTCCTTCACGCCCCATTGCTTTACGGCTCTTTAAATGAAAAATGATTTTAGAAGAAATGAAGGTAAAGTATTTAAGTTGCCTTGGTTGGCGTGAAAGGTATCTGAATACAGACAATATTTGTCTTGATTCAGGTGAGCTGGCCAGGCACCAGACACATTTTCTATTCTATTTTCTTTGTGAAATTGCAGGCCAATGCAACTTGAAGGAATTAGTTTATTTTCAGAGGGAGGTGCATTACCTGTTCATTTAGATGGCCAATGGATATCTACAGGACATTTTGTTTTGTGCGCATAGAAATAAATGTGAACATAAACACGCACAGACACCCACTCTACATTGGTTTGTGTTGGTTAAAGCGGTGACAGCCCTTACAAACAAATAAGAATGAATTACACAGGTCTGTACGTCAAGGACATTCAGTGTACTGTATTCCAACCATACACACATCTTAAGTGAACTGAATTCTCTTTGTGCTTGTTCGTGGGCTCACATCTCCTCACCCACTCGATCACCGCAAATTAATCTCTGTCTGTCTGTGAGTGTGTCTGTGTCTTATGGTCCCACAATGATCCTTATGTTCTGCTTTTAATTTGGAATTCAATGAAGTAGCTGTCATTGTTCCTCATCACTCTAACACCTAGCCACAGATCTCACAATTACCATTTGAATGATCCTGCGTCATGAGAGATTCAACAAAGAATCACAGCTCTCCACATTAAAGGTCATTCTGAATCTTAGTCCTTGGCTCATGCTAGCCCTTTCCAGCGCAGTGAACTACAGTGGCTATCACTTGATAAAATGGTAATTCAGCTGAAGCTGGGATTGGCCCATAAAATAGTGTATGTTACACTCCCCCAGTATCTAAATAACTATTTTACTACTGTTAGGAACTCTCATTCTTAAGCCACGAGAGGCAGTGGCACAGATTGTGCCATGTCCATTCAAGAGTGGTACTGGCCAGAACACGTTTATATATATGGCAGTGGAGAAGAACAAAGGTCCGGCTGAGATAAAAACGGTTTCTGACATTCTTTGGTTCAAACACTCCATAAAAACGGTTTCTGACATTCTTCGGTTCAAACACTCCATAAAAACGGTTTCTGACATTCTTTGGTTCAAACACTCCATAAAAACGGTTTCTGACATTCTTTGGTTCAAACACTCCATAAAAACGGTTTCTGACATTCTTTGGTTCAAACACTCCATAAAAACGGTTTCTGACATTCTTCGGTTCAAACACTCCATAAAAACGGTTTCTGACATTCTTCGGTTCAAACACTCCATAAAAAGGGTTTCTGACATTCTTCGGTTCAAACACTCCATAAAAACGGTTTCTGACATTCTTTGGTTCAAACACTCCATAAAAACGGTTTCTGACATTCTTCGGTTCAAACACTCCATAAAAACGGTTTCTGACATTCTTCGGTTCAAACACTCCATAAAAAGGGTTTCTGACATTCCGGTTCAAACACTCCATAAAAACGGTTTCTGACATTCTTCAGTTCAAACACTCCATAAAAACGGTTTCTGACATTCGGTTCAAACACTCCATAAAAAGGGTTTCTGACATTCTTTGGTTCAAACACTCCATAAAAACGTTTCTGACATTCTTCGGTTCAAACACTCCATAAAAACGGTTTCTGACATTCTTTGGTTCAAACACTCCATAAAAACGGTTTCTGACATTCTTTGGTTCAAACACTCCATAAAAACGGTTTCTGACATTCTTTGGTTCAAACACTCCATAAAAACGGTTTCTGACATTCTTCGGTTCAAACACTCCATAAAAACGGTTTCTGACATTCTTCGGTTCAAACACTCCATAAAAAGGGTTTCTGACATTCTTCGGTTCAAACACTCCATAAAAACGGTTTCTGACATTCTTTGGTTCAAACACTCCATAAAAACGGTTTCTGACATTCTTCGGTTCAAACACTCCATAAAAAGGGTTTCTGACATTCTTCGGTTCAAACACTCCATAAAAACGGTTTCTGACATTCTTCAGTTCAAACACTCCATAAAAACGGTTTCTGACATTCTTCGGTTCAAACACTCCATAAAAAGGGTTTCTGACATTCTTCGGTTCAAACACTCCATAAAAACGGTTTCTGACATTCTTTGGTTCAAACACTCCATAAAAACGGTTTCTGACATTCTTCGGTTCAAACACTCCAGCAAGGCTTGGTTAATGTTGAAATAGCCTCATAGCCAAGTGGAAAGCCAATCTGCACTAGTGTATGGATTTCTTGTGTATATATATTTTTTTTGTATATATGTAAATGTGGACATTGTGTACGATTGAATGTTTGGCACAGAGTGCCCATGTCACTTGTTTTGCTCTACAGCCTCTTGCTTACCAATGATGGACCACAATGGAAAAAAGTATTTTACTTTTTGTGTATATAATCCTCTGCAATTTTGGTACATGTATTAGACGCCTGGTGTGGCTTCTTTATGTATTTTAAATTGTCAAATCAAAGTGCCATAAAGATCATCAAGGACATCAACCACCCGAGCCACTGCCTGTTCACCCCGCTATCATCCAGAAGGCGAGGTCAGTACAGGTGCATCAAAGCTGGGACCGAGAGACTGAAAAACAGCTTCTATCTCAAGGCCATCAGACTGTTAAACAGCCACCACTAACATTGAGTGGCTGCTGCCAACACACTGACATTGACACTGACTCAACTCCAGCCACTTTAATAATGGGAATTGATGGGAAATTATGTAAATATATCACTAGCCACTTTAAACAATGCTACCTTACATAATGTTACTTACCCTACATTATTCATCTCATATGCATACGTATATACTGTACTCTATATCATCGACTGCATCCTTATGCAATACATGTATCACTAGCCACCTTAACTATACCACTATGTTTACATACTCATCTCATATGTATATACTGTACTCGATACCATCTACTGTATCTTGCCTATGCTGCTCTGTACCATCACTCATTCATATATCCTTATGTACATATTCTTTATCCCCTTACACTGTGTATAAGACAGTAGTTTTGGAATTGTTAGTTAGATTACTTGTTGGTTATTACTGCATTGTCGGAACTAGAAGCACAAGCATTTCGCTACACTCGCATTAACATCTGCTAACCATGTGTATGTGACAAATAAAATTTGATTTGATTTGTATGTCTTTGGCATCCACAGGCAAAAACATTACTTTATGTTCAGCATCACAGCACTTTCTAAAGGTCTTCTTTTTCCCCCTGCCATTTCATACAGTGTAACATTATATTCCCCTCTCCCGCTTCATGATTAAAACATAAGAGTGTGACAGGAAAGGAGAGTGTATAAAATGCCTTTGATCCTATTAGCAATGCGAGACACTTTCTCCATGCGAGTCTGGAGGTGTGCTGTTTTACTATCGCCCATCATGGATTATTTCAAAGGGCTCCTGGATCTCTAGTGTCAGAGACCCGTAGGTCATGGCCACAGCATGGTTGTATGATCATGTGGGACAACCATAGAAATAGAATACCGCAACATGAATGGGCAGGATTTTATTAAAGTATAGACTGTATCAGTAGCAGAGACTGCATTTCCTCCCTCAAAGGTCCAAAATAATTTGCTGTGCTGAAAAAGTAGCAGAGCCAACTGATTGAGAGACTAGTCAAGGACCATATCATCTCCACCCTACCTGACACCCTAGACCCACTCCAATTTGCTTACTGCCCAGATAGGTCCACAGACAATGCAATCTCAACCACACTGCACAATGCCCTAACCCATCTGGACAAGAGGAATACCTATGTGAGAATGCTGTTCATCGACTACAGCTCAGCATTTAACACCATAGTACCCTCCAAAACCCGTCATCAAGCTCGAGACCCTGGGTTTCGACCCCGCCCTGTGCAACTGGGTACTGGACTTCCTGACGGGCTGCCCCCAGGTGGTGAGGGTAGGTAACATCTCCACCCCGCTGATCCTCAACACTGGGGCCCCACAAGGGTGCGTTCTGAGCCCTCTCCTGTACTCCCTGTTCACCCACGACTGCGTGGCCATGCATGCCTCCAACTCAATCAACTCAAGTTTGCGGACGAAACTACAGTGGTAGGCTTGATTACCAACAACGACGAGATGGCCTACAGGGAGGAGGTGAGGGCCCTTGGAGTGTGGTGTCAGGACAATAACCTCCCACTCAACGTCAACAAAACAAAAGGAGATGATTGTGGACTTCAGGAAACAGCAGAGGGAGCACCCCCCCTATCCACATCGATGGAACAGTAGTGTAGAGGGTAGCAAGTTTTAAGTTCCTCGGCGTACACATCACAGACAAACTGAATTGGTCCACCCACACAGACAGCATCGTGAAGAAGGCGCAGCAGCGCCTCTTCAACCTCAGGAGGCTGAAGAAATTCAGCTCGTCACCAAAAGCACACAAACGTCTACAGATGCACAATCGAGAGCATCCTGTCGGCCTGGTACGGCAACTGCTCCGCGCACAACCGTAAGGCTCTCCAGAGGGTAGTGAGGTCTGCACGACTTATCACCGGGGGCAAACTACCTGCCCTCCAGCACACCTACACCACCCGATGTCACAGGAAGGCCATAAAGATCATCAAGGACAACCACCACCCGAGCCACTGCCTGTTCATCCCGCTATCATCCAGAAGGCGAGGTCAGTACAGGTGCATCAAAGCAGGGACCGAGAGACTGAAAAACAGCTTCTATCTCAAGGCCATCAGACTGTTAAACAGCGACCAATAACATTGAGTGGCTGCTGCCAACACACTGACTCAACTCCAACCACTTTATTAATGGAAATTGATGTAAAATATATCACTAGCCACTTTAAACAATGCTACTTAATATAATGTTTACATACCCTACATTACTCATCTCATATGTATATACTGTACTTGATACCATCTACTGCATCTTGCCTATGCCATTCTGTACCATCACTCATTCATATATCTTTATGTACATATTCTTTATCCCTTTACACTTGTGTGTATAAGGTAGTCGTTTTGGAATTGTTAGGTTAGATTACTCGTTGGTTATTACTGCATTGTCGGAACTAGAAGCACAACCATTTCGCTACACTCGCAATAACATCTGCTAACCATGTGTATGTGACAATTAAATGAGATTTTATGGCTCACCATACAAATAGAGACACCAACAATGGAAACGCTATTAATAATTTCCATCCTTATTCTTAATGTAGTGCACTACTTTTGACCATGGGCCCAGATAATTTCAGGTGCTCAGCATGAGTCTGGAAACAAACACTTTATCGGTGTTGTGTTTTGGGAAATCAGAGTTCTCACATCACAAGTTGTTTGCGTATGATAAGCTGTGGGAGTAGAGGGAGGGGGACGAGTGGCCTTTAGTCACCTAAGCTTCTGTTGCTTTAATTGAAAATCTCACCTCCTGCTGTTTTCACGGCGGGATCCTGTCAGGGAATAGAGGACAAATTGGATTTTCGAAACATTAGCTGCATATAAATTATAAATAACTTAAAGATACACATTGAGAGGACTGACAGTCATAATGTATTCAAGGGAACTTAGACACACGGTCATTTTGATCTCACCCTTAATAAGGGCACACACCATAACGCATGTTGGCCATGCACAGCCCTATGCAGTAGCTCACCTTTGTGGGTGTCGACGAGCTGTGGTGATTCTAGATTAGGGCTGCCCAACCTGTTGCTGGAGAGCTACCGTCCTGTAGGTTTTCGCTCCAACCACTGTTGTAACTAACCTGATTCAGTTTCTCAACCAGCTAATTATAAGAATCATGTGTGCTAGATTAGGGTTGGTGTGAAAACTTTCAGCACGGTACGTGTTTGGGAACATGATTAGTCATTTTATTTAACTAGGCAAGTCAGTTAAGATCAAGTTCTTATTTACAATGACAGCCTACCCCGCCCAAGGTTAGGGCAAAACTGATCTGGCCCTCAAAATTGTGAAAGACTCCAGCCACCCAAGAAATACACTGTTCTTTCTACTACCTCACGTCAACCAATACTTATTTTCCACCATAATTTGCAAATACAGTGCCTTGCGAAAGTATTCGGCCCCCTTGAACTTTGCGACCTTTTGCCACATTTCAGGCTTCAAACATAAAGATATAAAACTGTATTTTTTTGTGAAGAATCAACAACAAGTGGAACGACATTTATTGGATATTTCAAACTTTTTTAACAAATCAAAAACTGAAAAATTGGGCGTGCAAAATTATTCAGCCCCCTTAAGTTAATACTTTGTAGCGCCACGTTTTGCTGCGATTACAGCTGTAAGTCTCTATCAGTTTTATGGGGTATGGTCTCTATCAGTTTTGCACATCGAGAGACTGAATTTTTTTCCCATTCCTCCTTGCAAAACAGCTCGAGTTCAGTGAGGTTGGATGGAGAGCATTTGTGAACAGCAATTTTCAGTGCTTTCCACAGATTCTCGATTGGATTCAGGTCTGGACTTTGACTTGGCCATTCTAACACCTGGATATGTTTATTTTTGAACCATTCCATTGTAGATTTTGCTTTATGTTTTGGATCATTGTCTTGTTGGAAGACAAATCTCCGTCCCAGTCTCAGGTCTTTTGCAGACTCCATCAGGTTTTCCTCCAGAATGGTCCTGTATTTGGCTCCATCCATCTTCCCATCAATTTTAACCATCTTCCCTGTCCCTGCTGAAGAAAAGCAGGCCCAAACCATGATGCTGCCACCACCATGTTTGACAGTGGGGATGGTGTGTTCAGGGTGATGAGCTGTGTTGCTTTTATGCCAAACATAACGTTTTGCATTGTTGCCAAAAAGTTCAATTTTGGTTTCATCTGACCAGAGCACCTTCTTCCACATGTTTGGTGTGTCTCCCAGGTGGCTTGTGGCAAACTTTAAACAACACTTTTTATGGATAGCTTTAAGAAATGGCTTTCTTCTTGCCACTCTTCCATAAAGGCCAGATTTGTGCAATATACGACTGATTGTTGTCCTATGGACAGAGTCTCCCACCTCAGCTGTAGATCTCTGCAGTTCAGTTCTCTGCAGTTCCAGAGTGATCATGAGCCTCTTGGCTGCATCTCTGATCAGTCTTCTCCTTGTATGAGCTGAAAGTTTAGAGGGACGGCCAGGTCTTGGTAGATTTGCAGTGGTCTGATACTCCTTCCATTTCAATATTATCGCTTGCACAGTGCTCCTTGGGATGTTTAAAGCTTGAGAAATCTTTTTGTATCCAAATCCGGCTTTAAACTTCTTCACAACAGTATCTCGGACCTGCCTGGTGTGTTCCTTGTTCTTCATGATGCTCTCTGCGCTTTTAACGGACCTCTGAGACTATCACAGTGCAGGTGCATTTATACGGAGACTTGATTACACACAGGTGGATTGTATTTATCATCATTAGTCATTTAGGTCAACATTGGATCATTCAGAGATCCTCACTGAACTTCTGGAGAGAGTTTGCTGCACTGAAAGTAAAGGGGCTGAATAATTTTGCACGCCCAATTTTTCAGTTTTTGATTTGTTAAAAAAGTTTGAAATATCCAATAAATGTCGTTCCACTTCATGATAGTGTCCCACTTGTTGTTGATTCTTCACAAAAAAATACAGTTTTATATCTTTATGTTTGAAGCCTGAAATGTGGCAAAAGGTCGCAAAGTTCAAGGGGGGCGAATACTTTCGCAAGGCACTGTACATTCATTAAAAATCCTACAATGTGATTTTCTGGATTTTTTTCTCATTTTGTCTGTAATAGTTGAAGTGTACCTATGATGAAAATTACAGGCCTCTCTCATATTTTTAAGTGGGAGAACTTGCACAATTGGTGGCTGACTAAATACTTTTTTGCCCCACTGTATGTAAATTAGATATCTCTATTTAATTTCCAATGCATTTTCAAAAGTGTCTAAAAACATGTTTTCATTTCGTCAATATGGGGTATTGTGTTTAGATGGTGAGAGAACTTTTTTAAAATCCATTTTGAATTCAGGCTGTAACAACAAAATTTGGAATAAATCAAGCCAAGGCAATCTGACAATCTGACAGCACAGTTGCAGGCATCAACATATTATGCTTCTAAATAGTGCTACAATGTACAGTCGTGGCTAAAAGTTGAGAATGACACAAATATTAATTTTCACAAAGTCTTCTGCCTCAGTTTGTATGATGGCAATTTGCATATACTCCAGAATGTTATGAAGAGTGATCAGATGAATTTCAATTAATTGCAAAGTCCCTTTTTGCCATTCAAATGAACTGAATACCAAAAAAAACATTTCCACTGCATTTCAGCCCTGCCACAAAAGGACCAGCTGAGTGTTGACGAGGACAAGGCTGGAGATCACTCTGTCATGCTGATTGAGTTCAAATAACAGACTGGAAGCTTCAAAAGGAGGGTAGTGCTTGGAAACATTGTTCTTCCTCTGTTAATCATGGTTAACTGCAAGGAAACATGTGCCGTCATCATTGCTTTGCACAAAAAGGGCTTCACAGGCAAGGATATTGCTTCCAGTAAGATTGCACCTAAATCAACCATTTATCGGATCATCAAGAACTTCGAGAGCGGTTCAATTGTTGTGAAGAAGGCTTCAGGGCGCCCAAGAAAGTCCAGCAAGCGCCTGGACCGTTTCCTAAAGTTGATTCAGCTGCGGGATCGGGGCACCACCAGTACAGAGCTTGCTCAGAAATGGCAGCAGGCAGGTGTGAGTGCATCTGCACGCACAGTGGGGCAAAGACTTTTGGAGGATGGCCTGGTGTCAGGAACGGCATCAAAGAAGCCACTTCATTCCAGGAAAAACATCAGGGACAGACTGATATTCTGCAGCAGTTACAGGGATTGGACTGTTGAGGACTGGGGTAAAGTCATTTTCTCTGATGAATCCCCTTTCCGATTGTTTGGGGCATCCGTAAAAAAGCTTGTCCGGAGAAGACAAGGTGAGCGCTACCATCAGTCCTGTGTCATGCCAACAGTAAAGCATCCTGAGACCATTCATGTGTGGGGTTGCTTCTCAGCCAAGGGAGTGGGCTCACTCACATTTTAGCCTAAGAACACAGCCATGGTACCAACACATCCTCAGAGAGCAACTTCTCCCAACAATCCAGGAACAGTTTGGTGAAAAACAATACCTTTTCCAGCATGATGGGGCTCCTTGCCATAAGGCAAAAGTGATAACTAAGTGGCTCAAGGAACAAAACATTGATATTTTGGGTCCATGGCCAGGAAACTCCCCAGACCTTAATCCCATTGAGAACTTGTGGTCAATCCTCAAGAGGCGGGTGGACAAACAAAAACCCACAAATTCTGACAAACTCCAAGCATTGATTATGCAAGAATGGGCTGTCATCAGTCAGGATGTGGCCCAGAAGTTAATTGACAGCATGCCAGGACGGATTGCAGAGGTCTTGAAAAAGAAGTGTCAACACTGCAAATATTGACTCTTTGCATCACCTTCATGTAATTGTCAATAAAAGCCTTTGACACTGCTTGTAATTATACTTCAGCATTCCATAGTAACATCTGACAAAAATATCTAAAGACACTGAAGCAGCAAACTTTGTGGAAATTAATATGTGTCAATCTAAAAACGTTTGGCCACAACTGTAGATGATACCATGATTACGGAGAATCCTGAATTAATTGCAAATAATGATGAGTGAGAAAGTTAGATGCACAAATATAAAACCCTACCATTAAAATAACAGGGGAGGTTAGCATTTTGGGGGGCTATGATGTTAGTGCCTCCTAACTTTCTTACTAATCATTATTCATGATTCATTCAGGATTATCCGTAATCATGGTATCATCTCTATTAATGTAAAAGAGTTTAGAAACATATTCTATTCATAGAAAGTGTTCTACTTGGAACCAAAAAGGGTTCTTCAAAAGGATTCTTCTATTGGGACAGACAAAGAACCATTTTACAGTTCTAGATAGCACTTTTTTTTCCTAAGGGTGTATTGTGCACAAAATCTGAAACATAACAAACAGCAAATTCATCCAACAAATCTGTAGTCGCAAGCTTTATGTAGTCATTGCGTGCTATAAATATGGGACCAAATTCTTAACTTTTTACTACTACACACACTATGAGTAAATTCGTCCAATGGGGGAGTATGTACAAAATGTGTTATAATTCTAAACAGTTCACCCAATATGGATGTCAATGCACTCAAATTAAAGCTGACAGTCTGCACTTCAACCCCATAGTCATTGTATCATACTTTTGGAGCTTACTGTGTTTATGTATTTCATTTTTCAGAAATTAGCAAACATTTCTAAAAGCATGTTTTCATTTTGTCATTAGGGGGTATTGTTTGCAGAAGGGTGAGAAACATATGTGGAATAAGTCAAGGGGTATAAATACTTTCTGAAGGAACTGTACATGCACATACAGTTGAAGTCGGAAGTTTACATACACTAAGGTTGGGGTCATTAAAACTCATTTTACAACCACTCCACAAATTTCTTGTTAACAATCTGCAGTTTTGGCAAGTCGGTTAGGACATCTACTATGTGCATGACACAAGTAATTTGTCCAAAAATTGTTTACAGACAGATTAGTTCACTGTATCACAATTCCAGTGGGTCAGAAAATTCCCAAAAATTATGTCATGGCTTTAGAAGTTTCTAATAGGCTAATTGACATAATTTGAGTCAATTGGAAGTGTACCTGTGGATGTATTTCAAGGCCTACCTTCAAACTCAGTGCCTCTTTGCTTGACATCATGGAAAAATCAAAAGAAATCAGCCAAGTCCGACGTCCACAAGTCTGGTTCATCATTGGGAGCAATTTCCAAATGCCTGAAGGTACCACGTTCATCTGTACAAACAATAGTACGCAAGTATAAACACCACAGGACTACGCAGCCGTCATAACCCTCAGGAAGGAGACTCATTCTGTCTCCTAGAGATGAACATACTTTCGTGCGAAAAGTGCAAATCAATCCCAGAACAACAGCAAAGGACCTTGTGAAAATGCTGGAGGAAACAGGGAAAAAAGTATCTATCTAGAAGAAAAAGAGACGCACACCTGTTTAGGCGAGGTGCTGGCTAGCGGTGTAGAAAGCTCTTCTGATCTTGAAGATAATGTTCTATACACGGATTTTTACAGGAAGCCTACTGATCGTAACAGTTTGTTGAGGGCTGATAGTTGTCACCCACTTCCCTTGAAACATAGTTTGCCCTAAAGCCAATTCTGTCGAATCAAAAGAATTTGCAAAAAACAATCAGATTTCGACAGAAATGTGGCTGAGATGCAAAGAAAGTTCAAGGACAGGGGCTACAAAATTGATCAGATTAATATTGCCATTGAGAAAATTCAAAACAAAACGAGACATGACGTTTTTCAAGGTCAGTCTCGCAAAAATACGCATTCATGTGTTCTAACTACCCGCTATTCAAAGCGTTCTGAACAAATTAAGGGAATTGTTCATAAACATTGGCACATTCTAAAATCCGATGATAGTCTCGGTAATGTGTTTTCGAACCTTCCTTTGGTCGTATTCTCGCGGGGCAGAAATCTCAGAGACCGATTGGTACACTCTGATTTACCACCACAAGATATTCCTGAACAACGTCTATTTGTGCCCCTACTGGATGGAAATTACAAATGTAATGGCTGTGCTCAATGCAATGGCACTTATAAATGTAGATACTTCAAACACCCACAAACAGGAAATCGATCCCAATCAAAGGTGTTATTATGTGCTCCACGAAAGCAGTTCTTTATCTTATAACTTGTCCTTGTGGTAAAAATTATCTGGGTAAAACAAAGCGTGAATTAAAAGTACGTATCTCAGAGCATCGTAGCACCATTAGGTGTAAAACTTTATTTACCCAGTTGCGGCCAACTTCTTGGAGGCAGGCTACTCGATTTTGTCTGCGTTATATTGGCATCGAACATTTTCAAAAAAGTATCTATATCTACAGTAAAATGAGTCCTATATCAACATAACCTGAAATGCATCTCAGCAAGGAAAAAGCCACTGCTCCAAAACCGCCATAAAAACTGCACATGGGGACAAAGATTGTACTTTTTGGAGAAATGTCCTCTGGTCTGATGAAACACAAATAGAATTGTTTGGCCATAATGACCATCATTATGTTTGGAGGAAAAAGGGGGAGGCTTGCAAGCCGGAGAACACCATACTAACCATGAAGCACGGGGGTGGCAGAATCATGTTGTGGGGGTGCTTTGCTGCAGGAGGGATTGGTGCACTTCACAAAATAGATGGCATCATGAGGAAGGACAATTATGTGGATACATTGAAGCAACATCTCAAGACATTAGTCAGGAAGTTAAATCTTGTTCGCAAATGGGTCTTCCAAATGGACAATGACCCCAAGCATACTTCCAAAGTTGTGGCAAAATGGCTTAAGGACACCAAAGTCAAGATATTGTAGTGGCCACCACAAAGCCCTGACCTCAATCCTATAGGAAATCTGTGGGCAGAACTAAGAAAGCGTGTGCGAGCCAGAAGGCCTACAAACCTGACTGTCAGGAGGAATGGGCCAAAATTCGCCCAACTTATTGTGGGAAGCTTGTGGAAGGATACCCAAAACGTTTGACCGAAGTTAAACAATTTAAAGGCAATGCTTCCAAATACTAATTGAGTGTATGTAAACTTCTGACCCACTGGGAATGTGATGAAATAAATAAAGCTGAAGTAAATCTGACATGTCACATTCTTAAAATAAAGTGGTGATCCTAACTAACCTAAGACAGGGATTTTTTTTTTTTTGCAAAAAAAATGTATGATTTTTTCGTACTCTTTTGCTCTCCATTGTTAGGAAATGGCTTGTGAGTAAGCATTTCACAATAGTCTGCACCTGTTGTATTCGGCTCATGTAACAAATAAAATTGTATTTGTTTTAATTTGATTTAAAGACGTCCTAAGATTTGGCAAGTATAAATACGATAAATAGACACACTAAAGGTAAAGAAATATATTCTGAGCAAAATAGTGTTTTATAGACACAACTACCAACTTCAACGAGTAGGGCATTCAAGGAGGTCTGATGGGGATTTGTGATCTCACCGCCTCCCCCTTGCTTTAGAAACAATAGAGGAGCAACAGAGAACAACAGAGGAATGGCCCCCCCACCCCCAGCCACTTGTGCCATGTCATAAGGATACCTGGACCACCTATTGAGATTTTGTTGAGTAAATCAGGTGATAAATTAGCTCAAAAGGAGACTGGAGTAGGACTTTAAACCTTGACAATGTGAAGATTACACACCTCGATTGTCCTTTGCCCCTGTTAACAGTATTAACACCAGTCGTAGAAAGTACCATACTGTCATTGATTATTCAGATATTCATATTGAGCCCTAATAACAATTCTAGATGCTATTACAATTATAGTGGTAATGGTTGGAATGGAATCAAGACAAGCTAACCACGCAAATGGAATGAATCACTGTGTTTCACAACTGATCCGAATAAGATGGCCCTGCAGGGATGTTTGTTGGTGTGGAGCTTTTACATTTTTTAAAACACTTTTTCGGTTGTAATGCTGGGAAAACGGTCTATCGATTCCCCATTTGTTCCTTATTGCTCTTGTCCCTGTCGGGCCCCCCAGGTTTTCATCAGTCTGTAATGGAGAAACAGTGGAGATGAATGAGCCCGACACACTGATTCAGCTCAGACTCATATCAGCTATACACCTGCACTCTTGCTGATGGCTGGCTCAACCTCCAGAGTTATGAATATCCATCCCTCTTGCAGCCAGTCCCAATAATGAGATGCCAGCGAAGCAGAGCAGGCGTGAAAAACGGCAACAAAAACAATAGACAGGCAAGCCATTCCAAATGCACAATCCAATATTCAATTGCTCCAATCTTTTTCAAATCCAATGGATTATTGTTGCCACCAGCGCCATGTCGATCTTGTTGCAAAGCACCACCAGCTCTCCCTAGACTTTATCTCATTTTGCCATTTTGGGAAATGAGCTACAATAAGCAGACAGACAAGGTTGATTGATGCAAGACGAGTCAGTTAGGCAGACTGGGACAGTGGCTGCAAAAGAAATACCCTTGATAAATGGGAGACGTTTTCTGAAGATGTAGCTGTCGTCTTATGTAGTTAGCTGGCTAGCTTCTGATGGGGGTTCCGGTTCTAAAGTATAAAAAATAGCAGATCTGTACCACATTGGGTGAGGCGGGTTGCAGGAGAGTATATTCAGTCCGTAGACTGAGATTAAAATGTATACGGCCAGGGACAGGTTGAAAATGTCAGTGACACTTTCCAGTTGGTCAGCGCATGCTTGTAGTACACTTCCTGGTAATCCATCTGGCCCCGCGGCCTTGTGAATTTTGACCTGTTCAAAGGTCTTACTCACATCGGCTACGGCGAGTGTGATCACACAGTTGTCTCATGCATGCTTCAGTAATGCTTGCTTCAAAACGCGCATAGAAGTTGCTTAGCTTTTCTGATAGGCTTGTGTCCCTGGGCAGCTTGCGGTTGGGCTTACCTTTGTAGTCCGTAATAGTTTGCAAGCCCTGCCACATCTTAATCCTGTATATACGCTTGCCTGTTTGATGGTTCGTCTGAAGGCATAGCCGGATTTCTTGTAATCAACAAGGCTATATATGTTTAGTTTAATACCAGTGGTGGAAAATGTACCCAATTGTCATACTTGAGTATGAGTAAAGATACCTTAATAGAATATTACTCAAGTTAAAGTGAAAGTCACCCAGTAAAATACTACTTGAGTAAAAGTAAAAGTATTTAGTTTTAAATATACAGTACTTAAGTATCAAAAGTAAAAGTAGAAATAATTTCAAATTCCTTATATTAAGAAAACCAGATGGCACTATTCTTGTTTTTTATTTATTTACAGATAGTCAGGGCCAACTCCATCACTCAGACAAACAAAGCATTTGTGTTGACTGAGTCCACCAGATCAGGGGGAGTTGGGATGACCAGGGATGTTCTCTTGATGAGTGCATGAATTGGGGAGTTTTCTTGTCCTGATAAGCATTCATTACATAACGAGTACTTTTGGGTGTCAGGGAAAATCTATAGAGTAAATGTTGGAATATAGTGAAGTAAAAAAAGGTGTCAAAAAGATTAATAGTAAAATAAAGTAAAGTACGGATACCCCAAAAAATTACTTAAGTAGTACTCTAAGGTATTATTACTTAAGTACTTTAAACCACTCTTTAATACACTGAAAACAAACATAAAAGATGCTACATTTCATGTGGCTGTTCATGGTATTGATTCCTGTGTGTGGATGCGTGCATGCATGCTCGAGCAAGTAAAACTAAAAATGTTGACTCACCCTACTTGTAGGCTAGTTGAACTCCAATGCCATTCTCCTCTTTCATGTTGGCACATTTAAAAAAAAAACATTTACATTTTTATTTGATTTAACCTTTTTATTTCACTAGGCAAGTCAGTTAAGACAATTGTTATTTGCAATGATGGCCTACCAAAAGGCAAAGCAGCCACAACTGACAGTAAGATGATTGATGATGATTGAGTCTTTGAATTAAGAGATTGAGATAAAACTGTCCAGTTTGAGTGTTTGTTGCAGCACATTCCAGCCGCTAGCTGCAGTGAACTGAAAAGACGAGCGACCCAGGGACTTGTACTTTGGGGACCTTTAACAGACTGTGACTGGCAGAACGGGTGTTGTATGTGGAGCATGAGGGCTGTAGTATATATCTCAGATAGGGGGGAGTGAGGCCTAAGAGGGTTTTATAAATAAGCATCAACCAGTGGGTCTTGCGACGGGTATACAGAGTATAGAGTGCAGTGATGTGTCCTATAAGGAGCATTGGTGGTAAATCTGATGGCAGAATTGTAAAGTACATCTAACTGGTCGAGAGCACCCTTACCAGCCAATCTATGAATTACGTTTCCGTAATCTAGCATGGGTAGAATGGTCATCTGACTCATGGTTAGTTTAGCAGCTGGGGTGAAAGAGGAGTGATTATGATAGAGGACACCAAGTCTAGATTTAACTTCAGCCTGCAGCTTTGATATGTGCTGAGAGAAGGACAGTGTACCGTCTAGCCATACTCCCAAGTACTTGTATGAGGTGACTACTTCAAGCTCTAAACCCTCAGAGGTAGTAATCTCACCTGTGGGGAGAGGGGCATTCTTCGTACCAAACCACTTGACATTCATGGAATGTGACTCAAGTAAAAGTGAAAGTGTGCCAGGGGCACACTCTAACACAAAGACATTATTTACAAAATATGTATTTGTGTTTAGTGAGTCCGCCAGATCATAGGCAGTGGATGACCACAGGTTCTCTTGGTAAGTGCTTGAATTTCACAATTTTCCTGTCCGGCTAAGCATTCAAAATGTATGGAGTAAAAAGTACAATATTTTCTTTTGGAATGTAGGGAAGTAAAAGTAAAAGTTGTCAAAAATATAAATAGTAAAGTACAGATAACCCCCAAAAATACTTCAGTAAAAGTACTTTAAACGTACTACTTAAGTACTTTACACCATTGGCAGTGATACATACATAACCTGAGCGGAAACCAGATTGCATACCAGAGAGAATACTATAGACATCAAGAAAGCCAGTCAGTTGATTATTGACACGTTTTTCCAACAATTTTGATAAACAGGGCAAAATAGAAATAGGCCTATAACAGTTAGGATCAGCTTGATCTCCCCCTTTAAATAAAGGATGAACCGTGGCTGCCTTCCAAGCAATGGGAACCTCCCCAGAGAGAAGAGACAGGTTAAAAGGTCAGAGATAGGTTTGGCGATGATAGGTGCAGCAACCTTAAACTTGGCCTCCAAAAAACATCTGTGTCAGATGGTTTTGACCCTTTCTTCTTTAATAATGCTCAGACCCTTTTTTCAATTTTCGCCTAAAATTACATACCCAAATCGAACTACCTGTAGCTCAAATCAAATTTATTTATATAGCCCTTCGTACATCAGCTGATATCTCAAAGTGCTGCACAGAAACCCAGCCTAAAACCCCAAACAGCAAGCAATGCAGGTGTAGAAGCACGGTGGCTAGGAAAAACTCCCTAGAAAGGCCAAAACCTAGGAAGAAACCTAGAGAGGAACCAAGCTATGTGGGGTGGCCAGTCCTCTTCTGGCTGTGCCGGGTGGAGATTATAACAGAACATGGCCAACATGTTAAAATGTTCATAAATGACCAGCATGGTCGAATAATAATAAGGCAGAACAGTTGAAACTGGAGCAGCAGCACGGCCAGGTGGACTTGGGACAGCAAGGAGTCATCATGTCAGGTAGTCCTGGGGCATGGTCCTAGGGCTCAGGTCAGTTGAAACCGGAGTGTATGTAGTGTATGTACTATGTAATGTTTCATGTGGATCCCAGGAAGAGTAGCTGAAGCTTTTGCAGTGGCTAATGGTGCTCCTGATAATTACCAATACCAGAGTCGCTCTTTAAGATATAGCTACCGTACCTGAGCAATATGTTTTTTTCAAATGACAGTAATTCATATGTGGAAGGCCCTGTGTTGTGCTCTTACCGTACCTCTCTGAAGAGCATCAACTGGTCTACAGCAAACGCCTCATTGAAATGCATCCCATAGTTTCTAAAGCTCACTTTCTATCCAAGAGAGTAATGTGAACCGTCCATTGGCCATAACAGACCCGTCAGCAACAGCCTGAGAAAGAGAGACCGAGAGAGAATTCAGTATCTCAGAATGTTTATGCTCTATAGAGAAATCATCATTGCAGTTGTCAAGAATCTTACCATGGTCATAACTCAATTCAGAAATGGTGGTGAGGCTGAAGTTGAGAAAGAAGTTGGTAGAACATAAAATTAGAATCAGTCAAAGAATAGTTTCACTCCATTTAGACTGCAAATTAGTAACCAAGAGTAGGCTATAAAATTATCTCTGGGTTTACTCTGTAGAGCAAATATATATTTTTTCAGTGCATGGATAGTTAAAAATAAAGCAGTCATTCAACAGGTATAACATGTAGAAATTCACTCAGGATTTGGCTCTGCGTCTTTTATCAAAGCTGCTGTTTTTCCAGATAAAACATGTCAAATAAATCAGATGTGTACTCACTGCAAGGCTTAGGTTTCTGAGCCTGGGAGTCCACCACCAGGATAAGACACAGGCCAGGATGAGGGCTCTCATGGTGATGGAGACACAGGTAATGGCAGACCCAAACTAGATGAAGCCAAGAGTGCTCAGAACTCCCCAACTTTTTGGGGAAGGGTGTGATATTGGGTTGACAGGCTTGGTCAGCATGCCATTGTTGAGGGCAACATCATTAGTTGAGATAATCATTAACACATATAATTTTAGCACGGTTGTGTGGTGCTATAGCTCTGTGGGAATAATTTCTGGTATTATTGGTCTTTGTCCACCTGTCCACTGGGAGAGAACACTCAAAAAGCAGCTGGACAAATATTTACTATTTGGGACGTGTCAAACTCATTCCATGGAGAGCCGAGTGTCCGCGGGTTTTCGCTTCTCCCTTTTACTTGATTGACATAATAAGGTAACTAGTTAGTAAAGAACTCCCCTCACCTAGTTGGCAAGGCAAGTAACACTGAAACATGCATGAGAGCATCAGCTGTTCCGGACACCAGCTGTTCTGTGTGATCACGCTCTCCGCAGCCGATGTGAGTAAGACCTTTAAAACAGGTCAACATTCACAAATCCGCAGGACCAGGTCAAGATTCACAACTCCGCAGGGCGTGTACTCCGAGCATGCGCTGACCAACTCACAAGTGTCTTCACCTCTCCCAGTCTGAGTCTGTAACACCAACATGTTTCAAGTAGACCACCATAGTCTCTGTCCCCAAGAACACTAAGGTAACCTGCCTAAATGACTGCCGACCCGTAGCACTCACTTCTGTAGCCATGAAGTTCTTTGGAAGGCTGGTCATGGCTCACACCAACACCATTATCCCAGAACCCCTATGCCCACTCCAATTTGCATACCGCACCAACAGATCCACAGATGATGTAATCTCTATTGCACTCCACACTGCCCTTTCACACCTGGACAAAAGGAACACCTATGTGAGAATGCTATTCATTGACTACAGCTCAGCGTTCAACACCAATCACTAAGCTAAGGATCCGGGGACTAAACACCTCCCTCTGCAACTGAATCCTGGACTTCCTGACGGGCCATGCCCAGGTGGTAAGGATAGGTAACAACACATCCGCCACGCCGATCCTCAACATGGGGGCCCCTCAGGGGTGCGTGATCAGTCCCCTCCTGAGTCTGTAACACCAACATGTACTCCCTGTTCACTCATGACTGCACGGCCAGGCACGACTCCAACACCATCATTAAGTTTACAGAGGACACAACAGTGGTAGGCCTGATCATCGACAATGACGAGACAGTCTATAGGGAGGAGGTCAGAGACCTGGCCGTGTGGTGCCAGGGCAACAACTTCTACCTCAACGTGATCAAGACAAAGGAGATGATTGTGGACGACAGGAAAAAGAGGACTGAGCACGTCCCCATTCTCATCGAAGGGGCTGCAGTGGAGCAGTTTGAGAGCTTAAAGTTTCTTGGTGTCCACATCACCAACAAACAAACATGGTCAAAACACACCAAGACCTTACCATGCTTACTTACCTTAACCAACAGCGCAGTTCAAAAAATAGAGTTATTAAGAAAATAATTACGAAATCAAATCAAATCAAAAAGTAACACAAGAAAATTACATAACAATAGCGAGGCTATATACAGGGGATACCAGAACTGAGTCAATGTGCGATGGTACATAATGTTTCACTTAACCCCTTTTTATTACCTAAGAAAGGAGTGATCGTTCCCCTCTACACTACACTTGTCTTTCATTCAGAACTGGAGCTGCAACTACCGTAGCCACACTAGGTATAATTCCAACCTCACTCTCCAGCATCTAGGTCACTGGTCATGCTTTGCTACAGCTCATATGTTGGGCGAAATCTATTTGCCATCCTCTCAGCAATGGTCCCTTTACCATAGCTATCAATAGTTGGCGAGTGTCCAATTACCCTGATGTATATAGCGGTGGCGGTAATTCATTATTATACCTGGCATTGGGTCAGGCACTCTTTTGGCGTGTGTCCCCATCCCTGTATTACTACATGCATGACTGGGTTCGCAGCAAAGCAAATGTCTCATATCCTACAAATCGCATTACAGCATTGGTGGTTTAGTTCTACGTACAAGCATACGCAGGATTTCATCTAAACACATCAATCAGCGTAACAATCAAGGGCACTCTGGAGTTCAGCATTGGGCCGGGATTCTGGGCAGGTGCCCTTATCTTCCTGCATTTGGCTGGGTAAACATACATACAGACGTCTCATTTCATCCAAACTCTTTAAACTAATCTTGCGCTCAGCGTACCTTGCAGTAATAAACATTCCATATAACACTTTCCATTAAAGCATAATGGCACTTTTGTTCTATTCTTCGCATACAGTGTCTTTGTTAAGTATTCCGGCCCACTTGACTTTTTCCACATTTTGTTACGTTACAGCCTTATTCTAAAATTGATTAAATATATACAGTTGAAGTCGGACGTTTACATACACTTAGGTTGGAGTCAATAAAACTAGTTTTTCAACCACATCACAATTTTCTTGTTAACAAACCATCATTTTGGCAAGTCGGTTAGGACATCTACTTTGTGCATGACACAAGTAATTTTTCCAACAATTATTTCACTTATAATTCACTGTATCACAGTTCCAGTGGGTCAGAAGTTTACATACACTAAGTTGACTGTGCCTTTAAACAGCTTGAAAATTCCAGAAAATTATGTCATTGCTTTAGAAGCTTCTGATAGGCTAATTGACATAATTTGAGTCAATTTGAAGTGTATCTGTGGGTGTATTTCAAGACCTACCTTCCAACTCAGTCCCTCTTTGCTTGACATCAAAATAAATCAGCCAAGACCTCAGAAAAAAATGGTAAACCTCCACAAGTCTGGTTCATTCTTGGGATAAATTTCCAAACACCTGAAGGTACCACATTCATCTGTACAAACATAATTATGCAATTATAAACACAATGGGACCACGCAGCCGTCATACTCCTCAGGAAGGAGATGCGTTCTGTCTCCTAGAGATTAATGTACTTTGGGGCAAAAAGTGCAAATCAATCCCAGAACAGCAAAGGACCCTGTGAAGATGGTACAAAAGGTACGAAAGTATCTATATCCACAGTAAAACGAGTCCTATATCAACATAACCTGAAATGTCGTTCAGCAAGAAGCCTCTGCTCCAAAACCACCATAAAAAAGTCAGACTACGGTTTGCAACTGCACATGGGGACAAAGATCGTACTTTTTTGGTGAAATGTCCTCTGGTCTGATGAAACCAAAATAGAACTGTTTGGCCATAATGATCATCATTATGTTTGGAGGAAAAAGGGGGATGCTTGCAAGCTGATGAACACCATCCCAACGGGGGTGGCAGCATCAAGTTGTTGGGGTGCTTTGCTGCAGGAGGGACTGGTGCACTTCACAAAATAGATGGCATCATGAGGAGGACAATTATGTGGATAAATTGAAGCCACATGTCAAGACATCAGTCAGGAAGTTAAAGCTTGGTCGCAAATGGGTCTTCCAAATGGACAATGACCCCAAGCATACTTCCAAAGTTGTGGCAAAATGGCTTAAGGACAACGAAGTCAAGGTATTGGAGTGGCCATCACAAAGCCCTGACCTCAATCCTATAGAACATTTGTGGGCAGAACTGAAAAAGTGTGTGCGAGCAAGGAGGCCTACAACCTGACTCAGTTACACCAGCTCTGTCAGGAGGAATTCACCCAACTTATTATGGGAAGCTTGTGGAAGGCTACCCAAGTTAAACAATTTAAAGGCAATGCTACCAAATACTAATTGAGTGTATGTAAACTTCTGACCCACTGGGAATGTGATGAAATAAATAAAAGCTGAAATAAATCACTCTCTCTAATATTACTCTGACATTTCACATTCTTAAATAAAGTGGTGATCCTAACTGACCTAAGACAGGGAACTTTTACTAGGATTAAATGTCAGGAATTGTGAAACTGAGTTCAAATGTATTTGGCTAAGGTGTATGCAAACTTCCGACTTCAACTGTACAGTACCAGTCAAAAGTTTGGACACAGCTACTCATTCCAGGATTTTTCTTTATGTTTACTACTTTCTACATTGTAGAATAATAGTGAAGAAAAACTAGGAAATAACACATATGGAATCATGTAGTAACCAAAAAAAGTGTTAAACAAATCAAAATATATTTTCTATTTACACATTCTTCAAAGTAGCAACCCTTTGCCTTGATGACAGCTTTGCACACTCTTAGCATTCTCTCAACCAGCTTCATGAGGTAGTCACCTGGAATGCATTTCAATTAACAGGTGTGCCTTGTTAAAAGCTAATTTGTGGAATTGATTTCCTTCTTAATGTATTTGAGCCAATCAGTTGTGCTGTGACAAGGTAGGGGTGGTATACAGAAGATAGCCCTATTTGGTAAAATACCAAGTCTATATTATGACAAGAACAGCTCAAATAAGCAAAGAGATACAGCAGTCCATCATGACTTTAAGACAAACGTTATGTTAATCCGGAAAATGTGAAGAACTTTGAAAGTTTCTTCAAGTGCAGTCGCAAAAACCATCAAATGCTATGATGAAACTGGCTCTCATGAGGACCGCCAAAGGAAAAGAAGACTCAGAGTTACCTCTGCTGCAGAGGATGAGTTCATAAGAGTTACCAGCCTCATAAATTGCAGCCCAAATAAATGCTTCACAGAGTTCAAGTAACAGACACATCTCAACATCAACTGTTCAAAGGAGACTGCATGAATCAGGCCTTCGTGGTCAAATTGCTGAAAAGAAACCCCTACTAAAGAACACCAATAAGAAGAAGAGACTTGCTTGGGCCAAGAAACACAAGCAATGGACATTAGACCAGTGGAAATCTGTCCTTTGGTCTGAGTCCAAATTGGAGATTTTTGGTTCCAACTGCCGTGTCTATGTGAGACGCAGAGTATATGAACGGATGATCTCCCCATGTGTGGTTCCCACCGTGTAGCATGGAGGAGGAGGTGTAATGTGTGGGGGTGCTTTGCTGGTGTCACTGTCTGTGATTTATTTCGAATTCAAGGCACACTTAACCAGCATGGCTACCAGAGCATTCTGCACCAATACACCATCCCATCTGGTTTGGGCTTATTGGGAATATTGTTTGTTTTTCAACAGGACAATGACCAAAAACACACCTCCAGCCTGTGTTAAGGCTATTTGACCAAGAAGGAAGGTGATGGAGTGCTGCATTAGACCTCAACCCAATTGTGATGGTTTGGGATGAGTTGGACTGCGTATATTGGACTGTGTACTGTGTACATTTTTAGCAATCTACATAAAATACCCCATAATGACAAAACAAAAGCAGTTTTTCAGACATTTTTGCAAATGTATTAAACACAAGAAACAGATTCCTTATTTACGTAAGTATTCAGAACCTTTGCTATGAGACTGGGGATTGAGCTGAGATGCATCATGTTTTCATTGCTCATCCTTGAGATGCTTATACAACCTAATTGGAGTCCATCTGTGGTAAATTCAATTGATTGGACATGTTTTGGAAAGGCACACACCTGTGTCCCACAGTTGACAGTGCATGTCAGAGAAAAACCCATGCCATGAGGTCGAAGGAATAGTCTGTAGAGCTCCGAGACAGGTTTGTGTCGAGGCACAGATCGAGGGAAGGTTACCCCCCAAAACTTCTGCAGCATTGAAGGTTGGAAGAACACAGTGGCCTCCATCATTCTTAAATGGAAGACGTTTGGAACAACCAAGACTCTTCCTAGAGCTGGCTGCCCGGCCAAACTGAGCAATCGGGGAGAAGGGCCTTGGTCATAGAGGTGACCAAGAACCCAATGGTCACTCTGACAGAGCTCTAGAGTTCCTCTGTGGAGATGGGAGAACCATCCAGAAGGACAACCATCTCTGCAGCACTCCACCAATCAGGCCTTTATGGTAGAGTGGTCAGACAGAAGCCACTCATCAGTAAAAGGCATATGACAGCCCTCTTGGAGTTTGCCAAAAGGTACCTAAAGACTGTCAGACAATGAGAAACTAGATTCTCTGGTCTGATGAAACCAAGATTGAAGTCTTTGGTCTGAATGCCAAGCGTCATGTCTCGAGGAAACCTGGCACCATCACTACGGTGAAGCATGGTGGTGGCAGCATCATGCTGTTGGGATGTTTTTCAGGGGCAGGAACTGGGAGACTAGTCAGGATCGAGGCAAAGATGAATGGAGCAAAGTACAGAGAGATCCTTGATGAAAACCTGCTCCAGAGCACTGAGGACCTCAGACTGGGGCGAATTTTCACCTTCCAACAGGACAAAGACACTAAGCACACAGCCAAGACAAACCAGGAGGCGCTTCGGGAAAAGTCTCAGAATGTCCTTGAGGGGCCCAGCCAGAGCCCAGGCTTGAACCCGATCGAACATCTCTGGAGAGACCTGAAAATATTTGTGCAGCAATGCTCCCCATCCAACCTGACAGAGCTTGAGAGGATCTGCAGAGAAGAATGGGAGAAACTCCCCAAATACAGGTGTGCTAAGCTTGTAGCGTCATACCCACGAAAACGTAATGCTGTAATAGCTGCCAAAGGTCTTTCAACAAAGTACTGAGTAAAGGGTCTGAATGCTTATGTAAATGTATTTCCATTTTTTTTAACACAATAGCAAAAAACTAAAAACTGTTTTTGCTTTGTCATTATGGGCTATTGTGTGTAGATTGATGAGGGGAAAAAAACAATTGAATCAATTTTAGAATAAGGCTGTAACGTAACAAAATATGGAAAAAGTCAAGGGGTCTGATTTACTTTCCGAATGCACTGTACATCTATTTTATACTGTGTTCAATCTTTAGATCCACACATTGCTCTGCTGTGCCCCTTCTCCTTGATGAGTAACTTTTTGGGGGGGTTCGGTGCCAGCTGCCCAGTATAGAGCAACCTGTCATCAGTATCTGGCTCCGAGGAATGCAGAGGCCATACCCCAAAATTCCATATTGCATTTTGTCATTCGGTTAAGCCTGTACTCGATTGAAATGTAGTTTATGAAGGTTTAATCAGGAAGGATGGTCTGAATGGCTTGCCACTTAAATAAATCTAGTAAGTTTAATATAATTCACATCGCATCCTATCTCACAGCATAGCATGTATCCATATTGTAGTGTTTATTTTCAAATCAAAGTTTATTTGTCATGTGCGCTGAACACAACAGTGAAATGCTTACTTACAGGCTCTAACCAAAAAAGGTATTAAGTGAACAATAGGTAGGTAAAGAAATAAAACAACAGTAAAAAGACAGGCTATATACAGTAGCAAGGCTATGGAAGTAGCGAGGCTACATACAGACACCAGTTAGTCAGGCTGATTGAGGTAGTATGTACATGTAGATATGGTTAAAGTGACTATGCATATATGATGAACAGAGTAGCAGTAGCGTAAAAGAGGGGTTGGCGGGTGGTGGGTGGGACACAATGCAGATAGCCCGGTTAGCCAATGTGCGGGAACATTGGTTGGTCGGCCCAATTGAGGTAGTATGTACATGAATGTATAGTTAAAGTGACTATGCATATATGATATGATAAACAGAGAGTAGCAGCAGCGTATAAAGAGGGGTTGGGGGGCGGCACACACAATGCAAATAGTCCAGGTAGCCATTTGATTACCTGTTCAGGAGTCTTATGGCTTGGGGGTAAAACTGTTGAGAAGCCTTTTTTGTCCTAGACTTGGCACTCTGGTACCGCTTGCCATGCAGTAGTAGAGAGAACAGTCTATGGCTGGGGTCTTTGAACATTTTTAGGGTCTTCCACAGCTTAGCCCCAGTGATGTATTGGGCCGTACGCACTACCCTCTGTAGTGCCTTGAGGTCAGAGGCCGATCAATTACCGTACCAGGCAGTGATGCAACCAGTCAGGATGCTCTCGATGATGCAGCTGTAGAACCTTTTGAGGTTCTCAGGATCCATGCCAAATCTTTTCAGTGAAGACACGTGCCAGTTGGTCAGCACATGCGCGGAGCACACGTCCTGGTAATCCATCTGGCCCCGCAGCCTTGTTCTTACTCAAGTTGGCTATGGAGAGGGCGATCACACAGTCGTCCAGAACAGCTGATGCTCTCATGCATGCCTCAGTGTTGGTTGCCTCGAAGCGAGCACAGAAGTGATTTAGCTCATCTGGTAGGCTCGTGTCACTGGGGAGTTCGCGGCTGTGCTTCCCTTTGTAGTCTGTAATCGTTTGCTAGCCCTGCCACATAACACGAGTGTTGGAGCCGGTGTAGTATGATTCAATCTTAGCCCTGTATTGACGTTTGGCCTGTTTGAAGGTTCGTGGCAGGGCATAGCAGGATTTCTTATAAGCTTCCGGGTTAGTGTCCCGCACCTTGAAAGCGGCAGCTCTACCCTTTAGCTCAGTGCGAATGTTGTCTGTAATCCATCGCTTCTGATTAGGGTATGTACGTACAGTCACTGTGGGGACGACGTCCTCAATGCACTTATTGATAAAGCCAGTGACTGAGGTGGTGTATTCCTCAGTGGCATCGGAAGAATCCCGGAACATGTTCCAGTCTGTGCTAGCAAAACAGTCCTGTTGTTTAGCATCTGCTTCATCTGACCACTTTTTTATAGACCGAGTCACTGGTGCTTCCTGTTTTTTAATTTTTGCTTGTAAGCAGGAATCAGGAGGATAGAGTTGTGGTCGGATTTACCAAATGTAGGGCGAGGGAGAGCTTTGTACGCGTCTCCGTGTTTGGAGTACAGGTGATCTAGAATTTTCTTCCCCTCTGGTTGCACTTTTAACATGTTGATGGAAGTTTGGTAGAACTGATTTAAGTTTCCCTGCATTAAAGTCTCCGGCCACTAGGAGTGCCGCCTCTGTGTGAGTGGTTTCCTGTTTGCTTATTTCCTTATACAGCTGACTGAGTGCGATCTTAGTGCCAGCATCTGTCTTCGGTGGTGAATGAATAGCCACGAAAAGTATAGCTGAAAACTCTCTAGGCAAGTAGTGTGGCCTGCAATTTATCACAATATACTCTACTTCAGGCGAGCAAAATCTAGAGACTTCCTTAGATTTCTTGCACCAGCTGTTTACAAATATGCCCCCCCTAATCTTACATGTCGTCGTTCAGTTACGATTCCGTGAAACATAGGATATTACAGTTGATGTCCCGTTGGTACGATATTTGTGATCATACTTCGTCTAGTTTATTGTCCAATGATTGCACATTGGCGAGTAGTATTGACAGTAACGGCAGCTTTCCCACTTGACTTTTCCGGATCCTGAACAGACATCCGGCTCTTTGACCTCTGTACCTGCATTGCTTCCTCTTGCAAATAACGGGGATGTCTGCCCTGCCAGGTGTTTGGAGAATGTCTTGTGCGTCTTGTTTGTTGAATTTTTTTTTTGTCTCATCCGAGATGAGTGATTGCTGTCCTGATATCCAGAAGCTCTTTTTTGCCATAAGATATGGTTGCAGAAACATGATATACAAAATAAGTTGCGAAAAAATCCACATAATAGCACAATTGGTTGGGCGCCCGTAAAACTGCTGCCATTTCTTCCGGCGCCATCCCTTCAGCAGGGCAGGTTTTTATATGGTATAGTTTATAATGTTACCTCATTGGGATCCCGAGTGGTTCAGCGGTCTAAGGCACTGCATCTCAGTGCTTGAGGCATCACTAAAGACCCTGGTTCAATTCCAGGCTTTATCATAACCTGACATGATTGAGAGTACCATCAGACGCGGCACAATTGGCCCAGCGTTGTTAGGGTTTGGCAGGGTTAGGCCGTCATTGTAACTAAGAATTTGCACTTAACGGACTTGCCTAGTTAAAAAAAGGTAAAAAAAAGACATCTAAAACAAAATCAGCATAGCAGGTATCTAAACTCACTGGCCAGTTTATTAGGTACACCATCCCGTTCACAAAAACAGATCGCTCCTACCGACATTGAGTCAAGTGGCCGTGGCTTGCTATATAAAGCTGGCAGACAGACATCGAGGCATTCAGTTACTGTTCAAATGAATTTTAGAAGGGGCCAAACCAGTGACCTTGAGTGTGGTATGATTGTCAGTGTCAGGCCTGCCGGATGGATCCAGTATCTCAGAAATGGCTGCCCTCCTGGACTTTTCACGCACGACATTGTCTAGTGTTTTCCGAGAATCGTGTGACAAATAGAAAACATCCATTCACCGACAGTCCTTGTTGATAGTGCCAAAATGTTACAATTCAGATTGAAATCAGTTGATAAGATAAGTATTCACCCCCTGTCCCAATACATATTAGAATGTCCTTCTATGAGGGTCCTGAATTGTGTTGTTTGAACCATTATAAAACAGGTATAAGGCCAAGGTTGGTGATTTACTGCCACCTGCAGTTATGGAATGTTTGCTCACAAGTATAATTCAGTGGCTGATCCCTCCTCATGACCTGGATGGATTTATATGATCCTTAAATCATGGGAAGTCTCACCCAGTTGACTTGTTCAAATGGTTTAAGTCATCTATAGTGCTGTCCATGCTAAAACAGGCTTTTGGCACTAGGGTCATCTATACATCTCTACGGATAAACTCTTACAAGCGCATCGCCAACATAAATTCTATAGTGGACAGGGTACAACTCTAACCTGCGTCAGTGCTTTTCTTCTCTCGGGTTTCCTTCGATTTTGACACTATCTTCTGTATGACAGAAACATTACAGGTTAAATCATGGTCAACAGGTCCATGCCAGACTGTTCAAAAAAATGACCGTGACCATACCATACAGATACCCAAAGAGCAAGCAATGCAGATGTAGAAGCACAGTGGCTAGGAAAAACTCTCTAGAATGCTCATAAGATGAAACATAAACATTCGTAACAAGAAGATATACCAATATATACAGCAGTATTTTCACATCCAAGCACAGAGAATAACGCTCCACCATCAGTGTTTCCAGCAAGCTTCTTTAATGATATTTGAACATTTTAAGTTGTGTAGTTTGGGCCGATATTCCAAACTCATATTTCCCTCCCTTTACACAGGAAGATTAACTTTCCTTTCATTTTAATACAATAGATCAGTCAAATTTAAATCTCTCACCTAAAATAACTATTTACGTTTTCAACAGAGCCAGAGACCATAATAATAGTGCTCACAATAATATAATAAAAATATAACGTCTAGACAAAAATAATAAAAAGACAGATTACATGTAATATTTTAGGGATACGTTGCAGTCTTATTCTCTCCTGGTTTTAGTAGTTTCTGTCAAAGTAATACATGATTGTATAATGTAGAAAGCAGGAGAGAAATGTTTTTTAAAGTTTTTTTTTTTTTAAAGATTGCTCTTATTTTAAGAGATGCAGTGTTTTTCATAACTGTTAGTCATTTTTTAAAAACATTTAAAATAGTCCATAGAAGTCCTTTTCATCCAAGTCTTCCGGCTGGTGAAAGTAATATATTTGTTGTGCCAGTCTTTTCTCAATCCAACCATGAAATTACACAGGTCCTGTGTTCTCACCCCAGAAGCTTATTTATGAGACTTCCTCAGTAGCTCGTACACAAAGGACGATGTACAGTAACGTAGAGAGTTTAGTTCCAAAACCATAAAAATTGAAGGTATACGGAAACTGGGCAAAGAGCTGGGGGTGTTCCCCGATCCAGGAGGGTCCCTATCAATTAGGAATGGATGAATACTACATGACTTCAGAGGGAAGTCAATAACTCTAATGACAGACTCTAATGACAGACTGTCCTCTTGTATTTTGCTATATCACACCACGCGCTTCCCAAGAGCCACAACTCAAGCCAGAGGAGATACAGCCACACCAAAAGGTGAACAAATGGAGGGCTTACCGGTATACTGTTATCACCTCACCACTGGCAGTATATCACTGAAATATCTCTCAATAAAATGGAGTTTGTCAATGTATTCTTTCACCATCTACTGTGAACAAGACCAAGGCTTCATGCTAAGGATGCGGGTTAGTGAGATCCACTAAATCACTTGAGGACCTATTGAAGGGAGAATCCTAACTTAAGGGAACATTTGACTTAAGTGGAGGTTACAATAGGATTCACCCCTAAGTGATTAAATAATTACTTCAGGATGTCTTAAGATACCTAATCAAAATCTACAAGGCTTTCAATGTTTTAGGCATGATGGGGGGTTCACTTAACATAGTATTACGTTTAGAAAAAACACGGATTAAACTTGCCATTTTTTGTTAGAGTGGAATTTGATCAATCATGGAATGATTCCAACTGAAGAGGTATGTATATTGACCACCCTCTCCACCCCGCATTCTCACTCTGCTAAGCCTTTGTCATGGTGGTCCTCCAGGTCCAAACCATTAACCACAACACAGTTGTGATTTAAGTTGGCCTATAGCATCACGTACAGTTGTGTTTCTGACCCCCGATGGATATATTGAAAGTGGTGTGTTCCGAATGCTGAATGCACGTGAGCAATGGGAAGACGGCACTCTTATCCACAGGAGGAGAAAGAAGCGGGGATGGAAAATAACTTCAATCCCTATCTACTAATATCCTGATGGTGGTGGTAGTCAGTACACTTTGAGCAGCACTTGTGTTAATTTCGAAAGTGGGGTGTTTGGGGGTGGAATGGTCCTAGTGAGAACGCTGTGTGAGTTGTGGCGTTCTTTTCCCTGATTGCCATTTGTGCTGGGGGGCGGGGGCCCCTGATTGTTCCAGTCTCCTCTGTGGGCCACAGCAGTATGGGAGGGGTGGGGGGCTGAGGTGGTGGGCCTCCAGAGGACAGGAAGAGGTGTCGTCCTCAGTGTCCCTCCTTCGTCCTCTTGTGGTGGAGGGGAAGGGGCTCTGTCATCACTAACTATTATCTGAAGAGCGAAGCGAGAGAGACAGCAGGGAGAGAAATAATAAATAAAATACATTTTGATTTTGCTTTCCTCATCGTGTTTTTCTCTTTGATATTTGACCACAAAACCTATACTTATGATAACCAACAACACATCTGGTTTTAAGTTGTGATACGTCTTCTGTTTGTTGTCCCGTGTGTACGGTTTACTCAAACTTCAATGCCTGCAGAAATAACTATGTATCGGTGGAGCACAAGATAAATCTACGCATCTGTACTCCAAAGCCCTTTCAAGCATCCTGTGCATGTGAACTACTGTTGTATCTGTTCATGATAAGTATCAGAGTACGTCCCAAATGGCACCATCTTCCCTATAAATTGCACTACTTTTGACCAGGGCCCATATAGCTCTCAAAAGTAGTGCAATTTATAGGGAAGAAGGTGCTATTTGGGACGCACCCGGATACTTTACTGATAAAGAGTACAGAGTGTCATATGGGATGCAGTATCAATAATTCACAGTACCTTTGTTCTCCTCTGTGTCAGTAGCTGTTTCAGTCAGCCTTTGGCACAGTTCATTATACTTGGTCTCCACTTCCTGAAAGCAGATTGTTGACAGAAACTTAGCTCTGGTAGAACATATGAACATACAGATGGATAAAATGAGTGTATGGGTAGATGGCCCCATACAGTAAAACAAATATAATAGTATGAGCAAACAGGCAGATTGACAAACAGATGTCTTGATCATGCCGCATGAGAGACTGCATGACAGACATTGAATAACTTTACCTATAAAGCCCTTCTCATACATTTCACTCAAAGCGCGAGTTCTGGGCCGAAGATGCCCTTGGGCACACATCAAAGATCAGCTAAGAACAAAAAACTGACCTTAGCATTTGAAGCCAGGTCTGATTTATCTGAAATCTTTCAAATACTTTAAAGCTGCAATATGTCAGTTTTTGGAAGATCTGACCAAATTCACATAGAAATATGAGTTATAGATATGTCACTCTCATCGACAGCACGTCTAAGAAGCGGTATATCTGTTCTATGTGCGCTATTTCTATGCTTCCCATTGTTAAGTTTCATTTTCACGTCTTTTACTTTGAGTTTTGTACACTAGGTTAAACAGCTGAAAATTTCACAACGGTTAAGAATTATTCTCTACACTATACTTGCTTGTTTTGTCACAAACTGAAAATAGGCGAACTATTAGAATATTAGGAACCAGGAAATGGTGCAGCAATTTCTGAATAATGCACTTTTAAGCACTTACTCTAGCCTGCCTGAAGTTCTAAATGGGCGTGGTTTGCCATTTTGGGACTATTCTACTTGGTCTAAATCAGGCATACTCAATCAACCACTTTTAAAGGGATACTTTGGGATTTTGGCAATGAGGCACTTTAACTACTTCCCCAGAGTCAGATGAACTCATGGATACCATTTTTATTTCTCTGTGTGCTGTTTGACTTAAGTTGCTAACTAGTGCCATGCAAGCAGATAGCCATAGACTGACAGTTATTGTGCTAAGACTGATTAGCATTGGCACGTGAAACTACCTCTAACCTCCTTCATACTGGACAGAGATATAAAAACGGTATCCACAAGTTGATCAAACTGTGGGGAAGTAGATAAAGGGCATCATTGTCAAAATCCAGAGGTAATGATTTCAAATAGTATTTGAACCCAGGTCTGATCTAGGGGGGGGAAACTTCATGTTACTTAAAGGGGGGTTGATTGTGTACCTTCAGGTGCTGCAGGTTGGCCTGGAGCAGGCGGATGTGGGTCATGACCTGGCGTCTGAGTTTGGGGCCGGCACCCCCTGTCTGCGAGGATGAGGAGAGTAGCTTCTTCAGGTCGATGTCCGGGCCCCATTGGGCCCCACCCCTCGCCTGACCGTCATTGTCCGTCCTGCTCTCCCCCGAGGCCCCGTAGCCCTCCAGGACCATGTAACTGCCTGGGGAGGGAGGGAAAGAGAAATGGGGAGGGAGGGAGAGGGAGAGACGGTTGGAAATGGGTAAGTTATGCCCACCTGAGTACTTTAACTTCCACAATTAAAAAGAAACCTCAAACATGCTATAAAAGCAACAGTATATCCTAACTTCCATTTAAGTAGAATTAGAACTTTGTCTCCTATTGACATCGACAACGATTCATGACTAAGTGAAATACTAGTTAACCTAAGGGGTGAATCCCCTGCCGCTTTTCTGCCTTGAATGTCCCAGTTGGCTCACCGTATTCCTCGGAAGTCTCAAAGAAACCTGTGTCCCCAGACGGTAGTTCATTGGACCCCGGGGCCTCCTCCTCCCTCCCTGCCTCGGTCTTCTCCGAGGCGCCGGTCTCGGAGCCAGTAGAGGGTGCTGCTACGCTGCTTGGGGCCGAGATACTGTTGTTGTCCTCTGGGCCCCTCAGGGACGTGGTCCTCAGCAGGCGGCCTCCAGGGGCTCGGCCCTTCCTCTGCTCTTTTTCTTTCCCCTTCTCTTTGTCCTTGTCGCTGCCCTCTGCTCTGCTCGTCATGTGGTTGAGAAGGACCTGCCTCAGGGCTGCCACTGGAATAAGGAGAGAGAGTCAGCGTGGCTACAGGGTCATGTTCATTAGGCGAAGAAGAAACATTTTCAGTTTCCGTTGCAAAACATTTAGTGTGCCATTCAATGTGTCATTCTATCACTGTATGTGACATATTGGTCTAAGGCTAAGCCAGTGAACTCACAGGTTCTTAGGGCCTCCTCGGCTCTGGAGGGTGGCATGCCGAAGGCATCATCTGGATCCTCGTCGTCGATGGCGATGCCCAGGCGTGACCTCTCCTGGAGGATGGGCAGTCTGTCTGCCAGCTCTCCATCCAGAAAAGCTTCAACTTCCTCCTCATCTACCTCCTCCACTTCCTCCTCCTCTTCTTCTTGTTCTTCTCTTCTGTCTGGCAGTGGCGAGTCCTCTTCTTCCTCGTCGTCTGATTTGACACCGTCAAATGGGTTGGTCGATGTGGGTGTGGGTTGCAGACCCGGCAAGGAAGTGACGTCTTTTTCTAGGGGACACAGATACATGGGTAATGAAGGTGTGTTACAGCTGCATGAAGAATAGTCAAACTCACATAGCTTTTCATAGGGTAGATGTTTTTTGAAAATTGTTAGATACTACTACACTGTTGGAGCTAGGAACACAAGCATTTCGCTACACCTGCAATAAAATCTGCTAAATATGTGTATGTGACCAATAAAATTTGATTTGATTAGATTTTTGAAAATGTATTAACTGTCTAGTTATTGATACCTGGGGACTGGGTACATCCCATGGAGGTGCGCTCAGGGTCTTTGTTCAGTTTGGGCACCCCCGTGCTGATAATCTCTACTGCGTCTCGCTCCACACTGCAACACACATGCCAAGCGTATGCACGCACACACAAGCGTAAATTATAAACTAGGGTGATGTGCCTTTTTTCATTAGAAAGCAGAGTGTATAAAAGTACAAATAAAATATACACTGCTCAAAAAAATAAAGGGAACACTTAAACAACACAATGTAACTCCAAGTCAATCACACTTCTGTGAAATCAAACTGTCCACTTAGGAAGCAACACTGATTGACAATAAATTTCACATGCTGTTGTGCAAATGGAATAGACAACAGGTGGAAATTATAGGCATTTAGCAAGACACCCCCAATAAAGGAGTGGTTCTGCAGGTGGTGACCACAGACCACTTCTCAGTTCCTATGCTTCCTGGCTGATGTTTTGGTCACTTTTGAATGCTGGCGGTGCTTTCACTCTAGTGGTAGAATGAGACGGAATCTACAACCCACACAAGTGGCTCAGGTAGTGCAGCTCATCCAGGATGGCACATCAATGCGAGATGTGGCAAGAAGGTTTGCTGTGTCTGTCAGCGTAGTGTCCAGAGCATGGAGGCGCTACCAGGAGATAGGCCAGTACATCAGGAGACGTGGAGGAGGCCGTAGGAGGGCAACAACCCAGCAGCAGGACCGCTACCTCCGCCTTTGTGCAAGGAGGAGCAGGAGGAGCACTGCCAGAGCCCTGCAAAAATACCTCCAGCAGGCCACAAATGTGCATGTGTCTGCTCAAACGGTCAGAAACAGACTCCATGAAGGTGGTATGAGGGCCCAACATCCACAGGTGGATATCTCTCGCATTTGCCAGAGAACACCAAGATTGGCAAATTCGCCACTGGCGCCCTGTGCTCTTCACAGATGAAAGCAGGTTCACACTGAGCACATGTGACAGACGTGACAGAGTCTGGAGACGCCGTGGAGAACGTTCTGCTGCCTGCAACATCCTCCAGCATGACCGGTTTGGGGATGGGTCAGTCATGGTGTGGAGTGGCATTTCTTTGGGGGGCCGCACAGCCCTCCATGTGCTCGCCAGAGGTAGCCTGACTGCCATTAGGTACCGAGATGAGATCCTCAGACCCCTTGTGAGACCATATGCTGGTGCGGTTGGCCCCGGGTTCCTCCTAATGCAAGTCAATGCTAGACCTCATGTGGCTGGAGTGTGTCAGCAGTTCCTGCAAGAGGAAGGCATTGATGCTATGGACTGGCCCGCCCGTTCCCCAGACCTGAATCCAATTGAGTACATCTGGGACATCATGTCTCTCTCCATCCACCAACGCCACGCCACATTGCACCACAGACTGTCCAGGAGAGATCCCTCAAGGAGACTGTCCGCCACCTCATCAGGAGCATGCCCAGGCGTTGTAGGGAGGTCATACAGGCACGTGGAGGTCACACACACTACTGAGCCTCATTTTGACTTGTTTTAAGGACATTACATCAAAGTTGGATCAGCCTGTAGTGTGGTTTTGCACTTTAATTTTGAGTGTGACTCCAAATCCAGACCTCCATGGGTTGATAAATTTGATTTCCATTGATAATTGTGTGATTTTGTTGTCAGCACATTCAACTATGTAAAGAAAAAAGTATTTAAAAAGAATATTTCATTCATTCAGATCTAGGATGTGTTATTTTAGTGTTCCCTTTATTTTTTTGAGCAGTGTATATAAAAAGCCAACAAGGCCAGTGAACTCACTCGGTCTGAAGTAAAGGTATGATGTGTGTTTTCGTCTTCATGGTTTCTGCGCTCTGCGTTATCAGACACTGCCACCTAGTGGATGGGAGGAGTTAATGAGAAACAGACCAACCATAGAAATAGAAAGCGAGCCCATCCTGTCTTCCTGGGAAGTGCACCATCTACAGTGACTTCAGAAAGTTCTCACACCAATTTACTTTTTCCACATTTTGTTGTTACAAAGCGGGACTAAAATTGATTTTTTTGCCAACGATCTACACAAAATTGACAAAAAATGTATGACATTTTTTAAATATTTTATCTTGATTAGATAAGTATTCACCACCCTGAGACAGTACAAGTTATAAACACCTTTGGCAGCAAATACAGCTGTGATTCTCTAAGAGATTTGCACACCTGGATTGTACAATATTTGGCCATTCTTTTTAAAATTCTTCAAGCTCTGTCAAGTTGGTTGTTGATCATTGCTAGAAAGCTACTTTC